>NC_054546.1:22732554-23090054 GCF_017654505.1 Polyodon spathula
GTAAATAATATAAATAGTAAAAAAGAGTGTGTTTCGCATTTAGAGACTTTTAAAATCATGTACTTTTAAAGATTAATGTGCGACGTGGGGGTCATTTGCCTGCTTAAATATTGTAGCTGTAGTAACTCATGCCCTCACACCCTTAAAAGGAGCTTGTATTTTATCAAAGTTTCAAGTTGCTAACATAATAATGATCACGATTAAAATGATATTCAAGCAAAAATGTAAATAAAAAAAGATATATTGTTATTATAACAGTAGTAATACCAACACAAATGCACATGCTTGATTTTAAAGTTACAGATCTTTTTTTTTTTTTTTTTTTTTTTTTTTTTAATGTATAATTATATGATTTATAGGAATCATGCACCAAGTTAAATACTTTGTACATCAACGTTCAGTATTAGTATTTTTGTCATATAATTTAAAAACACGTTTGCTAATTATCACTTATTTGCAAATGTAAAACACAATAAGAAATATTGCCTTAACCATACAGGTAAAACGTGTATGTATTACCATTCAAGGCAGCTACTTGTAAATGATCGTATCTGAGCAGATTCTCGTTTCACATAACGACAATCACCCCTGAAATCAACACCCAGCGCCATCAGCAGTCTAAGATGCAGACATTCAAAATACTTAAAAACACACCTTTGTAAAGTTATTAACGAGCTTCGGGCTTTCTAGTTAGCCATTCTAAAACGTGTAGATGCATTGTTCAAATCGACATTAGTGTGCTCTGCTTTTGCGCAAACTGTTCCAAGTCCCACGATTGCGCAGTAGATTTTTATGTACTGTAATAATATTGAGCAGAAACCTAAATTTTCTGTTGTGTTTCCAGTTACCCTTTTGTACAACGCGTCTTGGTGTTATGTTCTTAAAAGCTGTAGGCAAATGAAATTAACAAAAGAACTGGATTTGCTGGCATGGACTTTCTGCACAAACATAACCCTCATATTCCAGTTCTATTGTGGATTTTTAATTATCTAATTTGTCATATAAATATCAACGTATGAGGCAGAGATTCAAAGTGAATGCTAGTATCTGAAAACCCTTTCCCAAATGAAACCCAATGTATCATTTTTTCTAGAGTCATTTTGGCATTTTGCTGCCACTATGCGCACGCGTCTCCAAAAGCGCACGTCAGAGAAAATAATTGTTTGTTTTACAAGTGCTGTACATATGGTAACTGGCTTGCAATTAGACGTTTTTGAAAGCTTATTTTTTCACTTTTCATGTGAACTTTTCTTTTTTCTTTTTTTATATGTAGCCTTTTACATGTCTGAACAAGAGAAACATTGAATAGCATGCCTGATAGTTTGGAACTTGAACAAATGGGTGACAAAAATCTGGTGAGCGAGTTTTCAAGCTTAGATTGCCCACTTCAAACGTCCTTCAAACAAAAGCTGAGGAAGAAAATAAAGCCCCACCTGGTACTACTGTTTGCTAAAATAATAATAAATAGATTTCGTTTAATAAATAATTAGAACAGATTGTAAAGTGAAGTGGTTGTGGGAGTATTAATCACGGTGCCGAGGGCAGGTATCACCTGCTCCGGAGCAAGACTTGTTTATTGTTAAACTACCTTCAGACTTACACATTTCTGATAACTCTATCCCATTCTCACAGCAACTGATCGCTTATGTTTACCCATACTTAGCATAACAAGCACAATATTACACACAAACCTGATAAAAATCTAGGGGGAAACTAACCGATTTAAACTCACACCTGCCCAATAAGAAAGGATATGGATTTGGCATCAAATGGTTATTTGCGGGGCGGCACTTTTTAGTTTACATTGGATTATTTATACTTTTTTTTATAACAGGCCAACTACAATTCCTATCTCCCTGTCCTATTTGTCTGTTTTATTGAAAGCATATGGTGACCAGATGATTCTCCAGACACATATTTAATTTGCCACTGTTGGGGAGGTCTTGTAATCTCGTTTGCAGCACACACGTATCAGGCTCTTGTGACCAAATGTTGCCTTTAATTGCTAGGCTCGGTTGAGATAAGAGACATATTTTTTATATACCTAAAACAACATTGTCCCAGATTTCGTCTGCAATTAAGGCTGTATGCGCTCTTGACTTTTGGATAGGTTATGGGGCACCATATGTTCGTGGTCATGTTCTGGTGATGTCCGGACGCACGTGTCTGGGGAAAACCCAGACACACAAAAAGAAAAGCCCTTGAACCTGAAAACAAAGTTCGCAAAACCCTTTGTTTACATATTCCAAACCAAGCATTCAGTAAAATGTAAACACAGTATTTATTATATTACTTCAGCGGGAGCTAAAGAAGGGGGGGTGGGGGTGGGGGGGTTGGTGCGTTAAAAAGGTGCGTTGCGCGCAGGCACCTAACACCTGTTTTTCTGGCTGTCTCGTCTCAGTCTCAGTCTCGCTCATTTTTCAGCTCCAAAGCAAATGTATGTGCACTGTAAAAAAGATACTGTGATTTGTGGCGACATATGCTGAGCGAATATGTGTATTCTCTTCACAAAGCGCAGCTGCTCTTTCAAATGTACCTACCCAATAATATAATACCTGCAGCCCGTGGCGCATCGCTGCCCCCTCCCCCTCACCCCCTTAAGACCTTAGACCTCAACTAATCTTGCTGACAACTGTTGTGTTTCGTTACTTTATTGTCGCCTTAAAACAGATGCACGTTGTTATAAAATACTCATGATCGCACACAGAAATGTTATTCTTGTGATACAAGTGACCACATATGCTAAGCGCAAGGTGCACATATGTGCTCTTTTGTGGACTGTGCTTCCCAAGTGGACTTAAGAGCTAGCCAATCCAAACAAAGGTTTTTTTTTTTTTTTGAATAAGAAAAAACCATTAAATTGTATAGCTTTAAAACGTTCCCCATCTATATACCCTGCTTGCCAGCTTATTTAGAAGGGCAGCCCAGTCCTAGCTTCCGTTTCTGTCCGAAGATGGAGCTGGAAGAGGTGAACGGTGTACTCTTGGAATGTAGCGCTCTGCTGAGTCCTCGGAAACGACCATTATCACCAGGTAGTATTGACTGTATAAATTACAGTATTTAAATATATATGATTTAAAGTACAGAACATGGTTAAATGTACTATATGTGGAATATAACCTGAACTCTACATTACGAATTTTAAAATACACTAAAATAAACTATTTAAGCATTTTATCGTGTCAAAATCTAGCATCGATATTTTGAAGAAATATAACAACTTGTTGGATAAAAATAATGACCAGGTTTGAAGTTTCAGAGTTCACTGAAGGAGTGCTTCAAATAACTACGCAGTTATATGAATTTATGAAGGATATACTACAGGCACTAACCAACACGTAGATATGGAATGCTTACTTTATTTATTTGTTTTTTGTTAGGTGTTAAATTGAATCACCTATAGGTGAAACTTTTTTCAAGAATTGGCCAGCAGTAGACAGGTAGCTTGAAGAAAATGTTGGTTTACAGACTAGGCATGCAGAAGATTATTTATTCTGTGACCCTTACAACACGAGCGATGAACTATCGGGTCGTATCCCAAAGTGCCACAGCCTTTAGAACAGTATATAGGTTCAAAACAAATTTCAAAGCGTGCAGTAAATCTCCAGTTGGACGATATTGTTGTCGCTGCTGCTGCATCCAGCCCACTGTTCAGTTGCTCGAACGTTGCCAAAATATTTTGGACAAACGTTTAGTAAAAGAAGAAAGTTGAATTTGCACCACATGAATCCAGAATAAAGCGCTTAGCGCACAACAAACAGCTATAAACTACAGAGTACAGCTCTCGCTACAGTGCATTATTCAAACATTTTACATTACCTAAGGAGTGTTTAAAAAGCTGCAGTGAATAACAACTGCAGTAGAAGTTTGTTCTAAACTAGTGTATAATTTAGTGCAAACATGCACATTTATGCATCCTCGCGTTACCATCACAGATGCATGGACATGTATGGTGGTCACATACATTGCATTGCAAACATATATAAATGTTCCTTTGCATGCCCTCCTGCAGTCTTAATAGAAATTATCTATGCTATAAAATACAGATGTTAAGCAAATACAAAAAAGTGTGCATACTTCTTTGTTGTCTAAAACGGAATGTGCACGATGCTCTGATGGGGAAGCCTGCGTTGTAGCCATGTGAATGGAGGGAGCATTAGACTAGTCTCCTTATCAATCTATACCCTTCCATGCATGTGGAGCCCTATACTCAAGGAAAGGTCTGCTGAAATCAGAACATGAAATGTGCTTACAGTGCCTATAGAAGATAGTCTTATATATATATATATATATATATATATATATATATATATATATATATATATATATATATATATATATATTACCCCAAGTCGTGTTCCTTAGGTTAGTGGTTTAAAATGAAACTGCTTGGAACTATTATGTTTACAATGGTTAAAATAATATTTTTTTCAAATTAATTGACCAGCTACCTACCAGCTATGAGCTTGGAATTAAAATAAATATTCACTGGTTTCTTAAGGACAACCTAGGGTTGCAGCAACTATCTACATTTAGGAGTGAAGACAAGGAGTTGTCAATGGACCAGCTTACTGTAAGTACCCCTCACTGTAGTGCCAGTGGATGCAGTCAAGAACCCAGGCTATATATTACTCCCAAATAAACTTTGTGGAAAGCATTGTTCCAAATCTTAGGGCTTCTGGTTGTCTGGCACTGTGTAACCCTGGGGCTTCTTCAGAGCAAATGTTTTCAAACAAGATATTCTTCATTGTTCAGCAATAAGATAAAGGCTTCTATTCATTGTGTTCTGAAGTGTGGCTTATAGAGACACACTGTTGGAACCTTATTATTAAAGAGTATTTTGAAGGCTTTTTGCTCCTCTGTTGTTATTTTTCAACACACATCAGGCAATGAACTCCATAGGGTTCTCTATTTCAGCATTTACCTTCACCATAATGGCTTCACACTCAAAATGCTCAGTTTCCAGATTTGCTCCACTTATTTACTTCTGAGCAAACCGATCGCCACAAACACTGAAGCCACATAACTTGGAGCTTTATAGGAGTGCTGACCAGGGCTTTAAAACCTATACCCTTACCTGTTATTAGCACAGGCAACATTATCACCCCCCTGTAAACGAGTGCTAACCAACTTTTAAATCCATTGATTTACCTCTTATTAGCATAAGCAACATTATCACCGGAACCCTTTTAAAGGAGTGTTGAAGTTGGCACCAGCTAAACGTACGGAGAACACAAGCTACATTTTGTACCTCCTTTTAGTACCAGCAACACTATCACTGTCCCCCCTCTTTAAAGGACTGCTAACCAAGACTTCTTTCACATCCATTTGATCCATGTGTGGTATGAGGATTACAGCTTTCTATATAGCTCTATCTAGTCCCTAATCATATCATGCTGGGCTGTATGTCATGAGGTAAACAGTCTTTACCAAAACCTTCTTTAAAATAGGTCTTCCATTTTGTGAATGGGGTCCATTAAATCAAGTTTTCATTTTATTAAACCTGTTTCAAATATTTTAAAGAGGGTTTATTAGTTTAAGCTCAATACAATCCTTTAAAAAAAAAACTAAAACAGTCCTTAAAGTTAAGCAAATAGGGCCTAATGTGTCCTCATGTATGCTTCTTTGCTCATGGGACTCCCTGGTCATGTGACATATGCAACACAGCACATTTCAGTGAAGACGTTGAAAAACCTGAAACAGCTTGAAAATGTTCCCTAAGACTATTTGAAGAAATGTGTTTCCTGTGCTGCTGGGTTCAAAAAGACAAACGTTTGAAAAATGTGTAAGATTAATAACACAAACCATTACCATTACAAACATAAAGCAATACAATGTGTAAGATTAATAACACAGACCATTACCATTATAAACATAAAGAAACATGTTAAGACTGCTATAAGCCCCTAATAGTAACAGTATCACTGCCACTTACAAGCTGTGCTAACCAAGACTTTAAAATCCACTCACTTACCTCTTATTAGCGCAAGCAATATAACTTAAAGAGAGATGTTAGGTCTCCCATGAAAACAGACTGCACTCACCTAATTCAAGTCTACAAAAAGACTAATTAAACACACCATCATTGTATTGTATAATACAGTATATACAAAACTAAGTCATTGTAATTTTCTAAATGTGTCCCAAGAGAAGAGTCAGCCATCTTAATAAATAGGAACTGGCTGGAGGTCACACCTTCACTCTTATGAGATGAAGAGGGGAAAAGGAAAACAAAGACGTTCTAATGCCCCCAGATAATGGGATTCAATGGCAATGCAGGCAATGCACTAAGCAATGTTAATGGTTTAAAGAGTAAGTAGCAGGGTTCATACAAATCTAGTGTTGCACGTCCCCACGTGCTGCTACAACTGTTTAAATAATGTACCTGTAATTTCTCTTTTCATTGTAACATGCTGATAACTTTTTACACTTATAACTTTAAAGTCTGTTCAAAGCTCTTTATAAAATGTCTGCTCTAGTGCACTGGTATTTGAGAGCTATCCTTTAAATCACTGCAGCAAAAGCAAATAAATAAATACATTAATTAATTAATTAATTAATTAATTAATTAATTAATTAATTAATTAATTAATAATAATAATAATAATAAATGTTAGCTTGTATAGTTCAGGGGGCGTGCAGCAGGGGGCTTCCAATTTCCTGTCAATTAGTACCTATTCTCTATTTAAGCCCTGATCACTTGCACCTTCGCTGTCTAGCATTTCGTTTTCCTCCTCCTCCCCTCCTCCACCTTCTCATACATGCCTTCGCATCGGTCGTCTCTGGGGGGTAAGTGATCTCACTTCCCCGACCTCAGGGCTAGGCATCAGCCTCCCTTTACCTTCAGGAGGGTTCTCACCACGTGAGTCAGAGCAGACCCCCGGCCACACTCTGTTCTTTCGCAGCTCCTGCGCTTATCTTGCCTCACTCAAGGCTCTGTTCCACACTCTGCCTCAATTCGGGACGTGGCTACTCCGTGCTCGAGTCCCATACTGACCCTATGCCTTGTTCTTATTTCAGGTCCCAGGCAGCATGAAGTCTCGGCCAATTGGGGGTCTAACGAGCGCCCCTTTACAGAAGTCTCAGACGCTGCGTACTTCTCCCTCTCTATCTCCTTTTGTGTCCCGGTCTTCCGGGACCATCTTCCTCCCGAGGGGCGGCTCCCTGAGTCATAACCCTTGTATGTGTTGTCGGTTGCTGGGTCCTTTGCCCCAGGGTTGTGTCGGCATCGCTGCCCTCAGTCAGTGACCATCTTTCTATCCGGTTTCGGTTGCTGGGTCCTTCGCCCCTGGGTTGTGTAAGCTTCGTCGCCCTCAGTCAGTGACCACCTTCTATCCTAGCTCCCATGTCCAGCTTCGCTGGTCTGCTACTAGAGTGGACCTCGCCTGCTCTTCTATCCTAGGTCCGGTCCTTTCTAGCCGGCACTCTGTCCTACTTACTGCTCCCTTCTGCTTTTTCTGCCCTATCCTTACACCCCCAGCTCAAGCCCCGTAAAATAATAATAATAATAATAATAATAATAATAATAATAATAATAATAATAATAATAACAAGTGCTCTGGCTTTTCTGGGTCATTGCTGTGTTATCTGTTTGACAATGTGGGAAATAAGCCTTACACTATCAGTGCATTAGAGCGGACATTTTGAAAAGAGCTTTGAAACAGAGCTTTAAAGTTATAAGTGTAAAAGTTGTCAGGATGTTAACAATGAAAAGAACAATGACGGGTCCTTTATTTAAAGTTGTAGCAACACAAGGGGACGTTTAAGGCTATATTTTTTGGAACCCCACTACTTACTCATTAGAAAGCCATGACAGCAGCTTTCATACCCTCACATTCCCATACACATGGCTGATTATTCATTACAATACCATATAAAGACAACACTGTGTATTATAATGGTTCTTCTAGGGTTTGTTCAGGGTGACCACTGGGACTAGAATGGAATGCAATGGTCTATATTGAATTCACACAAGTGTGTATGCCACATGCTGAAACTAGGAGCTGTAAACAAACTGGACCATCAACAAGGACCTGCTTTCTGATTTAGATTGCACAGAAGGGCACATGCTGTGTAGTATTTAGAACAAAAGAGGTATACTATAAATTCTGCATTTAAGCGATTGTGACTTGCTGTTTATGGATTTTGAAGCAGTGTTGGTTGCTGTAGAAATGATTGCCGGGCTTCTTGTGATGATGTAACTATACTGTGATTAAAGTACTGCAAACCAACTGTATAAAATCCATTTCTTGCCTTTCTTAGTACTAGCACTAGCAGTATTATCACTGCCCCGCTTTTCTGCTGTTGAAGATTCTTTGGTTCTTTGCTGGCAGTTTATCAATAGCTTTGTATTTGAAATATTTGAATATCCTGACTTTGCGGGGAAACAAAGAGGAAAACCCAAAAGATTTATAAGGCAATACAAAGAAGGGGGCAGTTACAGTTAATAAAGCTACAAATAAAGAAGAAATCAGTTTTAAAGTTGTTTAGCACTCCTTTAATATTCAACTTTATCTGAACACAGAATCTTGTGAGCTTTCCTAAACCCAGCTCAGAATCAGCAAGGGGTACCCTGTCATGCAGCTTTCTCCAGAGCTTCAGTCTGTGTAGAACAGAGTCCCTCTAGTGGTTAAGAATGGAATAGTGAGAGCAGTCCTGGTAGAAGTTACCAAACAGGTATCCAGACTTCAACCTGAATGAATATCCATAGTTCTGTACAGTATATCATAGTGAATCTCCATGGTTCTGTACAGTATAGCATGGATTCAAACAAGCCTGCGTTAAATAAGTTGTCTCCTTGCTAGTGTATCACCTTCAACTGACACTCATTTGTGTAATTGGCACAACGTGTGTCAGCTAAACTGCTAAAATTAGTTCAAATTATATGTAGTTTCTACAAACTATGTTTATTATTATGCTTATTATTTTATTTGTTCTTCAATATTAGATTTATTCTTGTACTCAAAGTTGAGCACTGTACCTTGGAATGGCAGTGTAAGTACAGGTTTCCAGGCTGAAAGTGTTTTGAAATCAGTCCTGTGTGTTTCCACTGGCAGCAGACTAGTTTGAATTGGGACCCGGTTTACCCCATATGAGACTGAGGATCACTGGTAGCACTTAGCACTTAGCCTCAGTTTTATTCCGAAATTACGTTGAGTCAATACTTGTTATTGGTATGAACTAAAACTGATTTAACTTATTTCTTTGAACAATTAAATCAGACAATCATTTAAGATCAACACGCACTTTATTTTGTTTCATCCTGAGCAAACAGAACAATTCTATGTTTGTATTCTTTAACCCTTTAATGCCTGCAGCCCTGCTGGTGTGATGTGTGGGGGTGTGTGGGGAATATTGGGTTGGCAGGGAAGGGTTTAAATTCTTCCCTGCCAGAAAACACGTGGGAATGTGGCTGGGGCCATACATCTTTTTTTTTGTGATCTTTTTTTTTTTTTTTTGGTAACAAACAGCACATTACAATAAAACAGGGCGAAAAAGACTTGCCAACCAGATCGGCCTCTGTTATGACGATAAGTCAGTGGACGAGTCATCATTCAGTAGAAGTAACACAGGAGAACAGGAAATATCTTTAAATAAAATAGTGGATAAAGCAGTATAGACCTGGTCCCAGAAACTGGCTACATCTGGACACTCCCAGACCATGATGAGTTGACCCCACAGAAGAAGTGCAAAATTGTGAAATATAGGAGAGTCAGTGTGCCACTTAAGTTGGGTTTTTGTATGCTTCTCCACTAAGCGCCAAACAGTAACTAACTGTGATTATGGGGCCAGAATGCAGCTTACAATGTCTGAAAGCAATATCTGAGTAGTTTAAATCTTGGAGTCTGTATGGATACACCAAACTTTCTTCCAGGAAGCACCATGAGACAGGAGCATTAGGATCAAACCATACAGTAAGCGGCAGAACAAATGACCAAAAATAAAACTGAAAGTTTGGGAAGGATAAAACTCCTGTGCACTTCTCTCGCAGGAAAGTGGATAATTTAATGCATGGGCGTTTACCATTCCATATAAATGTGGAAATTAAAGAACGTAATTTATACTAGTATCCTATAGGGGGTGAGAGTGGGATCATAGAGCTGATGAAATGAATACCTGGGAGCGCATCCATTTTAACTATATCAGTGGCGGCGGCAGGATTTAATTCCTGGCTGGGACCCAAATTTTCATGGACAAGCAGTTTATAACTTAATGACGTAACCGTAATGATGTAATTACCAATGTGCGTACTGAGGACACGCTACTGTCAGAAATAGCACCATATTCTCCAAATTCCGCAAAGTTAGCAAGCTATAAGTCACTACCACACATAAAGAAAATCATAGTTTTTGACAAAAGCTCTCAAACGTGTATTTGACTTCCCAAAGTGAGCTTAAATTTAAAAAGCTCTCATACCGTGACTAAAAGTGAATGTTAATACTTCCCTTTGAGCTTTAGAAAAGTGTCAGTTATATGGGAACAAAAACAAAACAGGGATAGAGGCATGCGTTCAGCATAACATACATCTCAGCTGCATCAGTCAACTAAATTAAAATTGATAAAATTAAATGTAGCTACTTACATTACTGGCACATTTGTTGATCGTCGGTTCGTTTTCTTTTTACAAAATTTGTCGGGACATAGCTAATGCGTAAGACACAAATACGGCTCCGGTTTACTGCAAAGTTGGCCAGACGTTCTGTATTATTATATTTCTTAGCAGAAATCCTTATCCAGGGTGACTTACAGTTGTTACAAGATATCGCATTATTTTGTACATACAATTGCCCATTTATACAGTATAAATAACTAAACCGCAGCTGTACAAACTGGTTGCTTGTGTGCCTTGCAATAAAAGAAAAGTTCCTGTATGTTTGCTGCCGATGCGCTTAATTTCGATTGCGTCACAATGTATTAAAGGTAGGGGACAATAACTCGCCCAATCTGGGATCTATATATTTTTTAATAATAGGGAGAAAATAGCAGTATTAACATCTCTAGAAAAAAAGCCCTTCTCAACTGCAGAATGCTTCATATCAAGCAAAAGAGGACCTAACAGACCAAAAAGTCAGAAGAAATCTGAAGAACCTCTTTGAGTTCAGCTAAAGGTATTGGTGTGCCGAGGAGATCTGCTTCATCGACCGAAAGCTGCGGCAATTGCAGCTTTTGAAGAAACTGTATGCATTTTTCTTTGTCATGAGGAATATTGGAACTATAAAGTTTGGAATAAAACGAGCGAAATCCCGAATTTATTTGTATAGGTTTTGAAAGTATAGCTCCCTTCAGAGATTTAACAGATACAACGTTTGCGAAATGCTCGTCAGCCCGGAGTCTCAAGGCTAGAAGATGACTAAGTCTCGAGCCGTTGAAATAATAGTGCTGCCTAGCTCTATGCTTAAGGAATTCAGCACGCTGCCTGAGTAAAAGATTAAGACCTTTTCTAACTAAATCCCGTTCCAATGCAGTGTTAGCAGAGGAATTAGAATGTAAAGTATTTTCAAGAAATGCCAACTTGTTTCTAATTCCTTAATTCTATTAAGTCGCAATAACTACTCGTGATAAATCATTTAACTGAATCCCACAACACATGCGGATCATCAACCACAGTTCTATTACATTTTTTAAAAAATAAGATAGTTGGCTGTCAAATTCAGACGTAAAAGACTCATTCTGCAGCTAAGTGGTGTTAAAGCGCCATCTGGCGGCAAGAGTGAGAACCCCAGGGAGAGTGTTCGTACAGGCGAGCTCGTTGTGATCTCAAAGGGAACAGGTGTTGGAATCAATTCAATAGCCCCTCAGAAATCTGTATCCCTTGGCGCAGTGTGCAGGCGTAAAGTGAGATTGTCCCAAAGCCATAGCTGATTCCTCTTTTGCTCGTGCTCGTGCTCGTGCCTGCTTGATTTTGAAACACTGCACGTTTGTAAAATGAGATCGTCCCCTTTTTTTTTATTTAATTAAACGCAAAATGGATCCAAGGCACATGTCTGAAATAATATACTACAAAACAAAGCATGAATACAAAACAAGCTAAATTAATTATTCAGCGACAAGCTAGTAATTTTGAATTGAAAGGTAAGGAACACATCTAGTATACAGCCTATTTTAAGTAACAATGTACAGTATACCTATAACGTAGTGTCGTTGTGATATTTTGTTGAGGTTCCCGATATAAAATATAAACTTTTACTTTTATACTTTACTTTTATATACTTTACAGCTATGTCTAATTTATGAAACTTAAATACTATATATATATATATATATATATATAATATATATATATAATATATATATATATATATATATATTTTAATATTATCTTTTTATATATTATTGTCTTTTTTTATAGATACTAATATTCATGTTTTATACTTATACTTTTATTTTTTTTAATTTAACTTTATTCTTTTTACATATTTTGACAGATTTTAACAGATAGATTAAATTTACAAGTAAGTTGCTCTTAGAATTTATTACACAGCACACACACCCTTCCCAGTTGTGCAGCTTTCCTAGAAAAAGGAGGCAGGACACTTTTATGAGACAACTTCCTCATCATTGTCTTCATAGTATTTTTAAAGAAGTCAGTTGTCAGTTCAGGGAAGCCAAGATATTAGTAATCCAGGGTTTATAGTGGAGAAGAATGAGCTTTATCAGCCTCATCAGAAGTCCCTCTGTACATTTGTTGCGTCCAAACTTTTATTTCTATCTATCTATCTATCTATCTATCTATCTATCTATCTATCTATCTATCTATCTATCTATCTATCTATCTATCTATCTATCTATCTATCTATCTATCTATCTTATATAGACACAGAGTCTTTGGACATACTTAATCTATGTACAACAATGGTTATTTTTACAGGAGATGATCTGTATTTTGTCCGGAATCAAAAGAATGATAAGGGAAGGCTAGTACAAGTTGTTAGGTCAGCTCCAGAAGCAGATGAAATTTTAGGTCAATTTCATGGCAGTGCTATTGGTGCTCATTGTGGCATTTCCAAAACCAAGGATGTCATATCAATACATTACTACTGGCCTGGAATGACTCAAGACATAGAGAAATGGGTAATATTTTTTTTCATATATTTTTTATTATATCACAGTCTTTTGTTGAAGCATTCAGGTGGAATAAAACCCTGTTAAAAAATAGACCTGAAACCGGTCATCATATATTTAATGGACACTAGTACAACTAAACTGAGGAAACACAACCTGTGAATTAATATTTAACAGGCCCGTTTATTTTATTTGAGTGTAGTGTCAATACCTGTCAAAGTAAGATAAAATAAGTCGCCAAAGTAAGGTAAAAATGTCCTTCTTGTTTTTCTCACCACATATTTTTTGCAGACCCCAGGCACTTTTATCCACACATATCTATATTACAGGACATCTGAGTTTAATGACAATTAACTTTATTTGTCAACATGGAAATGTACTAGGGAATGCACCTATTGTGACATCTATATCACTGATATATAATTATTTACTTCTGTTTTAAAATGAAACATTTGCCTACAAATGTTTTTTTTTTTTTTTTTTTTAAGAAGAATGAAAGACATATATTGGAAGTCTCGAAATTCAAAATACTGCAGCCAGCCAAATGACCTGTTTACCTGTTCACTTACATTGTTATAAAATATTACATTGTACTGTATGGCCACACTATTATGTTGAGTATTTGGATCATTTTAAATGTAATCATAAAAATTAAGATATTCATCTGCAATTGTTTTGTTAACTGATTAAATATATCTACTGTACTTCAATTCTCAATGAAGGTTTATAACTATGATTGCCTATGCCACACAAACAGTACAGTAATTCTGTTTTGCTTGTTGCTTTTTCTTTACTGTTTCATGCTACACAATTGCATGCCTGTTCATTTTCAAATACATTTTTATTAATTTGTATTACCAATTGCATGCCTGTTCATGATCACATTCCTTTTTTACTGTTTTATACTAACAAGTGCATGGATATTATGATAATCGCTAAAAATGTAAAGTTATTGGCTTCTTAACGAGATAACTGAAGTGTAAACGTGCAAGCTAAATAATTGTCCTTTTTTTTAATAATAATAACACTTTAGAATGAAATTTGTCATCAATATAAGTTCAATTTCACTAAACTGTAAACACAGTTGATCCATCTTATCTAAACAAGACCACATTGTTCCACAGAGAATCTAAAGGTGCCTTAATGTGGAGAAAAGAACACAACAGATGATCAGTCATTTGAAGAGAAATGGGGAAATTTCTAGTTTGTATTGCATGACAGAGTAGGGGGAGGAACAAAAGAAAATATAGTCCTGGGGTTAAAATGGATAGCAGGACTAGTCCCCCCAGAATACATCTTGTCTTGAAATTAGGGCTGGAATGATTAGGTAATGGTACTAGCGTAATGAGGAGCAACTGCCTAAAATTAAGCAGGCATGTATTTAAGAGGTCTAGCATGGTGCACCTGTGTCTGTGTGAAGGCTAAGGCCTGAGGGAAGACCTGTTAACGGCTGTAATAAGCTAAAATGCACAGACCTGTGTTTAAAACAAATGCTTTGTTTAACCGGTAAATGGCTTATCTGTCTGGTCGTGAGATCTTGCAAAGCTTTGTTTGCACTCCTAGTTGCAGTTAGGTGTTTGTTTGAAATAACAGGTATTTCCCTTTAAAACTTAACTTGTTAATAAAACCTGGATGCCTGAGTGGCGTTTTCAATCTCAAGCTGTGTGTCTCTCGTCAAATCAGTAGATATACACACAGTAACAGAACACCGCTGTATGGCAATGTTGCCCGCCCCTGTGTGTATTTTGTGTTGTATGTTACGTGTGTTACTGTTGATGTATAGTCATGGGTACACGGGATATAAACAGGTCTGTGTAACACGAGTGTTTAAAATGTATATTTGTATTTAGGCATGAGGATAGCACAGAACTTCAAGTGCAAGTAAAACGTAATAATATGTGAGCACAGGGAATTGCACTTTATTAAATAACGTGTAGTTATACCGCGACTCCAATTGAATGATTAGCAATCGAGTCTCGGTACAGCTGCATAAAAGCCGCATGTTTTCACTCACTCGTGGTTGTGTGTTCGGTAAGTGGAGAACAGGATTGGAGACTGAGGTAATTGTAATAGATAATAATAGAAGCTTACCATGTTTCGTCTGTATAACAAAGGTGTATAAACAAAAGTTTCATATTGTAAAATAGTGCGGAGGGTATTCTGCAATTTTCCAATCAGACTTTGTTGTTCACACTGCTCTCCAAATAAACTGAAACATACGGAGTAAAAAAATAAATATAAAACACTGTGTGAACAGGCCCTTAGTCTGTGTCATACACATACTTTATAAAAATCAACCTTCATGTTACTAATAGGCACGTTTAGTTACAAACAAAGCACACCTGCTCTTATTGACATCAGGTCAGCTGTAATTCAGTATTGTAAGAAATAATATAATTACTCTGCATAGTACTTCACAAATTCAGTTAAAAAATAAATTGTAGTGGTTTTCACTACCTCTTTGATGAATCAAGTTCTTATGGAAAAATTATCGTGATAAGTATTACTTTATTATCCATGTAAAGTGCTGTCGCTTGGACAGAACACAGAAAAACTCTGTATATACAGTATGTTACAGGAATATAAACAATGTTAAGCTAGCTTTCTCATCATGTTACCGGATTGGCTTTCTGAGATAAAAGCAGCACCCTGATCCTGTCTTATTTTTGGAAATAAACTGAACAAAAATATAAACACAACATGCAACAATTTCAAAGATTTTACTGAGTTACAGTCGATATAAGGAAATCAGTCCATTTAAATAAATTCATTAGTCCCTAATCTATGGATTTCACATGACTGGGAATACAGATATGCATCTGTTGGCCACAGATACCTTAAAAAAAAGGTAGGGGCGTGGATCAGAAAACCAGTCAGTATCTGGTGTGACCACCATTTGCCTCATGTAGCGCGACACATCTCCTTCGCATAGAATTGATCAGGCTGTTGATTGTGGCCTGTGAAATGCTGTCCCACTCCTCTTCAATGGCTGTGCGAAGTTGCTGGATATTGGTGGGAACTGGAACAAGCTGTCGATCCAGAGCATCCAAAACATGCTCAATGGATGACATGTCTGGTGAGTACGCAGGCCATGGAAGAACTGGGACATTTTCAGCTTCCAGGAATTGTATACAGATCCTTGCGACATGGGGCCGTGCATTATCATGCTGAAACATGAGGTGATGGCGGCGGATGAATGGCACGACAATGGGCCTCAGGGTCTCGTCACGGTATCTACGCATTTAAATTGCCATCGATAAAATGCAATTGTGTTCGTTGTCCGTAGCTTATGCCTGCCCATATCATAACCCCACCGCCACCATGGGGCACTCTGTTCATAACGTTCACATCAGCAAACCTCTCGTCCACACGATGCCATACATGCTGTCTGCCATCTGTCCGGTACAGTTGGAACTGGGATTCATCCATGAAGAGCACACTTCTCCAGCGTGCCAGTGGCCATCGAAGGTGAGCATTTGCCCACTGAAGTCGGTTACAACGCCGAACTGTAGTTGGGTCAAGACCCTGGTGAGGACGACGAGCATGCAGATGAGCTTCCCTGACAGTTTGTGCAGAAATTCTTCGGTTGTGCAAACCCACAGTTTCATCAGCTGTCCAAGTGGCTGGTCTCAGATGATCCTGCAGGTGAAGAAGCCGGATGTGAAGGTCCTGGGCTGGCATGGTTACACGTGGTCTGCAGTTGTGAGGCCGGTTGGACGTTCTGCCAAATTCTCTAAAATGACGTTGGAGGCAGCTTATGGTAGAGAAATGAACATTCAATTATCTGGCAACAGCTCTGGTGGACATTCCTGCAGTCAGCATGCCAATTGCACACTCCCTCAACACTTCAGACATCTGTGGCATTGTGTTGTGTGACAAAACTGCACATTTTAAAGTGGCCTTTTATTGTCCCCAGCACAAGGTGCACCTGTCTAATGATCATGCTGTTTAATCAGCTTCTTGATATGCCACAACTTTCAGGTGGATGGATCATCTTGGCAAAGGAGAAATGCTCACTAACAGGTATGTAAACAAATTTGTGCAAAAAATTTGAGAGAAATAAGCTTTTTGTGCGTATGGAAAATTTCTGAGATCTTTTATTTCAGTTCATGGAACATGGGATCAACATTTCACATGTTGCGTTTATATTTTTGTTCAGTGTAAATGTATCGCCATTCAAAGCATGTTTATGTGTTTCTGGAGTTAAAACAAAGATATGATGTGAATTGCATTGTTCAGAGTGTCACTGCCTTAATATATGGGGGATACCAAATAATACAGCTTTAGGCTATGCTATTATCAGCTGTCTAATTTGATATCCGGTGTTTCTCACTGTAAATACACCCAATATCAATCAAACCCTTTGTGTGTGATAATGGGGCACAGGTAGACATACTATGCAAGTTTGACATTTCTAGGCATTCCACTGCCTAAAATACACAGGGGGTACCAAATAATACAGCCATAGATTATGCTATTGTATGCTGTTTAATTTGTATGCAATTTTAAATTGTATATACACCCAATATCAACCGTGTGTTTGTACTGTATATAAAATAAATATATAAACCAATATTTGTAAACAATAACGTTATATCAAATACATTATGCATTTTTAATATAATTTACACAACTCGTGTTTATTCCAGACATAACAGCACATGCCTCAACAACATTAAATTAATTCTCACATTCGTGAAAGTTATTATTTACTTTCGACTATCATAAAATATATTAAAAAAGGCTATTTTGAAATCGGCACAATCGTTTATAAACAAGTAGGTCGCACAGTTAAGACACTAAGCATTAATTGTGTAGCGTTCAAAACGATTAAATAATTTACTGACGGAATAAGACAAAAACAAAGGGAGACAGGCTTGCGAGGCGAAATCAACAAACCCGGATTAATCTGTATTCTCCTTTTTCCGGTGCAAAAATACACAGTTTCTGCTAATCTTACCATTTAATACATAACCTTATTATGCCACTAGATGGCAGCATAAGACCACAAATAGCTAGGGGAATCATTATTTATTTAGTATAGTTTTAAACGGTTACATAATTCTCCTGCTCTGTTAAGAAAAGTCATCGTTTCTCTTACACGTTTTAATCAGAAGGAACCCTAACAAATAAACCTTAACTGAGGCATATCCGTGGGCTGAGCAGTCTCAGTGTGGTCAGTACTTAAGTCAAACAGTCCATACAATCCATTGTTCTGCTCAATCCCCACCAGGTCACTGAGATCAGACTCAGTCTCTGAGTTTTCAGCAGGTAAGTATGGATGTACTGTTACAGGAGATGTCTGAGGAGAGGGAACCTCCGAACCAGGTGTCTCCGATGTGGAAGAACCCCAGATAGGTAGTGGCAAAGTGTAGGGGCGCAGCCTGTCATAATACACAACCTGGGAATGTTCTTCTGGATCTAATGGACTGCCAAGCCAGTAAGTAACACCCACCTCACCATCTTTAGAGTCAAAACGGTGCAGAACTTGCAATGGACCCTTCCAGTGAGGTGCTAGTTTAAGTCTGCTCTCAGTGGGATCACTGAGCCAGGCACGATCCCTCACCTGATAAGGTTTGTGTCTTACTTGAATGTTGTAGTAATGTTTCTGCTTTTCACGTGCAGAAGCACTATTTTGTTGAGTTAGGGTAAAAGCTGATTTTAGACGGCTTAGCAAAGAAGTCACACACTCAGCAGGTGTTCCTGGCGTTGGATTTCCTAAGGCAAAGGAACCGATGAAAACATCTGCTCATACTCGTGCTTCTCTACCATGGGTCAGGAGATAAGGTGTGTATCCTGTACTTGAATGTGCACTGCTGTTATAAACAAAAGCAACCTGACTGAGAAAACTATCCCACTCCCCTTCACACGTCAATAGGATCTTGGCTAGCTGGTAATCAAGGTCCTATTAAAATACTCAACCATACCACCTGATTTAGGATTGAAAGGTGTTGTATGCGTTTTGCTCATTCCCAGCAGCTGACACAGCTTCTGTATTAAGTCAGATTCAAATTGACATATCTGCTCGGTATGTACAGTGGCTTGCGAAAGTATTGACCCCCATTGGCATTTTTCCTATTTTGTTGCCTTACAACCTGGAATTAAAATTGATTTTTATTTGGATTTCATGTAATGGACATACACAAAATAGTCCAAATTGGTGAAGTGAA
This sequence comes from Polyodon spathula, assembly GCF_017654505.1. Taxonomy (NCBI): domain Eukaryota; kingdom Metazoa; phylum Chordata; class Actinopteri; order Acipenseriformes; family Polyodontidae; genus Polyodon; species Polyodon spathula. The sequence goes on from NC_054546.1 coordinate 22,751,787, forward strand.
ATGAAAAAAATAACTTGTTTAAAAAAATTCTAAAAAATAAATAACGGTAAAGTGGTGCGTGCGTATGCATTCACCCCCTTTGCTATTAAGCCTCTAAATAAGATCTGGTGCAACCAATTACCTTCAGAAGTCAAATAATTAGTTAAATAAAGTCCACCTGTGTGCAATCTAAGTGTCACATGATCTGTCACATGATCTCAGTATATATATATACACCTGTTCTGAAAGGCCCCAGAGTCTGCAACACCACTAAGCAAGGGGTACCACCAAGCAAGCGGCACCATGAAGACCAAGGAGCTCTCCAAACAGGTCAGGGACAAAGTTGTGGAGAAGTACAGATCAGGGTTGGGTTATAAAAAAATATCCGAAACTTTGAACATCCCACGGAGCACCATTAAAGCCATTATTAAAAAATGGAAAGAATATGGCACCACAACAAACCTAGGAAGAGAGGGCTGCCCGCCAAAACTCACGGACCAGGCAAGGAGGGCATTAATCAGAGAGGCAACAAAGAGACCAAAGATAACCCTGAAGGAGCTGCAAAGCTCCACAGCGGAGATTGGAGTATCTGTCCATAGGACCACTTTAAGCCGTACACTCCACAGAGCTTGGCTTTACGGAAGAGTGGCCAGAAAAAAGCCATTGCTTAAAGAAAAAAATAAGCAAACACGTTTGGTGTTTGCCAAAAGGCATGTGGGAGACTCCCCAAACATATGGAAGAAGGTACTCTGGTCAGATGAGACTAAAATTGAGCTTTTTGGCCATCAAGGAAAACGCTATGTCTGGCGCAAACCCAACACCTCTCATCACCCGAGAACACCATCCCCACAGTGAAGCATGGTGGTGGCAGCATCATGCTGTGGGGATGTTTTTCCTCAGCAGGAACTGGGAAACTGGTCAGAATTGAAGGAATGATGGATGGCGCTAAATACAGGGAAACTCTTGAGGGAAACCTGTTTTAGTCTTCCAGAGATTTGAGACTGGGACGGAAGTTCACCTTCCAGCAGGACAATGACCCTGCTAAAGCAACACTCGAGTGGTTTAAGGGGAAACATTTAAATGTCTTGGAATGGCCTAGTCAAAGCCCAGACCTCAATCCAATTGAAAATTTGTGGTATGACTTAAAGATTGCTGTACACCAGCGGAACCCATCCAACCTGAAGGAGCTGGAGCAGTTTTGCCTTGAAGAATGGGCAAAAATCCCAGTGGCTAGATGTGCCAAGCTTATAGATACATACCCCAAGAGACTTGCAGCTGTAATTGCTGCAAAAGGTGGCTCTACAAAGTATTGACTTTGGGGGGTGAATACTTATGCACGCTCAAGTTTTCTGTTTTTTTGTCTTATTTCTTGTTTGTTTCACAATAAAAAATATTTTGCATCTTCAAAGTGGTAGGCATGTTGTGTAAATCAAATGATACAAACCCCCAAAAAATCAATTTTAATTCCAGGTTGTAAGGTAACAAAATAGGAAAAATGCCAAGGGGGGGTCAATACTTTCGCAAGCCACTGTAGGGTCTCAGGAATGCCATGTTTGCAAATGTAATGCTCAAACAAGCATTTAGCTACAGTGATAGCTTTTTGATCAGAAATGGTGTACAGGTTGACATATTTTGTAAAGTAGTCTTGAACTACAAGAACACATCGATTACCTTTTGTTGTTTGCGGTAATTCCAAGATGTCAGCTGCTACTCTCTGGAATGGTCGAACAGTGGAAGGGCTTCCCATGGGAGCTCAGTATCTGGGAACTGGAGATCTCTGTCTCTGGCATGCATAGCATTGCTCACACCAGTGTTTAATGTCCTTGTACATGGAGGGCCAATAACATACACATTGTGCATGAGCAAGAATCCGCTCTACAGAAAGATGAGCAGACAATGGCCAACCGTGGAGGTGCTTTAAGAGTTCTGGCACTAACACTGGTCCTGGTCTCGGTACTAGGGGAGTGCACTACATGACATAAAGTCCATTAATTAAAGATAAGCGATTATACTCTGCCCATAAACGTGTCAACAGCTGCGAAGCACCTTTGAGTCTCCAACGAGGAGGTCTACGGGCTGTGCCAGTTATCCATAACATAATGGTCCCAATGTCTGTGTCCTCGTACTGTAACTATCTGAGGTCTTGACCATCGTGAGACAAGGAGTAGATCAAACTTTGATCGGCAGTTGTATCCATGGGTGGACTCACCTCGCTAATATCACCAGTCTGCACTTCGGTATTCAGGTCGTGTTCCACCTCTGCAGTTGACTGAGGGTCAATATGAGAATTTTCTAGTGCACAAGCAAGTGGTGAACTGCAGTCACTGACATTCTGACTACTGATAGTTGAATCTGTGGTGCTGACTTGAAGTTCACAGTTAAGGGTGGCTGACACTACGGGAGGTCTGCAGGAGAGAGCATCCTCATTAGCATGCTTGTGACCTACCCTGTGCACTACAACCCAATCATCTGGATCTAGTTCTAAGGCCCATCTGCTGCGGCGTCCTGTTCGGTCATCGTCGATAGGAATGCATCTCAGTCCCAATAAGAGTTTATGGTCTGTGACTATGGTAAAAAGATGCAAACCAAGATACTGTCTAAATTGATGAATGGCACAAACCACAGCCCACAGTTCTCTGTCGTATGTAGACCATCTTTTGGCTGCCGTAAGGGCATGGCTAGTACAAGCCAGTCTGAAGGCCATTTTGTGCTAACACAGCACCTACAGCAGTCTGGGATGCATCGGTGTAGTAAATAAAAGCAGATTTACACTCACTACACTACTGCCAGTAGCCATTTGAAAAATCCACAGTGCTGTACCAGGCAGAGCCTGCCAGGGCATCAAGCGTGTCATCCACACAAGGTAGAGGGTACGTGTCCTTGACTGTTATGCTATTTAGCTTGTGGTAGTCCAGCTGCCGTCCTTCGTCTTAACAGGGATGAGAGGAGAAGCCCATGGACTACAACTTTCCTCAACAACACCGCCTGCTAATAATTTAGAAACATGGTTGTCAATTTCTTGCTGTACTTAAGCAGTAAGGCCTCCAGCTGATCTATCTGCTGCTGCGATAATCGATCTGAGGGGGTATTGAACACCAGCAGCAAAGCTATACTGTGAACATCTTTTCAAAGGTCCCTCACTACAAAAATAAAATCAATCCTCGAATGGGATGTCTTGGGGAAAAGAAAGAAAAATCTTTGATTGGGGGATTCATTACACTCCATAAATCTACAACCCCTATATGAGATGACAATCTCTGTAGTGCATTGGATGCTAAATGTTGATCTTCCCCCTTTGGTAATCCAGTCCTGTCCATAGCATGCTTCCACACACACATATATATATATATATATATATATATATATATATATATATATATATATATATGAATACAGTGCCTATAGAAAGTCTACACACCCTTGAACTTTTTTCACATTTTGTTGTGTCAGTGCCTCAGAGTTTCATGCATTTAAATGAGGATTTTTTTTCCACTTTTGTACACACCATACTCCACACTGTTAAGGCGAAAAAAGTTTTTATATTGAAAAAAATATATATTTTTAAAAATACAAAACTGAAAGATCATAATTGGATAAGTCTCCACCCCCCTTAATACTTGGTGGAAGCACCTTTGGCAGCAATTACAGCTGTGAATCTATTGAGACAGGTCTCTACCAAGTTTGCATACCTAGATTTGACAATATTTGACCATTCTTCTTTACAAAACTGTTCAAGCTCTGTCAAGTTTCTTGGGGAGCACTGATTGACAGCAATATTCAAGTCATGCTACAAAAATTTCAATTGGATTTAGGTTGGGGCTCTGACTGGGCCACTCAAATACATTTACCTTTTTGTTCCTTAGCCACTCCAGTGTAGCTTTGGCTGTGTGCTTTGGGTCATTGTCATGCTGAAAGGTGAACTTCCGTCCCAGTTTCAGCTTTCAGAGGGCAGCAGGTTTTCCTCAAGGACTCTGTACTTTGCTCCATTCATTTTCCCTTCTATCCTGACAAGTGCCCCAGTCCCTGCCAATGAGAAACATCCCCATAACATGATGCTGCCACCACCATGCTTCACAGTAGGGATGGTGTTCTTTGGGTGATGCGCTGTGTTGGGTTTGTGCCAAACATAACGCTTTGCATTTAAGCCAAAAAGTTCCATTTTGGGCTTCCTTCTTGCCACCGTACCATACAGGCCAGATTTGTGGAGTGCTTGGGATATTGTTGTCACATGCACACTTTGACCAGTCTTGGCCATAAAAGCCTGTAGCTCTTGCAAAGTTGCCATTGCCTCTTGGTAGCCTCTCTGATCAGTCTCCTTCTTGCTCGGTCATCCAGTTTGGAGGGACGGCCTGATCTAGGCAGGGTCTTGGTGGTGCAATACACCTTCCACTTCTTAATAATCTGAATTTATCCTGAAATCATGTGAATCATTACAATTTAACACAGGTGGAGGCCACTTAACTTGGTGTGTGATTTTGAAAGCGATTGGTTACACCTGAGCTAATTTAGGATTGCTATTACAAGGGGGGTGGACACTTATCCAACCAAGCTATTTCAGTTTTTATTTTTAATTAATTTTCTACAAATTTCTAGAATATTTTTTTCACTTGGAAGTTGTGGGGTAGGATGTGTAGATAAATGAAAAAAATATGCATTTTAATTCCAGGCTATGCAACAAAAGGTGAAAATTTTGAAAGGGGTGTAGACTTTCTATAGGCAATATATATATATATATATATATATATATATATATATATATATATATATATATATATATATATATATATATATATATATATACAGTGCCTTGCAAAAGTATTCAGACCCCTGACCAATTCTCTCATATTACTGAATTACAAATGGTACATTGAAATTTTGTTCTGTTCGATATTTTATTTTAAAACACTTAAACTCAAAATCAATTATTGTAAGGTGACATTGGTTTTATGTTGGGAAATATTTTTAAGAAAAATAAAAAACTGAAATATCTTGCTTGCATAAGTATTCAACCCCCACACATTAATATTTGGTAGAGCCACCTTTCGCTGCAATAACAGCTTTAAGTCTTTTGGGGTAAGTATGTACCAGCTTTGCACACAGTGTCGGAGTGATTTTGGCCCATTCTTCTTGGCAGATTTGCTCCAGGTTGTTCAGGTTGGTTGGACGATGCTTGTGGACCGCAATTTTCAAATAGTGCCACAGATTCTCAATGGGATTGAGATCAAGACTTTGACTGGGCCACTGTAGGACATTCACCTTTTTGTTCTTGAGCCACTCCAATGTTGCTTTGGCCTTGTGCTTGGGATCATTGTCCTGCTGAAAGGTGAATTTCCTCCCAAGCTTCAGTTTTTTAGCAGACTGAAGCAGATTCTCTTGCAGTATTTTCTTGTATTTTGCTCCATCCATTCTTCCTTCAGTTGTAACAAGATGCCCAGTCCCTGCTGATGAGAAGCATCCCCACAGCATGATGCTGCCACCACCATACTTCACTGTAGGGATGGTGTGTCTTGAGGCATGGGCAGTGTTAGGTTTGCGCCACACATAGCGCTTTGAGTTTTGGCCAAAAAGCTCTATCTTAGTCTCATCTGACCACAAAACCTTTTCCCACATTGCAGCTGGGTCACTCTCATGCTTTCTGGCAAACTCCAGACGTGCTTTCAGATGGTACTTTTTGAGTAACGGCTTCTTTCTTGCCACCCTCCCATACAGGCCAGTGTTATGCAGAGCTCTTGATATGGTTGACTGGTGCACCATTACTCCACTCCCAGCCATTGAACTCTGTAGCTCCTTCAAAGTGATTGTTGGCCTCTCTGTGGCTTCTCTCACAAGTCTCCTTCTTGTTTGAGCGCTGAGTTTTGAGGGACGGCCTTTTCTTGGCAGTGCCTGGGTGGTGTGATGCAGCTTCCACTTCCTGATTATTGCTCCAACTGTGCTCACTGGGATATCCAAACACTTGGATATTATTTTGTACCCTTTCCCTAATATATGCATTTGTATTACTTTATCTCTAACTTCTGTAGAATGCTCTTTGGTCTTCATTTTCCTTCAGATTCACAGCCTTACCAATGATCCTTCAACAGTGGGGTTTTTATCCAGAAAATGTGACAGCAACTTTAATGGTTCACAGGTGGAGGCCAATGGTAAGGTAATTGTGTCCTCGTTAGGGCAATTTCTTTCATCTGTGCAAACCGGGAGCTTCCACAGCACAAGGGTTGAATACTTATGCAAGCAAGATATTTCAGGTTTTTTTATTTTTCTTAAAAATATTTCCCAACATAAAACCAATGTCACCTTACAATAATTGATTCTGAGTTTCAGTGTTTAAAAATAAAATATCAAACAGAACAAAATTTCAATGTACCATTTGTAATTCGGTAATATGAGAGAATTGGTCAGGGGTCTGAATACTTTTGCAAGGCATATATATATATATATATATATATATATATATATATATATATATATATATAATACACACACACACACACACACACACACGTACCTGAAGTAATAATAAATCCTCAATAAAGTATAGTCACAATTACTCAAGATTAATATATGTCCCCAATAACAATAGATTAATTTAGCGGTAAGAAAATACCGTAAAGTCTAAAACAGAAAAACCTAAAACTCAAGTCCAAGGCGAGGGGTCTTCTTCCATCATGTTCTATCCTTTCATAAGAGGAAGAAGGGCATGGGCCTGTACCGAACCAGAAGACCCCATTGAATCCAGGAACTTGTGACGCTGCGCCATGTAATTGCTATAGTCAGAACAGAATTTAATTTCTTTACCTGAGAGAGACTTCTTGGCTGCTTGTAGGATGGATTGGTGGTAAGAGTATTGGAGCAGATTAAAGATGAGGGTCCTGGGCCTATCATTTGTCTTGGGCCGTCCATTGTAAATGTGGTGCGCACACATGACCTTAATATTTTTGTCAGCCAAAGACGGGAGCCACTGAGAGGGATTTCATAAGAAAAGCCACCACATCCGAGCCCTCACAATTCCCCATCTGTCCACCATACAGAGATTGGAGCATCTGTTCCTGTCCCCTAAATCTGCCATTTTGGCCTCCAGCTGGTCGATCCTGGTGCTGCAAAGAGAAGCAGATTTCGTGGTTCTTATCCACCCTAGCACAGAGACCGGAGAGATCCGCTTTCATGTCCTTCATTTTGCAAGATAAATTAACAAACTCCATCTGTATGGAGGACAGTTTAGCGACTGATTCTCTACCCATTTTCTCCAAATGAGAAAATTGTGATTTGAAGTATTGACGGTGCATCTCTATGCAGGCTTCAACTTTTATCTCCTTTAGAGGGAGGTGCCAGCTCGGAAGAAAGTCTCCTTTTCTGGTTCTGTGCCATCCCGAGGTGAAGTATATCTTAACCGGGTGGAGGCAAGAATGAAAAATTTAATTTAAATTTGAATAACATGTGAAATAGGAGGTGAAGGGTACGGAGCAAAAGCATTACGCAGCCATAGCTCCAGCAGGTCATGTGATCCTCCAGCTGAGCTATAATCGAATGGTTAATGGTTAATGAAGCTCCAACCACAGGTGTATAAAAAAAAGTTAATCACAGGTATTAGTAGAATTGAATGTTGGTGAAGGTGTGCTGTGTGCTGTTTGTGAGTTTTGTGTAAAACCTTTTGTTTTGGCCTTTTTTGCTTGGTAGTGTGTTTTTGTTATAGTTTTGTAACTAAAGTGCATTAGCTCTTAAACCTACAGCTTCTGTTGTCTGAGTCTCTCTCCCTGATGGGAACAGCCTTGTCTGTACACTATTATTTCACACGTGGTGTCAGTGTGGGATAGCGCCCCTGGAGACTCGGAGGCAGAACTGCAGGTGTATTAAAGAAAAGTGAAGATAAAGAGATGAGATATGGACCACTGTGACAGGGTAGCCGATGTCGTGACATCAGGCCAGAAGGCAGGAACAAAACACAGAGGCAGTACTGCAGGGCAAAAGATGTGACGTGTGTCATTTATTTAAATAACACAAATAAAAGAAAATATTTTAATAATAATCACTAACACAAAGTAAGTCAGGCTGGGCAATCACCTTTATAATTCTCATAGGGGTGGAGGGGTACCCCGTTCTAAAAATAAACAAATACAACGAGAAAGAGAGCATGGATGAACTTTGTATAAGAATGAGGAGACTTTGGGCATGGCTTTGATGAGTGCCCATGGGTAGACTGCCTCGTTAAGGAGGTCTACTTTTGCCATGAGATGGAGTGTGGTGTGGAATGGATCTGGTCTCGCAAATGCAGAAGGCGGAAATCCCCCTCCTTCGCAGGGCTGTGGGAGGGCAGCTGGGACACCTGCCTAATCGCTCTCGAGGCCTCAAGTTGGTGCCTCATCTGTGGGGAGTAGGGACACTTCGTTGTCAACTGCCCTCTCCAAGAGGAGGAGGAGGAGGAGGAGGAGGAAGAGGAGGAACAGTTGCCGACCCGAGTGCTGAAGAAAGGCATAGCTGTTCCCAAAGGCGAGTAGGGAAGCTTCCAGGGCCCAAGAAGGGGGAGCTGTCTACAGCGCCCAAGAAGAGAGAGTTGACTCCAGTGCCCAAGAAGGGGGAATCGCGCCACTGCCAATGTTTCCACTGCCGGAATGTCCTGCACCTCTGCCAGCATTGCCGCTGCCACTGCTGAAGGAGGGAGCGAGGGGACCACCTCCACCACAATCCTCACCATCACCCCTATGTCCCGACCCAGTACTGATGGGCCAGATCCCTCAATCCGGACTGCCAGACACTCAGTATTGGTTGCTGTGCCTAGCTCCTGGGTCACTGCATCACCAAGCACCGTTGCTCCCCCTGGTGGCCCAGATGTCGCACCGCGGTCATCAAGGCTTGCACCTCTGCCGGCTGCTGCATCTGCCCAGTTGCCAACTTGTGCTCTTGATGCCCCATCCACGTGGCCTGGCGCCCCTGTCTCCAGCTCTCTCGTTCTCTGAGGAGAGACACTGGGGTCAGGGCCAACCTGCCCACAAGAATCCACACGATGTGCATGAGGGGAGGGGGGTTGGTGGCAGATTGCGGCAAGGTGTGCTATGCACATGAGGGGAGGTATTTGGCAGGATATATGACATGCACTTCCCTTGACACTCACTAGATGGCATTATAAAGCATCATGACCTTTCTTCTCCTGGGACCCATCCTGTGTAGTGAAGGTTGACGCCTCTCCTTCTCCTGGGACCCATCCTGTGTAGTGCAGGGTGATGCCTCTCCTTCTCCTGGGACCCATCCTGTGTAGTGCAGGGTGATGCCTCTCCTTCTCCTGGGACCTAGCCAGGGAGAGGTTCTGAGCAGCAGCTGCCTAGGTATGGGTTGAGTCTGCACTGCACAAAAACTAACCACTTTGCTGCCAATCTCAGAACCCATTAACAATACAAACATGCACACTTCTATCACAAGAGGAAACATGACCCCTACACAATACACTCAGGGATGCAATGTTTTTGTTCACCCCCCTCCCCCCATTCTATATATTTGTAGAAAGTGTTAAATACATATTAAAAAATCAACAATGAAAATAAAGCTCTAATTCACAATTTAACAAAGTCACTATTTTTAACAATCCCCCTTACTTCTAAATGCAAGGCAAGTGTGCAAGTGGTCTGTGTGTTTGTAGTACAGTGCGCAGACCCTGTAAAGAGGTCTGTGTGTTTGTAGTAGTGTGCAGACTGAGTAAAGTGGTCTGTGTGTTTGTAGTACAGTGTGCAGACTGAAGTAAAGCAAGCTGAGACACCTGTGCCACCTGCCCTTGTAATGCTCAGCTAAGCCACGTGTGTATTCATTACCTAAAGGGAAAGATGACCCCTAGCAAAGCCCAAGTTAATCCCAACTCAAGTAGGATCCATTTGCTGCCCGGACTGTACAACACAATAGAAATATAATACATCCAGGGGCCATCTGACTAAGGCTCTTATTGATCGACAGTGCCCTGCTTACCAATTAGAGCACCGGGCATCTAATCGTGATCACAATGACCTAAGAATCTCATTTGACTAAGCCAATTTACTCAGAAATAACTGGGCTACATGAAAAAGATCCTTTACCAGAAAAAAAAAAAAACCTTTAAGAATACATTGGTATAATGTGTTCTGCATTTACAGCAATTACTCTGAGCAGATGCTGGTAAGGAGGACTCTTAGCAACCCTGAAACAGTACATTTTACTCCTCTAATCCTTTTTGGTCATGTACAACTCCTGAACAATTAAATATTGCTGCCGAATTCATTTGAAGGTACAGGCTCTTCGCTATCATGAACCCTTCTTATAAAGATCCCAATAGCAAGAGCCGTTTTTCCAAGGGAAATTAGCCCTATTAGAACTATCACTTACCAGGATCAACCCTGATACAGCGAGCTTAGTACTGACAGACACTGAACTTTCTCCAGTGTGAATGTGTTCTCCCTGTGAAAACAAACAGCATGTTTGGATAATTCAAAGATAAGACTAATTTAAAGATAACCTATTGTAGTGTGAATCATACATGACGCAGGCAATCATTGCCTGCCCTCCATCACAAACTGCAACCAGGCAACGGGCATGAGGCAAATACAAAAACAGTGCATTGACAAAAGCAAGGAAAATATGAAGCAATCTACATGGACATTGTTTTCAAAAGAAAAAACATGTCATTTCGGTATTCAGCATGTAAATGTACATTATTTCCTTTTAATTTCTTTACTGTTTTCGTTTAAACATACTATTTAAATGCTGATCATTGTGAAGTAATCTTCATAAAAGATTATTCTGATGCAGCAAATTGCCAAACCCTATTATAGTGAACACCCTGATATAATAAACATTTCTCCAGGTCCCATGGGGACCTCAATACTGATGCATACTGGAAATGATCTCTTCCCTGTCAACATTCATTTGCCTTGGAAACAAATATATGTACTAACAGCGTGGCACAACTCATCGTTAATTCTGTTGGAATTTTTTTTTTCTTTTTCAAAAAACAACTGGCTGCATGGTGAGTCTGCAGTGTGTAAAAAAGCAGACAGCTAACGGCACACGCTTTCACCCCTCAAGTCAGCGCAGGGGTGGTAACAGTGAGCTGAGCTAAACAAAATAATTGAACACTACTAAATTGGGGAGAAAATAACAAATTGGCGACTACTAAATAATAATTTCAAAAAACTAAAAAAGCAGCAGGAACTCAGCTTATCTGGGACCGCTGCTAGCTGCCATACCAACAGCCTGACTACCTTCCTTTGGTAAATAAATGAACAAATAAATAATAAAAAAAAAAATACACATTGCTTAACAACAATCGATTAAATAAATTTGTAAAGAAATTGCCAGAGTGCGTGACTGAAGTGAAGAACCAGGATGTAAGTCAATCACTCTGGATGCATTAATGGGAAGACTGATTAAGGGGTGGGTGGCAGTATAATAGAAGTGAAATTGCTACTAATAATCTAGAACTCCCACCCCTATGAATAATAATAAAGCATCGCATTCAATAAGTATGTTAGCGACATGTTATAAGCATTCAGCCCATCTTAGCCAAAAAGAAATCAGTGTCACTACAAAGTAGAACGGACAGGTCCTGATATTGTTTCAAACTGTGCTTAACACACAACATACAATATAATTGCAATAACCCCACTTGCAATGCAATATTTCAGTGTACAATACAATTGCAATAACTCCACTTGGAATGCAATACCTCAGCGATGCCCCTTGTGATCGCATGAAACGAAGAGACACACTTTGATTTTATTTTAGACATTATTTATTTTCAATAGACGTCAATCCATGTCAGGCATTCAGATATTTTTGTCATTGTGTTTAAAGCATTTGTTAGCAACCTCATCATATTTCAGGTATACCAATTATAGGAATACAGTATACTGGTATTCAATATCAAAATCTGTACTGGCAAGCAGACTCATTATTTATATATACAAGAGTAATACATAGATAAAAGATAGCTGTATCACATAGAATAATTCATTCTTTACTAAATCAAACCACAAGTCAACTCCGAAAACAGTAACTTTAAAATGTAATTTGGTTTATTTTTTCATGTTACTTTGTCTTTTAATTAAGGTTTCCAACTATGTGGAGTTCAGTTGATGAATACATTATTATTACATTATGTAACACAATTTTTGTTCCTGGGTAGTAAGTGTTATTTCCTAATTGCTTATGCCTCAAAAGTATAGAAAATGGCTATTATTCCCCACAGACTTTGCTTTTGTGACCAGGACAGTGATATTTTGAAATATCACTATTTCCAATGGGAAAACGGGCAAATGTGTGTCTTTTTGTTCACATAAAGTCAGAAAAAAAAAAAAGTATTTATAATACGGTAATACAAAAATGACTACAAAAGATTTAGAAGAGAGTAGTTTTTCGAGATTTACGATTATACTGTATTTACATGTTACATATGGATTCACATGTTGTTTTTTTCTGACTTTATGTGAACGAAAAGACACACATTTGCCCGTTTTCCCATTGGAAATAGTGATATTTTGAAATATCACTGTCCTGGAAACAAAAGCAAAGTTTGTGGGGAATAATAGCCATTTTCTATACTTTTGAGGCATAAGCAATTAGGAAATAACACTTACTACCCAGGAACAAAAAAAAAAAAAAAAAAAAAATTGTTACACGGTGTTATCATTGTTCTCTGTGAGCTTGTCTGGAGAATCCTAACTGCCTAGCACAAAACACACTCCTCATTCCATTCAAATCATGTGACAAAACAGCATATCAACTTGGCTGGACCCACTGCTCCCACTCCCTGTATATGCAGATTAGGTGGAGCCAGAGTTGAAAACAAAATCTGCTCAGTGCTAGGCAGTTAGAGGATAATAACATGGGGAGCATCAGAACCCAGAAGCACTCCGAATGATTGCAAACATCACAAAGACAAGTAAAGGTGAACAATTAAATACATAAAATGACATTTGAAGCTGTTTAAGGATTTGCTTTTCTGGGCAATTTCTCCCTTAAATACTTTTTCAGATTATCAAAAAAAAAAAAAAAAAAAAAAAAAAAAAAAAAAAAAAAAAAAACAGAACACAAAAAAACACACAACACTCTCCCAAGGCATACTGTGCACAGTAATGCAAAACATTTAAGGTCTGTATTATAATAGTGAGATGAAAACCAAGGCTGGACTTGCAACATCATGTCTTTTTAAATCTATGGTTTTGGGAAATGGGACTGCTTTAAGTTTGAAGTCCTCAACAGCTGTTTCTCTAGCCTGCAGAACCAGTCTTGCTCCAATTCCCGAGCTGAGATGGAAACGCCAAAGAGAATTGGCTGCAGTGGCAGTAATAGCGTGCGTTGTTTTATTCACTGTTTGCTCACCCGATGACACTCCGTGGTCACCAAACTGTTAAAAAGTCAACAGATGATACTCAACGAACTGTTAAACTCACCGATGAGCCACTACGCTTACCGGGCTAGAAAGCTGGCGAGATTCATGGACAGAATCAGGCTCAATCAAGATATGAAGGTAAAGACAAGTGACATTGTTTTGTAAAATAAGTTAAAAGGGATGTCATGTGATCAAAAATAAAACCTGAAAATTTCAAGCTCTAGGTATTTTTTACTTTTAGGGAAGAAAAAAAAAAACATTACTGTATAAACTTGCCATATAAATACATATAAGCCTTTCAATTGTCATTTCCGTAAATACAATTCCTGAACCTTTAATCTTATCCAGATTCAGCGGCAGTGTTATTTTTATGTTTCCGAGGCCACGTTCATTTAAATGCATATGCAACAGGCTGGGCACGAACCATTGACCCCGCATACTGCAAACAAACATCCTAACCACAATGCAAAAGAGCCAGGCTTGTCTGCATTCATAAATAGAGCTTTGAAGCACATCTCACTGACAGGGAACAGAATCTGTAACAGCAGTGGATCACACAACGCTACCCTTTAAACATACATCACAGAAAAGGTGCGGTACGTTTTAATTGCAGCTGTACTACCTGCCCTGAGCCTTAGACTACATCTCCCGAGAGACTGATCCTATTGGAACAAAACCAGAAGTAATACTGGAATGCAACTCCTATTCAGCGCAGTGTTACTGCAGAGACATGCCCACAGGAGAAGTGTGCTAAGCAGCCTGATAGAACACTGTTTATTAATGGGGAGGAACGAGGGGCAAGGAATCTCACGGTTACCACGGCCAAGTCCATCGACACCAATCTCAAACATGTTTGCTATATTGACACAGTAGTGTTCATTAACTCAATCAGGTTTGCCTTTCTTGCTTTATTTACAGTGATTGTAGCCAACAAAATAATTATATAAACCTAACCCCATGTTGCACCTGAATTAGCAACACAGGTCTCAAATGAGCAGTTTTGAAAGAATCACTAGTAATTTTCATTTTAAAACATAGTATCTGGTACTACTCTAAGTTAAAGAAATCTGTTTGCAAGCAATGCTGTCCAGGAAGTTTGGTATTTATTTACTTTCTTGTTCATTTCACCCCAGCAGTGGCTTGTTGGTCAAAGCATGTTACTGGCTCAGAGCATGTCAGTCAATAGAGGAAGCAGCTGATTGGTTATTGACAGGAAAAAAGCCAGTGAAGAGGTGGGGACCATTTCACTGTCCAGGTGACCCAGGAAGTGCAAAACAGTCTAACAGCATGGCTTGAAAACAGAGCTTTCTTTAACTTGGAGCATACTTTAAAATGAACATACATCTGATTAAATTAATGGATGTGTACAGCAGAGAAAATGCATCACATATCAATTTCACACATCTATATTCTGAGTGTCTGTCTACTTTTGACATGTCTTGTAGATTGTGCCATTTAAATCCTAAGACGAACACATCTGGAAGCAAGCAAAACAGCATGGTATTAATAAATGAACTGGTTAAAATACTACACAAGGCAAATTGCACTTAAATACAAGTTCCAATTCTAAATGGTTCTTCACCTCTCTCGATCCAGGCCTTCTGACATCATTGGTTAGAAAAGCTGTACAAACGGCCCAAAGACTGTGTATACTGCAGTGTGTCAAGAGAGTGAATCAGAAACCAGTTACAATTAGCACTGCAGGAGGAGGTGAGAGAGACCTGACCTACTGACCAAAACCACAAGAAATAGCAGCAGTGTTGGGCCACCCAGATAAGACTGCAAAGCCAGTGAACACAGCTGTATGGCAAGCAACACATTTTTAAAGCAACACGGTTCTACTGCAGCTTCTCTGGAAGAGATTGACATTATGGGCAATGTTGGAAAAAGCATGTTTATCTCCAACAGCCATGCTTAAAACATAGGGTCAATTCTTGTTCCAGTTAGAAAATAATCGTGGCATGTGTGTAAACATATTTTTAAGTTTCAAAATGCACTTCTAAGCATGCATGTAGAATTTCCCTAAACCAAGAAGGCATCTTCTTTACAGTAATGATCTCATGTATTTTGGATATTGGGACCATGAAGAAGCAGCTCATATGCTGCACACATGTATTGCAGGTCTGTGAGGTTACTGTGGCAGCCCACCAGTGGAACATGAAACAGCCTATGAGTAAAGTTAAGCCTTTGTACATGTCTGACAAAATTACAATTTCTATTCTGTCCGACATTGAAGAGGGAAACTGGACAACACAACTCTGCCCTCTAGCAATGAAGCAGTCTCAACTGAATTCCCAGTAACACCATTTTGAGATGGTTAAGGCAAGTCCACAATGTCTTGGGGTCAGTCTTACAGTTCTATGTACACTGTATTGCATACAAATTGCCAAAGATCCAGGTGAACTGTGTAAAAGAACAGGCTCCTGGATCTCATTTTCCTACCAATCCATATTTAACACTTGAACAGCCTGTTGTTTTAGAATGTTTCTCTTGGCCTCTAAGTCTTTCTTGGTTAAAATGGTTTCAAATTCTAACCAAGTTGTGAAAGCTCAGCATTCTCTCATTTTAATGAGATTCTTTTTAAAGCTGGGTGCTGGGTATTCTTCAGGATAGGAAACTGGTTCCATCCTTTCTACTCCATTAATTATGAACAAGATGACTTTTGGCAACTGGAAAAAATGTGAAGTTTAAAAAAAATGACGATGAGCAGTTCAACTGTGGGCGTATTACAAATGACATTGAATGATACAGCCAAAACAAGCTGAATAAAAAGACAACTGTCTACTAGACTGAGAAGTTCAAGATAGTTATGGATGCTCGTTTATAACAGAATTCAACAACAAACAAGACATTTGCTTCAAACCGGGCATGAAATTGCAGGACCAAACCAAGATGCATTCTGAAATGCTTTGAAAGAAGAAGAAAAAACTCACCAATAATCACTTACATTTAAATATATTAAATACCTCTGCACACAGCTGCTAATTAATGCTTCTATAACAGGTCTTCTCCCGACCATTTACGTTCCAATTTCCTGATATTTTGTTAAAACACCTTTCTGGCGACCAGGACAGTAGAGCTTGGGATTTGATTGAACCTCCCATGAAAACATTCCCTAATCTGGTCACTGAGATCCTGTTGTAAACCCTATAGGTGAAGCAGGTAGCAGGTTTAAAACAGACCTGCAGGTTTGTTTACATTGCAGTGTCTGTTTCTTCACATGCTGGTAACACCTGTGCCTATAAATATACAAAACTGTATTTTAGAAAGAATCTGTATTAAAACCTGTAATTTGTATAAACTTAATTATGAACAACTAGGATCTGAAAGCACTGTTTCTGAAAGTGAAGATACACCCCTATATTCAACTGATCTAAACCAGGGATGGAAATAAGCCCCTTGTTGCATAGCAGTTTTACCCATTCCATGTTTTAATGTAAGCTTGATTAGCCACACAGTGTATATATCAAGCTAAGGCATGAATTGTTAAACCAATAATAAAACCAAAAATGGATCAAATTACTATGCATTAGGAATCTTATTTCCATCCCTGGATTTATACAGTTGTGGCTCTAAATACTGCCACCATTTAAACATTCGATTAGGACCGTATCAAACTTTTAAAAGATAAATACACACTAAAGACATCAACACACATAGTAAGAGATGCTGGTTTTCACAAAGTTCCCTTCTTTAATGATTCAAACAGCAGCTGTGTTTAGATCAGCCACCGTTTAAATCAAAAGAATAGGCCCCACAATGCAAAAGAGCCAGGCTTGTCTGCATTCATAATTATAGAGCTTTGAAGCACATCTCTGTTTTTTCTGTGGCACAACAGGTGACTAAGCTACAGAAATGCAGCATGTTCCCTGAGAATCATTAAATGCAGATAAAACAGTGAAGACCCTCAAGACAGACCATGTGCCATGCTCCATATTCTTACAGCAATCCCAGCAGAAGCCTGCAGGAGCGCCCTGGATTGGAAAGCTGCTCTGTGTGCTCCGAGTCCAGGCTGGCATGCCGAGGGCTCGGGGTCCCTGTGGGATCACTGCTGGCTGCGGGTCACTACCACGTAGAGTAGCCCCATGAGCAGGGCCCCCCGGACCCCCACCACGGCCAAGACCAGCAGCAGCCCGACAGACATGAGCGGCTCTATGACCTGCGTGCCCAGGTTCCAGCGGGGGAAGCCCAGGTTGACCAGCAGCTGATTCATGTCAGAGAAGGCGGAGCGGCCCTGACCCCTGGGAGCATGAGGAGCCTGTGGTGTGTTCTGTGCCTGCGCTCCACCGCGAGTCTGATGGATGAAACCCTGGAGTAACAAAACCAGCAACACAGGCAGTGAATAGCTGACAATAGCTAGGTGTTCATTGTTCTTTAACAGTGCACCAAAACTGTGACATCTAACTACATTAAAAAAAAAAAAAAAAAAAAATCAATCAGTTGCCCAAAGCAAGCCTGATTTTTAAATATAATTCCAGCAAATTCTAAATGAAAGAATATTCCAGGGATAGAAGTATGACTCCTATTTCATAGGCGTTTCACCCACTCCAGGTTTTAATATGAGCTTCACTAGCCAGTGTAACAAACTCAGGTGTGTCCTATTAAACTCACAGTGAAACTAGGAGTAGATCAAACTGCTATGCAATGGGAGTGTTATTTCCATCCCTGTATTTTTTTTTGTTGTTGCTGCTGTTCTTATGGTAACTACTGTTTAAAAAAACCACAGAATCCCAGGACTCAGTAATTAGCAGTTCAGAGCTGGTAGCTAGCAACCTCTAGTGGATGTAGGTATGAATGGCAACTTACAGGTTACACCATACAAAAAACAAGCTTAAAAATATTATTCATTATTAAAATAATCATTTTCTCAATCTGGGAAGAAAAAAAAAAAAAAAAAAAAAAAAAAAACACAGGATGTAGTAATGGGGGAGCTTTGAAGAACTCCTACATTGTCAGGGAAAAGGTACCTTCAGCACGACAATAAAACTGAAGAGTAGATACCGTGACAAGCCTGCTAATACTCGCTGTAACGGCACAGTAGCTCCCCCTAGGGGCTGGCCATGTACACTGCCTTGCTTGTTTGTCAGACAGTCAGTTCTGCTCTGCTGGCACCTCTTACCTGCCGGGGCACATGGACCTCCTCTCTCCGATTGTGGGTTTTCCGTACCCGGGGGTCATCGTCCTGCACAATCTCTCCATTGGCCAAAATCCGAACCATCCTCTCAGACTGCAATGTTAATGCCTTGAATAGTAAATACATATAACAGAAGGGTTACGCAACACACATAACATGCCAAGGAAGAAACAACTGTATGCGTAAAGTCAGCCAATGTCTGTCTATAGTGCCAAGTTGACTTATTTAATATAAGGAATGTCCATACCAAGCTTCACCAGGACTGGGATGCCTAAAAAAGAGCTGATGCACATTCCAGAACCTTCAGCTGTTTCAGAACCCTGCTGAACATTCCTGCAACTGCTGATTACTGGTCATCCAGCCGGTTTATACAATCCCAGTCAAGGTTTACCGCAAACATATATCTGCTGGAATCCTGCATTGTAGCCGTGAGAATGGAGGGAGCATAAGACTGGTCTCTATCAATCTACACCTGTGGATTCCTGTACTAATTAAAGGTTTGCTGAAACAAAACCATGAAATGGTGTCTTTTGATGGTCAGTTAAGAATCAATGATACACCTTTGTAATTGAACCCCAAGGCGTGTTAGGTCAGCGGTTTAAAATGAAAACGCTTGTAACTTATATTTTTGCAATGGTTCAGATAATATTCTTTTCAAATTAATTGACATTCCTTAAAATAAATAAAAATAAATATTCATTGGTCTCTTACTGACAATCTTGGGTTACAGCAACTATCTCCATTTAGGAGTGAAGGCAAGGAGTTCTTAATGAACTAGATGAAACCAGTAAACCAGCGCCCAGTCTCCTGAACCAGCACGACCAGCTGAAACCAGTAAACCGCGCCCAGTCTCCTGAACCAGCACGACCGGCTGAAACCAGTAGACCACTGCTGGAATTTTCTTCAGAGCACTGTTTAATCACACTTTTTGTATCAAAAACAATAACTTTGATCATGTTAAACCAGGGACGGTAATAAGAGTTCTATTGCATAGCAGTTTCACCCATTCCAGGGTGTGTGTGTGTGTGTGTGTGTGTGTGTGTGTGTGTGTGTGTGTGTGTGTGTGTGTGTGTATATATGTGTATATATATATGTGTGTGTCTTTATATATATATTTATATATATATATAAGTAGACTGACCAGAGAGGCTACCAAGAGGCCAATGGCAACTTTGCAAGAGTTACAGGCTTTTATGGCCAAGACTGGTCAAAGTGTGCATGTGACAACAATATCCCAAGCACTCTACTAAATCTGTCCTGTATGGTAGGGTGGTAAAAAGGAAGCCATTACTGAAGAAAGCCCACCCTAAATCCCATTTGAAGTATGCAAAAAAAAAAAAAAAAAAAAAAAAAAAAAAAAAAAAAAAAAAAAAAAAAAAAAAAAAAACACTCTGAGATTCTGTAGCCACGTTGCAAAAAGTTTTGTGGTCTGACAAAACTAAAATGGAACTTTTTGGCCTAAATGCAAAGCGTAATGTTTGGTGCAAACCCAACACAGCGCATCACCCAGAGAACACCATCCCTACAGTGAAGCACGGTGGTGGCAGCATTATGTTATGGGGATGTTTCTCATTGGCAGTGACTGAAATACGCTCAGTTAAGCAAAGAAAAAAATTACTTAATTACTTTAAGAAATGAAGGTCAATCTTTAAGAGAAATCGCAAGAACTTTGCAAATGTCTGCAACTGCTGTGGCCAAGACCATCAAACGATTTGAAGAAACTGGTACTCATGAGGACCAAACAAGGTCAGGCAGGCCAAGGGTGACCTCAGAATCAGAGAACAAGTTCATTTGAGTCACAAGTCTGCGAAACCAGCCATTCACTGCCCCTGAAATACAAGCACAGCTAAATGCTACCAGAAGTACAGATGTTTCAACATCAACTGTTTAGAGGAGATTGTGTGAAGCTGGCCTAACTGGCAGAACTACTGCAAAGAAACCACTGTTCTGAGTGCAGAATAAGAAGAAGAGACTTGCGGGGCCAAAAAACACAG
The DNA here is from genome assembly GCF_017654505.1 of Polyodon spathula. NCBI lineage: Eukaryota > Metazoa > Chordata > Actinopteri > Acipenseriformes > Polyodontidae > Polyodon > Polyodon spathula. The sequence continues at coordinate 22,772,236 of NC_054546.1, forward strand.
AAACTGGACGTCTGAGGAGTGGAAGTCAGTCTTATGGACTGATGAGTTAAAATTTTAAATATCTGGGTCCAACACCGAGTATTTGTAAGGCGCAGAGAGGGTGAGCACATGAGTTCTGCATGTGTGGTTACCACTGTCAAGCATGGAGGAGGCAGTGTCATGGTCTGGGGTTGCTTTGCTGGTGACAGAGTTGGTGATCTTTACCAAGTCTGTGGCAAACTCAACTAGCATGGCTATCATAGCATACTTCAGAGGCATGCCATTCCATCAGGATTATGGCTAGCTGGGCAGTCCTTCATTCTTCAGCAAGAGAATGACCCAAAACACACCTCAAAGTTGTGCAAGAACTATCTGGCGAAGAAGGAAAGTGAAGGACAACTCAATCTAATGACCTGGCCTGCCCAGTCTCCAGACCTCAATCCCATAGAACTTGTATGAGACGAACTGGACAGAAGAGTCAAAGAAAAGCTACCACAGGTGCCCTACGTCTCTGGGAATTGCTGCAGAAGAGATGGGAAGACATGTCGGGTGATTTCCTGCTGAAACTTCTTAACCGAATGCCTCGTGTTTGTGAGGCTGTTATTAAGGCAAAGGGTGGCTATTTTGATGAATCCAAGATTTAGAGACAATTTTCAATTTTCTTGAACATTGCTTTGATATGCCTTATGTTTTGTTTTTTATATTGTAACATGTGTTTTCATTTTCAAGTGTTTACAGACACGTATGAGACCTAAAACACTGTCAATTATGAAAAAAAAGACACACTAGTTTCCAGCAAATGTACTCAAACTTTTGACTGGTACTGTGTGTAAAATATATATATATATATATATATATTAGTGGCTTGCAAAAGTATTCAGACCCCTGACCAATTCTCTCATATTACTAAATTACAAATGGTACATTGCAATTTCGTTCTGTTTGATATTTTATTTTAAAACACAAACTCAAAATCAATTATTGTAAGATGACATTGGTTTTATGTTGGGAAATATTTTTAAGAAAAATAAAAAATGGAAATATCTTGCTTGCATAAGTATTCAACCCTCACACATTAACATTTGGTAGAGCCACCTTTCGCTGCAATAACAGCTTTAAGTCTTTTGGGATAAGTATGTACCAGCTTTGCACACAGTGTCGGAGTGATTTTGACCCATTCTTCTTGGCAGATTTGCTCCAGGTTGTTCAGGTTGGTTGGACGACGCTTGTGGACTGCAATTTTCAAATAGTGCCACAGATTCTCAATGGGATTGAGATCAAGACTTTGACTGGGCCACTGTAGGACATTCAACTTTTTGTTCTTGAGCCACTCCAATGTTGCTTTGGCCTTGTGTTTGGGATCATTGTCCTGTTGAAAGGTAAATTTCCTCCCAAGCTTCAGTTTTTTAGCAGACTGAAGCAGATTCTCTTGCAGTATTTTCCTGTATTTTGCTCCATCCATTCTTCCTTCAATTGTAACAAGATGCCCAGTCCCTGCTGATGAGAAGCATCCCCACTGCATGATGCTGCCACCATCATACTTCACTGTAGGGATGGTGTGTCTTGAGGCATGTGCAGTGTTAGGTTTGCGCCACACATAGCGCTTTGAGTTTTGGCCAAAAAGCTCTATCTTGGTCTCATCTGACCACAAAACCTTTTCCCACATCGCAGCTGGGTCACTCTCATGCTTTCTGGCAAACTCCAGGTGTACTTTCAGATGGTACTTTTTGAGTAACAGCTTCTCTATCCACCCTCCCATATAGGCCAGTGTTATGCAGAGCTCTTGATATGATTGACTGCTGCACCATTACTTCACTCCCAGCCACTGAACTCTGTAGCTCCTTCAAAGTGATTGTTGGCCTCTCTGTGGCTTCTCCCACAAGTCTCCTTGTTTGAGCGCTGAGTTTTGAGGGACTGCCTTTTCTTGGCAGTGCCTGGGTGGTGTGATGCAGCTTCCACTTTTTGATTATTGATTCAACTGTTCTCACTGGGATATCCAAACACACGGATATTATTTTGTACCCTTTCCCTAATCTGTGCATTTGTATTACTTTACTCTAACTTCTGTAGAATGCTCATTGGTCTTCATTTTCCTTCAGATTAACAGCCTTACCAATGATCCTTCAACAGTGGGGTTTTTATTCAGAAAATGTGACAGCAACTTGAATTGTTCACAGGTGGAGGCCAATGGTAAGGTAATTGTGTCCTCGTTAGGGCAATTTCTTTCAGCGGTGCAAACTGGGAGCCTCCACAGCACAGGGGTTGAATACTTATGCAAGCAAGATATTTCAGGTTTTTTTATTTTTCTTAAATATATTTCCCAACAAAAAACCAATGTCACCTTACAATAATTGATTCTGAGTTTCAGTGTTTAAAAATAAAATATCAAACAGAACAAGATTTCAATGTACCATTTGTAATTCAGTAATATGAGAGAATTGGTCAGGGGTCTGAATACTTTTTCAAGCCACTGTATATACACATACACACACACACACACACAGAATTACATACCTATAATATATACATATACATACACGTTCCATTTCTCTGTCAATCTGTTTTGGAGAATATCCTTGTTGGACAAAAGCACCACGAAGACTGCAAAGATGTGTGTTTCTGCCAGTAGTTTCAGAGCAGTTTTGATGTTAACAATAGCTTGACTGTAAATGACAGATTTATGTGTGCAATGTGGATGAAAACTAAAGATGTGTAGGTATTTGTGGTTGTCGGTGGGTTTTCTGTAGATGGATGAAGTAATATTACCATTTTTGATGGTTATTGTTCTGTCTAAGAATTGTATCATTTCTTTTGAATAATTAATTGTCAGTTCAATGGTTGAATCGTCCAACAAGGATATTCTCCAAAACAGACTGAGAGAGAAATGGAACGTGCCATCAGAATACCAAGAGAAAAATTGTTGGAATACAAAGTAAAACCTGTGTTTAATATTGTACCCTTAGTTGTTACATACAATCTATCCCTACAACCTCTCTGCAAAATCAGAGAATTACACCCAGTTTTAGCTGAAGATTTCACCCTCTCCAATATTTTCTTGGAAACACCTCTCCTATCCTACAGACAACCACCTAACCTGTCCCAGCTTATCATCCGGAGCAAACTAAGAACTGACCTAAACAAAGCACACAATGGAACTAAACCCTGCAATACCAACACACCAAAAACTGTCCCCATATCTCTATGCAAAATACCATCCTCACAGTGCAAGGGAAACTGGAGATAAAAGGATCATTTACCTGCAGATCCAAAAATGTAATCTACATGATTAAATGTAGCAAATGCTCCGATGGAACTTACACAGAAGAAACCAAACAACATCTTCGGACAAGGATGAATCTACACAGGCACGCTATCAACAACAAAATTAAAAGCACTCCTATTAGCAACCATTTTAACATCCCTAACCATTCTGCATGATCTGACGGTTCTTGTTTTAAAGGGCAATTTCAAAAATACACAAGACAGGAGAACTTGGGAACTTACATTTATAAAATTCCTGGACTCAAAAAACAAAGGGCTCAATCAGGATACTGGTTTTCTACCTCATTACAATTTATAGTACTTGTTTATATACATTGCATAAATGTGTATGCATGTGTGTGTATGACATGCAGCTTTTTTCCCTTACCTTAGAATTGTAGCGATTCAAAATGGGTTATTTTTGTTAAAGTGCATAAATCTCTCTTTCCTACATTCACCTCAAGACGACCTTTGAGGTCGTGAAAGCTTATGAATAATTACTATTTAGTTAGTCCAATAAAATGTATCACATCTTCTCTCTGTCTACATTTAAATATAAAAGTTTAAAAAAAATGATGTCACATACACAGAACAACATCATAAGAACAAATCATGGTTTGAATATAAACAATAACAAGTCGTTGTCATGCTGTCAAAAAACTTTAAATACCCCCAATGTTTTGATTCAACATATTGAAACGCTGGGCAGCTGGCTATTTGAGCTAATATTACTTATTAATATTAATTATCGTAAATTACTTCTTATAGTAAGAATTCACATAATATTAACTTCCCGTTTGTGCAAATTATTTTGCTGTACCATAAATTCGTCACCCTCAAACTCTAAACACAATGACGTGTGTGTTTTCCCTTTAGCTATAGAAATGAATTCCAAGCGCATGCATTCGATTAAGTTTGTCGTGCAACAATGAAACATTTTAAACAAGAAGGTGTACACGTACATTCTGTTCAATACTCTATCAAATGAAATCAACCCTTTTTTTTTTTTTTTTTCCTACCTTTCCTCTGTAATACTAACCTAATCCAATTTGCTTTTCTTCTACCACAGTAATTTGCGACACTTACTAGCCATTTACAGCCACGGGGCACGTCATCGTGCAAGAGATCCTCCTCTTCCTTCTATTTCTCCGGTTCGTGATTGGTTGTTAGGATGGTTGCGCAGAAACAAATGCAGTGTCAGGGGGGAGTACGTTGCACAAACTCTTTTCAGAGTGATATATTGATGACAGCGTGAGTGACTTAAACTGTTTCTGATCCACAGTGAGTCTAGAAACTAGAACTAGAAACGTCTACTGGACCACACCTGTAATGGAGCTGTATTGAGAGTCAAAGAATACAGCTTGAAAGACACTGTCTGAAAGGCAGTGGCCTGTATTAATAATATGATTAAAGGGATGTGGCACTGAAACGTTGAATGTTCACTTGACTCCATCTATAACTCTAATGAGATAATCTAAGCCCCTTTCACAGTGGCATTCCTACCTAGTCCCAACCCAGCTTCATTATCTTGCATCTTCCTTTTGGTTCCTTGTTCACCGTTTGAATTTGTTTGTACACACACACAACACACACACACACACACACACACACACACATATATATATATATATATATATATATATATATATATATATATATATATATATATATATATATATATACAATATATAGTATCATCTCCCTGACTCATCTACCCTTGTGGGCTGCAGAGTGGTAGGACAGACTTGTGCTTTCATTAGAGGATTTGCTTTCCTTTCATCACTAGTCGCGTAAAATGCCTTAAAGAGCAATAGGTACACATATTTTGTGTCTTACACAAGTTTTATGTCAGTCTAGTTTTACTGTATAAATAATTAATCCATTTTTATTTTATATAGCGCCTTTCATAGTGGCCCACCATCACAAAGCGCTTTACAAGATGCAGTAAAACCAAAATCCATAATATTGTAATGATTGTAAAAATCAGAGGCGGAGGTATTTTAAAATAAATTCAATATTTATTAAATAAACACAAAACACTGTGGGCCGTGACCATGCCAAAACAAATAAGAAAATAAAAATTCAAATAACTCTCTAGACATACAAACAATACACTCTTACTCCTCTCACACATCTCTACCAACCCACCTTTTTCCAACTGTCATGCCTCGAGATACCCCCAAACATTCCGTCTCCCTGGAAACTGCTCCCTTCCCCTTAATCCTAATCAGCCAACCGGATCATCCCATCTAGCACTCAATCACATACGCACACAGTCCCCTCCCTCCTCATCCAATCTATCTAATTGGGTGTGACCCAGACCACAAGAAACAGGCAACACAGAGTCACAAACAAGACTAACATGACAAACAAGATAACATAGAAGTCTGGAAACAAACCATGCTGCTCGGGTCGCTACACAGCCCCCCCCACCCTTTAATCCCTCATCCTCGAGGGCAGGACAAAGTCTCGAAAGCGACCCGGGACGCACCATTGTCTCTGTGGCCGTGGGACTCGGGACAAGGTTGGACTTCCGTTATCCCCAGGGGATAGCACATCAGGGTTTGATGTACAGCCCTCGGACCCTGGGCTATCCAGGGTGATTGAAGGAAGAACGGACGGGCCTGGAGAAGGGGGGGTTGTTGGAGGTCACTGGAATGGGCTGAGCTGGGTCCCGCCCCAGGTAATAGCCAATAGCCGTTCTGAAGGTCCAAAGACAAAAACCAACGGACTCAGCCACTAGGCCAAGGGATTCATCAATGCTAGGAAGGGGGTATGAGTCCTTCTTAGTCACATCATTGAGCTGTCGGTAATCAACGCAGAAGCGCACTTCCCATCTTTCTTGGCTACTATTACTACAGGAGAGGTCCAGGGGCTGTCTGATGGTTTAGTGATGCCGGCATCTATCATCTCCTGAAGCAGTTCCTCTGTGACCTCTTGGCGCGCCAGTAGTTGACGGCGAGGGCGCTGCTTGATGGGATGGGCCTCTCCAGTCTCGATCTGGTGCTGGGCTAGATGTGTTCTGACCACGTCTTCTGAGCATGTGGCAAAGCTGACTCAATACTCTGAAAGGAGGTTCCACAGCTGATTTTGTTGCTCGGTCCGGAGGTCCAGTTGCCTCCCAGTGTATCTCAAAAAATCCAAGCCCAGAATACAAGGGTCCTGAACTGCCGCCACCCACATAGGGTGATGTACCATCTGTCCAGTCACCTCAGTAGCCAGTTGGCCTTTTCCATGCATCGGTGCCAGTTCCCCTGTGACTGTGTGCAGATTTACCGTGGTGGATTCCAGCTGGACACCCACTGGCAGCATGTCAGGTCGGACCAGTGTCACAGTAGTGGCCCTGTGTCCACCAAAGCAGTGCAGGGAACCCCCTCAATGCGGATCGTTACATGGCAGTAGTTCCCTGCAGTAGTCCTCCCCACGACTATGGCTGACTCAAGCTGGCTATCATCAGCTGCTTCTGGGGAGAACGGAGCCCCACTCCCCCGGCAGTGCTGTTGGGCTCCACTGGTGAGCCATGATGTTAAGTGATGAGATGGGTGGTGAAGGACTTGACAGGGGGCTCAAGCTGTCCCTCTCAAGCGGACCCCTGGTCGGTTCCCAGAGATGGGCGTGGTGTGTGCCCATATGGCGGGGCCACGGTAGTAAGGCAGTGCCGCTGCAGATGTCCTGGTCGTCCGCAGCCCCAGCACAAGCGTGTGCGGGGGCGTGTAGACTGTGTGTCTTGCACTGACACAGTTCGGAGCAGGGCAACCAGTTCTGGGAGCCAGGTAGGAAGATTTTGGACAGTTCCGGTCCTCTCCATACTGGGCTGAGCTTGATGCACCTTGGGTTGGTGTACCCAGGTCTCCTCTTCTGCAGTTACCTCTTTCCATTCCTGTGCCAAGCGTAAAGCACTCTGTAGGGTCTGGGGTCGTTGCAGCCTCAGGTATTTTCTGAGCTCTCCTCTCCCCAAAGCCTCTATGAACTGCAGTCATGCTTGCTCTTCCTGTTCAGTGGGGGTGGAGACAACGTAAGCCTGGTGGCTCTCCCTCTCTAGCTCAGACGCCAATTTGGCAATGCCCTCCCCTGCACGGCGCAAACGACGTATCAGTCTGAGTTTTAAACCCTCAGGGTCAGAAAGGTGTCCAAATCGGCATTCCAGTGCTGCCTTCAGAGCTGTATAGTTCTCCACACTGCCGGAGGGAAGTTTCAGAAGGACCAGCTGTGCATCACCCCTCAATGCTGCAGTCAATCGGATGGCTTTCTCCTCCTCAGTCCAGCCATGTAGCTTGGCCAGTGTTTCTAACTGCATAGCAAATGCCTCCCAGCTTCCAGTCCCATCAAAACCAGGAACCTTCACCTCCAAAGGCCGGGCCTTTATTAATACCTTCCACAGTCTCAGTGCACCCTACTGTCCCGCCACCACAGCGGGGCTCATCTCGGAGCTTAACTAGCTTTTGTTGTTTATTAAACAAAACAGACAACAACCCTTTTAATACCCCATAGTCTCGGCATTGTTTTGGTGGCACCCGCATAAGAAAATGCAAAGCCTCCCCCGTCAGACTGGCAGCTAATTGCAAAGCTTTCTCTAATGCAGTCCACTCTTGTAACTGTGCAGTCTGCTCAAATTGTTTTATAAAGGCTGTCAATCAACTTTAATGTCATATTTTCTATTTGTGTTTCCGGCAGCTCCTTCTGCCTCCGTGTAAGCCGACTCCTCTTTATTTTTTTTCTGGTGACCGCCATCTTGCTCTACGTCACCACACATCCCGATGGTGCCTTGTGCTGACGTTGTGGCCAGTGATCCACCTATCCCCCATCTGTCTGAGTTGTCTCGGGCCTCAGTTCTCACATACCGCTCGGCTGCCTCTCTGAGCTCAGCGGCCAGCTCTGCCACTCTCTCCCGCAGGAGTTCCTCCCTCAGCTGCGGTAGAATATCTCTCTCCGGTTGTTACACTTTTACTTTTACCAAACTGGGCTCCTTTATAATAATCCGTACGTCTGAACACCAATGTAACGATCGTAAAAATCAGAGGCAGAGGTATTTTAAAATAAATTCAATACTTATTAAATAAACACAAATCACTGTGGGCCGTGACCACGTCAAAACAAATAAGAAAAGAAAAATTCAAATAACTCTCTAGACATACACACAGTACACTTTTACTCCTCTCACACCTCTCTACCAACCGACCTTTTTCCAACTGTCACACCTCGAGAGACCCCCAAACAATCCATCTCCCTGGAAACTGCTCCCGCCCCCTTAATCCTAATCAGCCAACTGGATTATCCCATCTAGCACCCAATCACATACGCACGCAGTCCCCTCCCTCCTCATCCAATCTACCTAATGAGGTGTGCCCCGGACTATGACAAACAGGCAACACAGAGGCACAAACAAGACTAACGTGACAAACAAGATAACATAGAAGTCCAGAAACAACCCATGCTGCCCGGTTCACTACAATACTTTAAATACAGAGAAATGCATAATTCATGACGTACAGTAAAAAAAAAAAAAAAAAAAAAAAACAGTGCATATTACAAGAAATAGTACCTACAACACAGCAGCTAATAGCAGATATCAGGCTTAAAGAGCATGGAAAGCAAAAGAGAACAAGTGGGTCTTGAGAATTGATTTAAAGCGAGCGATGGTGGGAGCATCACGCACCAAAGATGTGAGAGAGTTCCAAAGAGTCGAGTCCTGAAGCTAAATGAGCGTTCTCCAAGTGTGGTGCACTTTTGCTTAGGGATAACAAGCAGGGCAAAGACGGAGGACCTTAGCTTGCAGACAGGGACATAACGGGTCAGTAAGTTGAGGAGGTACTCGGGACCTGTGTGATGAAGGGCAGTAGGTGAGCAGGAGAGTTTTGAAAGTAATCCTGAACTGTACAGGTAGCCTGTGCAGCTGGGCAAGACAAGGGGGTGATGTGATCACATTTTTTACATCTGGTAACTGTTTTAAATACAATACAATTTGTTAAGTAAGTGCTGTTAAAGGAGTGAAAAATAACTTGTAACCAGTATGGTATACAGCAGTTATAATAACAATCATTGCCACAAGGTGGCAGTAAATGGACAGGGGAGCATTAATTGGAATACTGCTTTGGAGCTGTTGGAGCAATTTCTCCAAATTGTTTTCTTCAAAGGCTATTAAAGAAAACCACATTTTATGTTTTGTTTTCTTCAGGTGTGGACAATTAATTAAAAATAAATAAAAATAATCCACACATAATCTAAGAAATAATTGTGGAAAAATAATCATATGTATCTGTGAGTCAGATTGACAAAAATGTTCATCCAGGTCAGTATAACATAATTTATTTTTTCGAAATAATAGCTGTGGAAATAAACCACTAAGAATGTTAATAAAGTTGGAATGCTACAGGTCACACAGCCCTCTATTGATGAGACAGAGAGCACTCTGATTAAGAGGGAGCAACCTGATGTTTAAAAGAAAATATTTTCCAGTTTCATCCCTCAATGCCATATGTGTAGCTTTACAAACGTGTGAGGAGCGTCGCGCCGCAGCTCAGATAGAAGGAAGGGAATTCCTGGGTTTTCAGAATAAAGGACAGGAGTCTATGGGAGATGGGTGATTTGCCTATAAGTGATGGCAAAAATGAAGCCATTTCACCTTTAATAAAACTACCCTAGGGATCTATTTCCACAGTCTATTGCAACACTTTTATTTGTCCCTATGTGTATTAAATCGTATGTAGGCCCCCGATGCACTTTTGCCAATTTTAAAGCAATTGTTCCTACTTTGCATCATTGTTGCTTTTATGTTACTGTCATCTTTTAAATTACTTCAGTATGTTCTTTAGCATTATGAGGTGTGGTCAATATAAGATATTATAGTATAGAGATTACAAGAAATGCTGGCATATTGTTGGTTAGCATACTGTGTAATTAAACCAAAATATCAATGGCACACCTTTCTAGTCCTGCCACACATTAATATGCACTTCCAGAATCTAGAAAAATACAGTACAATGATGGTATGATGACATCCAAATTCTAGAAAAAGACCTTTTTTGGGTTCCAAAAGTAAACAGAAAGTTTGTTTTGTGGCAGATCCAGGTGGAATCCAGCAGGTGGTACTGTTACTATTAATGAAAAGCAGAGTAAAAACTACCTTTAGTGTGCCTTTAGTGTTTTTATACAATTCGTTTTTACCTGGTTCAGTCAGGAGTGGTCAATAAGCTTTTAAATAACCCCAAATATACTGGCTTTATTTACTGGGCCTGCCATTCTTATAATCTCGGGGCAGTGTAGTTAATTGGACATAAATTAATGATTGCATTAATAAATTATTTTAAACTATTATTTATAACACTCATTAAATGACTCACTGTGATTTAATTACATAAATAGCTGACAGTGTTTTTAACCACAACATACATTTAAATTTGAACATAATTTATTTGAGATTTGCATTGGTTTCCAGTGCATAGTTGATGGCACTTAAAATAAAGCTGTGCTAATCATTGTGTTCTGTGTGCCCCATTAGACTGCAGTGCATGTTTTAAATCCTCTAGTAGGACAAGTTTAAATAGTACAAGCTGCTTGGAAGCTGTGTGTGTGTGTTCGACTCATTGCTACAGTTACACAATGTCTCATGAGGCTGATAATAGGCCAAGTCAATCTCATCGCTGGCTGATTAGCAAAGACAATTTAATTTCATCTCTTCATAGACCCTTTATTCCCTTTGAGCTCCAACGATTGTCTCTGGAATGGCTGGATCTCGATTGCTGCCTTTACTGCACTTGTGAACTGAATGAAGTCTTCATGGAGCTTTAGGAGCTCTTCTGAAGGCAAGTGTGTACTGCCAAAGAATCTATTCATTTTTCAAACAGGAATTAAACATCTTTCCAGTGTCTAATACCTAGTACAATGGCATGATACTATTCTGTGTACTGTATTGTACTGGAGTTTAATGTCATACTGTCCCTTTAAATGGTTGAAACCCTTGCTCAAAGCCTTTGTCAGTGTTTAATCTTGTATTTTCTTAAGTGACTTGGACATTCCTATTCACCCTTTATTTAAATAATATATGTTGATTTAACATGCACTTTTAAGATTATTTTTGTAGTTTGAAATACAAGAGACACAAAACTACAACACATGATAAATACTTACACATAGCATGATAGTGCAGACTTGGGTGTATGCAGAGTTCATACCCAGTGGCGAGGACAGCAGGCGGCTCGGGGTACCTTGTGGTTGCAGTACGACCCCCCATCTTTATTTCTAAAAGCGGTGTATGTTGGATAACATGGAAAGAAGTTTGAATGCAGTATAAGATACACGTGTTTGCAGTTTGTACACTCTGTTTGTTTTAAAAGGAGATTATCAGAGGAGGTACAATAACTGGTAAATGCGAGATTGCAAGATTGCATTTCATTGCACTGACAACGACCGTCTGACTGCTGGAATAAACACAATCGCACATTGCTGGAGGAACCGATGAGCTCAAGAGATAAGATAGGCTTTCTTTCATCAAGAAACTACTCACTACTTTAAAAAAAAAACTAAAAAAAACTACCTAAATGTATTTGATTATGACGTGTGTTCTGTTAAACTTTAGATGACTGTCAATACAATACAGTTACTATATATTCATGCTTACGCTGGAGTACAGATTGTTTTCTGCTCCTTTATGTTTAAACCCAGGCACGGGGGCTATGTTTAGAAAGTTGCATTACTTACATTATCATGGTAAGTAATTTGAATAAAATTGATAAAATTCCATATTAAAGCTTTTTAGGTGGATTTCTTTTGTATAGAAGCATACAAGCCCTTGTGCTTACCAGTCAGAATCCAATCCCCTAAAAGAATGGAATGCTTATGTTATATGGGGCAATGGCTAGACCTCCCACCTCCCCTTATTAAGCTGTGTTCTATATGCCTCTTCATTTAACATGCGCATGCCATCTTAAGGGGCTTGCAGGATGAAATTGAATGGTTTTTTGGAGTAAAAGAAAATATAAAACAGATGTAATTACAGATAGTGCTATTATATCATCATTTTTAACTGTACTCATTTAAACAAGTCATGCGTTATTATTACAGCACAGTGAAAAATAGTCCCCAATATATTTATTGCTAATATTTTTCAAACTTGTCGATTTTTGTTCCAACAGTAATTTGAAGAGGGCTTCTATTCAGTGATTTCAGGGTATTTAGTAGGGAAGGTAGAATCAGAGGTGTTTCTGCATGTACAGCACTCTGTACACTAAGCCTGCACTGGAAAAGAAAGTACAGGGATCACCCAGGGAACAGCTGAATTAAAGCAGCTCCTCTTATTATGGGAAGGCACAAGTCACCGGACCCCTACACTCAAATTAATTAGAATAAAATCTATTGTCTGTCTGCAGCACTCTTTCCCTAAGGACTGGCTTTGATCTCCCTCAAAGTGATTGAACTGCATGATCAAACAGCCTGCACGGCGTGTTTCAATTCAATTCAATCAGGACTCCAACTGAAACTGTTGTACAGGTGTGCTGAGAGCTGAGAGCATGCTTACAATGCATTTCAAATAGATACAGCATGGGATAATCATTTTACAATTTGTACTGTTTACATTTCTAATGCAATCTCTGTAAACCTGCATGGAGTCTGTTCAATTCAATTCAATTTTATTTTTATATAGTGCCTTTTGCAACAGGGCGTCATAAAGCACTTTACAAAGGCAAAAACAATACATATTACTGAACAACAATAAGCATTTAAAAAAAGAACAGAATAAAAACAAAACACAATATATGAGTTGTATTATAAAAAATATGATTTTAATCTATATAAAATAAATACAAAAAAAAAAAAAAAGTGGGAACAATATGGGGGCAAGAGGATATCAGCTCATCTGGATGAAAATGCCAGGATATAGAAATGGGTTTTTAGTCTAGACTTGAAGCTATTGTTTGAAGAGGCTTCTCTAATTGTGATGGGCAAGTTGTTCCATAATTTAGGTGCCATAAAAAACTAAAATATCTACCACCTGAAGTTTTCTTCTGACTAATAGGTACAGAAAGTAAGCCAGCACTAATGATCAGAGCAGGTAATTAGGGACATAGAGTTCCAAAAGATCTTTAAGGTATGGAGGTGCGAGACCATTTAAAGCCTTATAAGTTAGCAGCAACACCTTAAAATCAATTCTAAAACTAACCGGTAGCCAATGCAAAGATATACGCTCACCTTCTGACCCGAGTTAAAATTCTAGCTGCAGCATTTTGTACAAGTTGAAGACGAGAAATAATGTTGTGGTTAGTCCCAATGAAGAGACCATTGCAATAGTCAGTCCTAGAGGATATAAAAATATCCTGCCTGGAAAGAATACCTCTCAGTCTTGCAATATTTCTTAAATGAAAAAAAAGGATATTTTTGTGACATTTTTAATGTGTGCTTCCAAAGAAAGTTCCGAATCAAATATAATACCTACAGTATGTTTTTTACTTCTGACCTAAAATCTGTACAGAATCCATCATATAAATCATCAATCAAACGTGTACCTTCATGTTTACTCTGAGGCCCCAGTATCACCACTTCTGTTTTGTCTGAATTTAACATTAAAAAGTTATTAAACATCCAGTTCTTAATGTCAGCAAGACATGTATTGAAAATGTATGCATAAAAGTGGAAATTAACTTGATGTCTTCGAACAATTAAATTGGGCCAAGAATTGAACCCTGTGGGACCCCACAAGTAACCTCTGATAAAAAGGAGGTCTCCTCTTCAATTTTTATAAACTGAAATCTGTTTGAGAGCTAGAACCGGAACCAAGACAAGACAGTACCTGATAACACTATGTAACACAATTTTTGTTCCTGGGTAGTAAGTGTTATTTCCTAATTGCTTCTGCCTCAAAAGTATAGAAAATGTCTATTATTCCCCACAAACTTTGCTTTTGTGACCAGGACAGTGATATTTCAAAATATCACTATTTCCAATGGGAAAATGGGCAAATGTGTGTCTTTTCGTTCACATAAAGTCAGAAAAAAACAACATATGAATCCAAATTAACATGTATTTATACTAAAGTAATACAAAAATGACTACAAAAGATTTAGAAGTGAGTAGTTTTTCAAGATTTACAATTATACTGTAAATACAGTATAATTGTAAATCTCGAAAAACTACTCACTTTGGACAGAAAACGGAGGTTGGAAATAGGTCTGTAATTATTAGGAGCAGTGGGATCAAGGGTGGGCTTCTTAAGAAGAGGTTCTGCTACTGCAGTCTTAAAGAGTCTGGCACAATGCTCGATAAAACAGAACTGTCAATAATATTTAAAACAGTGGTATTTATTTTTGGATATATCTCTTTTAAAAGTATGATAGAAATAGGATTCTAATCTCAGTCACTTTTTTGTTTAAGTAATTCATAAATTCGTCACAGCTTACTGAGAGAGTATTCTGTATAACACATTCCGATTGAGGAGTTGTTCATTTTACTATTGGCGCAAACAGAAATCTTGGGTTATTCCTGTTTTTATCAATAAGATTTGATAGATAAATTGATCTAGCTTTTTCATTTGCTTTTCATCCTCAGATACTTGAATAATAATAGAAATGTTTGCTGTTTGCTTTGCTGTCCTACTGTGGTCTGCATGGTCACCATAGTAGAGGACTAGTTACATTTCATACACTACTAAAATAAAAACAACCTGCAGTGTATCGTGACATAATCTACTTCGGAGCAATCTTAGAAAGGATGTGATATTTTATAATACTTGTTGTAAATTACATAGGTGCTGAACAGGTAAGAAACTGTCACTCTCAAAGAGCAAAGAATAGAACAGAAGCTGTCACCAGCCATCCCAATGTTATCCTCGTTATCCGCAGTAAACACAGTCTCTAGAAAACATCAGGAGCTCAGCAATTTATTAACTCAGTTAACTGTGCTAAGAGGTAGATGTGATTTGGAACAGTATGGTTACTGCAGAGTTGTGAAGCTCCTGTTTTTAAAAGACTGCATTATTGTCCAGTATAAAGGCCACTCATATAAAAAATAGAAAAAAAGGCCACAGTTGTCCTGTTTTTTCAAGTCTGGCCTTTGTGGTATATGGATGGGAGACTGTTCCGAGTTCTGGTCCAGGTTTCCTTCTCGCTCGTCAGTGTCTCTGTCTCTGACTCCAGCCTCCAGGCCCTCAATTCTGGATGTACTGTTAGCTTGTAATTATTCTGCAGTAGCAGGATGCAGACCCTTTAAGAGTGTTTATGTGTTTCAGCGCCACCCTTTTGCATATGCAGTCTGGCAGTGAGCATGTGCAGAAGGAGAGAGTGCTTCAACCCTGTAACGTGAGAGATAAGCGCTGGAAGTTGAAACTTTTCCAGTGTGTGAAGAAATGAAGCACTGATATAATATAACAGAAACCTGATATATCCTGTACACTCAAATACAAGTAACAAAGCTGCTGCAGCTGTTCCCCTGGCTGATGTTATTTATCCACTAACCATCCTGCATTGGACTGCTGTCTTCCAGGACCCCGCTCTCAAGTGTGATGTTCCCCCTCCTGCTACCTTGTCTGAGAGGAGATTTCATTGCAAGCTGCTGGAGCTCCAGCCTGGGCCTGTCTCCTCAGAAATCTCTGTGGAACTCCAGCTTGGCCTCACCTCCTCAGAAATCTCTGTGGAAATCCAGCCTTGCCCCACCTCCACAGAAATCTCAGTGGAGTTCCA
Source organism: Polyodon spathula (assembly GCF_017654505.1). Lineage (NCBI taxonomy): Eukaryota > Metazoa > Chordata > Actinopteri > Acipenseriformes > Polyodontidae > Polyodon > Polyodon spathula. The sequence continues at coordinate 22,788,144 of NC_054546.1, forward strand.
GACTGGTCCTGCCTTCACAGAAATCTCAGTGGAGTTCCAGCCTGGCCACGCCTCCACAGAAATTTCTGTGGAGCGTCAACCTCCTCAGAAATCTCGGTCCCAGCCGGAAAGCTCATCGACCGGCTCATCCAGCTCAGGAGGGAAGATGTCGAAGTTGCTGTGATCCAGCGGCCCATGCAGCTAGACAGAAAGGAAGGGAAGCATACAGTGGATACACCATGAGTGCTCGTAAAGCTATTATTCCATGACAAGAGGCAAAGGGGCGAGTTGCGGAGTTGTCTACCGACATCTTCATTAGTTAAATTACTGCAGCACTCCATTCAGTTTGCATTTTAAACCCAAATTAAACAACTTGGCTCAGAGAACAACTTTCCTTACATAAGGTGCTACACTAGCATAACAGCTTCCTTGGATTTGAATTAATGCAAGATAGAAAAAATATTCATGGCATATGTCAAAAGTCATTCAAAGCTAGATCTCTCAAATTCTGTTGTATAAATGCATATATTCAGGGTTTTAATCTAGATTTTTTATGTGTTTAACTGGGGCGCGTAAAAGATTGAATAAAAGATTAATCACATAGTCCATCAATGAAACAATTAATCACACAGCCTCATAAGATTTGCAGGAATAGGAAAGAGTCAGTAAAAAAGAAAAAATATGTTAACATTAAAGTTAAGCTCCAGGACAAAGACAGCTGTTTCAGTAAAGGCATTCCTAGTTTTTAAAGTCATTTGCATGTTTCCCTTACCTCCCTCCTCAGTGGAGAAGACAGTTTTCTGCTTCTTAATCCTTCCCAGTTAAAGCCCTGAAACCACCTGAAAGAAACATTATAAATCACATCCAAGAAATCAACCAATCACTGTGTGGGTTTAAATCATTACATCCAGTGTACAGATGCATGGAACAAAAAACATAATTCCAAAGTTTAAAAAAATACACTTTTTGTATTGAATAAGTGTATTTTTAGTGATTTCTAATAATGTAATATGATGTGTGCAGTGTTTTTATAACAAAAAAATGTCACACAGTTTGAGGAACCAGAACACAGAAACCAAAACTGCATGACATGATACACAGTACACAGAACATATTAACAAAAAACATCATCCATTCATCAACAAACCACCATCCATTAAAAAACAAACTGCTATCCATTCACAACAAACCATCATCCATTCACAAACCACCATCCATTCAACAATCATGCATTTACAAACCATCCTCCATTCAACAACAAACCATCGTCCATTCAACAAACCACCATCCATTCACAAACCATCATCCATTCAACAATAAAACACCATCCATTCAAAATAAACCACCATTCAGTCACAAGCCACCATTCATTCAACAAACCATCATCCATTCACAACCCACCATCCATTCAACAACAAACCATCATCTGTTCAAAAACCATAACCTATTCAACAATAAACCACCATCCATTTAACAAAAAAATAGCATCCATTCAAACCAACATCCACTAAACAAACTAGCATCCATTCAACAAGCCACCATCCACTTACTAACCACGATCCATTCATCAACAAACCACCATCCATCCAACAACAAACCACAATCTATTTAACAAAAAAAATAGCATCCATTCAAACCACTTTGGACTCAACAACAAACCACCATCCACACAACAACAAACCACTATGAACTCAACAACAAAGCACCATCAATTCAACAAGGAACCGTCATCCTTTCAACAAAAAACCATCACCCATTCAACAAACCACCATCCATTTACAAACCACCATCCATTCACAAGCCATCATCCTTTCACAAACCATCATCCATTCAACAACAAACCATCGTCCATTCACAATTCCACATCCATTCATCAAGAAACCACCATCCTTTCAACAACAAACCAGCATCCATTCAACAACAAACCAGCATCCATTCAACAACAAACCAACAGCCATTCACAAACCACCATCCATTCAACAACAAAACGCCATTTATTCAACAACATACCATCCATTTGTAACGGTTGGCTATCTGAGATGCCAGGTAAATATTTAATCTACCATTTTAATGTTAATATTCACCAAAGCCATCACTAGGACATAGTAGTAAACCCACCTAAAACAAATTATCCCTATGACACCCTATACAAAATACAAAATACAAATACAAAACCAAGGAACTTTCACAACTACAAATTTAAACATACAGCAAGCTGGCCCCCAAAAAATAACTAAACAGAAAGCAAGCTTGATATCGCACTCTTAAATTTACTGCACCTAATTGGCCACACACACTTAACAGCAGTATACTAATTAACCTTTACACCACGGGTAAGAATAAATATATTTACAGTTTATAGAAAAACATTCTTTCCAGCAATATTAAACAAAGTATCTGCACGTAACTTATTTTAGGGATCCTGACTGCTAAATGATATACCTTCTTACTCTGCACTACTGTAATTTTACAGAGAAATAGTTATATCTTTTACTTAATTGTCTCAAATATAGTAAATACAATAAAGTTTTCAAGTAGAAACATGCCAATCATTTACTATTGCATTTCCAGATGGTATATCATAACACGGTCAACTGCAATGCATCGCATGTAAAGAGGATAATAATACCCAAACACAATTTAACAACCATCCTATTACTCTTCTTCACCCATTAATAAGTTAATATTTTATTACTTTAAAAACGCAGACTAGAATGTAGAAACTTGTATTAAAGTACATTTAACACAGTAAGTTTTAATTCACACATGCAATAGCAGTATTAGTAGTTAGGACGGGTAACAGTAAGAATAGCACAAATTATTAAACACACAGTTTACATGTAATATAAACCCAGCAGCGTTTGCATTAAACATTCAAATACATTTAATAGTTAATAACTCTGTAGAAATTAAGGTCAGTCTTTATAACCACAGCAGTCTTGGACGAGCCAATAATTTAATAATTAATCCCTGCATGTGTACTCCAACCAGTCAGAAAGCCATTCAATGATCGTTTCTTTTTAAAACAAACAGACCAAAGTTCCTCACTGAACCTCTTCAAAGTCAAAATAGTATAATCGAAAGTGTGATTAAAGTTCAGCACAACACAACCAGTTAATTCCAAGAAATAGGTAGAAAAAATAGAACAGCGTTCTTTTCAAACCCGTCTGAAGCTTTACATAGTCTCTACCCCTCATCCACTTTCTTCTTTTCAGGTAGAAACATCCACAGCAAACTCCAAACAGGGCAAGGAAGTCCTTTATTCCAAAGAAAACTAGTGCTTTTCCAATTTACCAATTTTAACAGACTATACTAGCAAAGAAATAAAACAAAACTCTGCTTGTCTTTCTATGCATGCCGCCATGACTTTAACAGTTTTCCCTCTCTCTCTCTCTCTCTCTCTGTGACTACGTCTGTCTTTGTGTGGGTCTTGCGCTCTCTGTGACTATGTCTGTCTGTCTATCTTGCTTGCCCCCTGCTACTCATATTTAAAGGCAAACCAATATTAAAATATAAAAGGGACAGAACATACTGGGCACAGTTACCGATCGTCACACATTCACAAACCACCATCCATTCGCAAACCACCATGCATTCAACAATAAACCATTATAAATTCAACACAAACCATCATTCATTCAACAGCAATCCACTATATCGATTCAACAAAAAAACACTATCCATTCACAAACTACTGTCCATTCAACTATATATTACCATCCAAGTGAACAAACCATTATTCACTCAACACAAAACCACTACACGCTCAACAACAAACCACCATCCATTCAATAACAAACCACTGTCATTTCAACAATAAACCATCATCCATTCACAAATCACCATCAATTCAGCAGAAACCACCATCCATTTACAAACCACTATCCATTCAACAACAAAACATTACCCACTCAACAACAAACCACCATCCATTCAACCTAAAACCACCATCCATTCGACAACAAACCACCATCCATTCACAAACCACCATCCCTTCACAAACCATGATACACTCAACAACAAACCACCATTCATTCAACAAACCATCATACATTTACAAACCACCATCCAATCAACAATAAACCAACATCCACTCACAAACCACCATCCGTTCAACAACAAACCACCATCCATTCAAACCACCATCCCTTCACAAACCATGATCCACTCAACAACAAACCATCATACATTCACAAATCACCAGCCACTCAAAAAACACAATCCATTCACAAACCATCATCCATTCAACAACAAACCACCATGCACTTAATAACAAACTGTGATCCATTCAGTGTAACAAACCACCATACACAACAAACCTTAATCCATTCAACAACAAAATACAATCCATTTAACAACAAACCACCATCCCTTCACAAACCATGATCCACTCAACAACAAACCACCATCCATTCAACAACAAACCATAAACCATTCACAACAAACCTTCATCCATTCAACAACACAATACAATACATTTAACAAACCACCATCCATTCATGAACCAACATCCATTCACAAACCACCATCCCTTCACAAACCATGATCCACTCAACAACAAACCACCATTCATTCAACAACAAACCACCATTCATTCAACAACAAACCACCATCCAATCAACAACAAACCATGATCCACTCAACAACAAACCACCATCCATTCACAAACACCTTCCATTCAGAAACCACCATCCATTCAACAACAAAATATCATCCATTCACAAACCACCATCCATTCAACAAGCCACCATTCCTTCAAAAACAAACCATCATCATCAATTTGTTACAAAACAAACTTATTTTCGCACATTATTAAATGTATGACAGTGAAATTATATAAAAGGGCCTTTGAATCTGTTTTCAGAAATAAATACAGTAGATATTTTGATAGATTTTTTATTTTATTTTTATATTTACAGATATTTTTTTTCCATCTATCAATTCAAGTTACTGCTTTTTGAATACCCATCTTGCAGGCTTCGGGATGTTCAGGTTTTTATAATCTTAAGAAAGAATGTCATTATTTTGATTGTATACTGACTTGTGCTTCCGTATATCATTGATCCCATTCTTCTTGTTTCCGATTCGCTCTGCAGGATTAAGTCTGAAAGACAAACATAACAATTACTATATATCATCCCAACCTTTCCAACCAATAAGAGCTCCTGCTCTATAGATTGTCACAATATGTTACTGCATTTGATTTCAGGAGTGCATGAAATTAAATTCTGAATCATAATGTTTTGGGTCTCACTAAAGTTTAACACTAGAACTGCTGAGATTTCGGACTACATACAACCGCCACACCTGCAAAATGTGCGGCTCCATTTTAAAACGGCTTCGATATGAAAATGAAAAATAATCAGATACAACTTAACATTTTTAATATCATACTGTGGAAGGGGTGTGGGTAATTCACTGACAAGGAGACAGACAGGTGTATTTGGGAAACACCACACAGGTGCCCAGTATTTATTTATTTCTTTCCTTGTATTTTTTTCTCTCCGGTAGAGGGCACTGTTGACCGTGGGCTGCCTATCAACGATGATAGACAGCACCACGGAAATACCACAGCTGGTACACGACCTGCAAATGCACTCGCAGGTGCTCAAAGAAATAATAATGAAAACAGAAGGCGAAAAGAACAAGGGAAAATAAAACAGTAATAAAACTACAAATAAAAGGTGCTGCACTCGGCAGCGTTATCCCGGTCGCCGCTACCCGCACGACCCGGATCACCGTCCTACTCTCTCGGCTATCTCGCCTGCTCTTTCACAATACGCCGGGGTCTGCCCAAGGGTTCCCCGCTCTCTCTCTCTGTCTCGCTGATTCCCGGTCCTGAATCAAAGTGTCCGCACCCTTAGCGCGTCTAAGTGGGCAGACCTGAGGAAACAACAGAGCGTTATTTTATAGGACCGACAATCACCCAAGACCCGCCTCTCGGCCATTCAGAGAGGGGGAAAGTCCACACTCACACTTTCCCACCTCCCCGTGTCACTGCCATGACTCACAGGCGGTTGTTGGGCGACTGCCGCCCTCTTCCTGCAGCCCGTGAACACGCCAGCAGAGTCAGCACAGATCTCTCCCTGTTACACATACATAACATTTTCAGAGCAAAAACTCAGTATTTACATTGAAAATTACTTTTACTTATTTTTTTCAAAACGAGCACATATACATAAACATGAAAAACTGTAAGAAAATAGACTTTACACAATAAACTACTGCAGAAAGCTTTATGCACATATACAATTGTAATACATAAATAACTAGTTGTAAAAATAGCATAAAAAATATAAAAACTTAAGCACCGTGAAAGCGCTTTGAGTGAAACAGAGTTCAAAGGCTCTGTCTGTCTGTTCAGAGTTCTATTACAGTTTTCTCAGTACAAGCTACACAATAAACACGCTTTTCAACTTTACCAGTGCATTTGTAACAGGCTGCCTTTTCACAATGGGCACAGACATCAAAAGTTTTGTTTTTACTGCATTTAGCAACCTGGCATTTATCTTGTATTCTGTGTTCCAGTGGGCGCAGCTGTAAGGCTTCAATTTTCAGGTGGTTTGGCCATCCAGTTATGAAAAACTGCCACACTGGGGATAGAACAGGATCCTGGCGCGTTGCTTCTGAAATATCTTTTGATGTGACAGGCAGTTTATCCATGCAAGAGAAAAAGAAAATGTCTGAATGAATGTCTGGTGTTTCCATATCTTGCCGTGGCAAACGGGATAGCACATCTGCGTTGCCATGGTCTTCAGCCCTAGAATGATCGTCAATGGTTTGTGATCAGTCAATAAAGTAAACTTACGACCATACAAGTATTTGTTGAATTTTTTTACTCCAAAAACAATGACCAATGCTTCTTTTCAATTTGCACGTAGTTTCTTTCACTGCTGATCAATGGTCTTTTAGCGAAAGCAATTAGTCTCTCTTCACCGCTGTCCAACGTGTGGGACATTACAGCTCCAACTCCGTACAGTGAAGCATCGCATGCCAGTCATAGAGGCTTCCTTGAGTCATAGTGCACTAACACCCTGCTATTGAGTAATTGCTGCTTGCATTTAACAAAAGCTGAATCACACTCCTTTGACCAATTCCAGTCTTTGTCTCTCTTTAGAAGCTTGTGTAAAGGCTGGAAGACAGTGGAGAGGTTTACCATGAATCGACCATGGTAGATTAAAAGTCCCAGAAAAGATATAAGCTCTGCTACATTCTTGGTTGTGGTGCTTTAGCGATTACCTCAACCACCTCTTTAGTAGGGTGCAACCCTTTAGCATCTACCAAATGTCCCAAGTATTCTACACTTTTCTGCATAAACTTGCATTTGGACAGTTTTCCTCTGACTCCATAGTGTTCCAGTCTGTTTAACACTTCATCTAGTGTTTTCAGGTGCTGCTCTTCACTGCTAGCGGTTATCAGGATGTCATCAAGGAAACACACCACATTTTCAAGTCCTTGAAGTATTTGATCCATTATTGACTGAAAAATTGAAGGTGCACTGGAAATTCCAAAAGACAGTCTGTGGTACTGATATAGTCCCTTATGCGTATTGATCAACAAATACTGCTGAGAATTTGGAACTAGCTCTAGCTGTTGATATGCATTTGTGAGGTCTAATTTGCTGGATACAGTAGCCCCAGCTAATTTTGCAAACAAATCATCCGTGTTAGGCAATGGGTAGGTCTCTTCCTCAATGCACTGGTTTACCATGACCTTATAGTCACCACAGATCTGAATGGACTTGTCTGCTTTGGGATCTACAACAATGGGTGCTGCCCAGCTGCTCCTCTCAATCTTGGAGATAATGCCATCTTTCTCCAACCTGCCTAATTCCTTCTCCACTGCTTCTTTGAGTGCATAAGGAACTGGCCTTGCTTTGTGGAATACTGGTTTAGAATTTGGAAGAAGCATAACTTCAGCTTTGAAGTCTCTAATTGTATAAAAAACCATCTTGAAACACCACTTTATGGTGGCTCACCTCCTTCTCAACAGTGCTGCTGGTGCTTCCTTCCACCACAAAAAAATGTGTCCAATCTAAGTGGATGTGCTTTAACCAGTTCCTTCCCAAAATAACAGGTTTGTCCCCCTTCACAACAGTCAGTGGTAACTTAGCAGCTTGTGACTGGTACTGTGTAGGTACTGTGATTTGACCCAGCAATGGAATTTTCTCCCCAGAATATGTTCTCAATTGCAGAGATATGCTTTGCAAAGGAAACTGTGCTATCTTTTGCCAATAAGTGGATTCAAGCACAATTGATACAGTGGCTCCTGTATCCAACTGCATTTCAGTTGTCTTTCCATTTAGCTTGACCCCAATTTTAATTCCTTTTTCACCTTGGCTAGCTGTGTACACTGTCAACATAGCAAGCTCTTCATCTGATTCATCAGTGGCACTGTCAGTTACATACTGCATTGTACCCGTTTGCTTTTTATTTCTGCACACTCGAGAAATATGTCCTATTTTAGAACATGCATGACACTTCTTATTTTTAAATTTACATTCATTTGGTTGGTGATGACCTCCACAGCGGTAACATTCACTCTGTTGGTGTACAAATCCATCTCTCCCCCTTTAAACACAGGAACAGCCCTGGTGTGTGATGTAGGGTTTGTAACACCTTTGTTATGTGCTTTCCTGACTTGAAAGTTCCATTCACTTTATTTACATTTGCTGTGTGAGGTGTACTTGGTTTGGATGATAATTCTTTGGAATTTTTTCTTGCCATTTCCATAGCTAAAGTAACATCGCAAGCAGATGTGAATATCAGATCACTCTCAGACAGGAGCTTTTTCTGAATAACTTCTCCCCTTAATCCACAAACAAATCTGTCACGTAAGGCATCGTTCAAAAAATTTCCAAATTCACAGTGCGTAGAGTATTTCTTTAAAGCCACAATATAATCGGAAATGCTCTCACCTTCATTTTGATTCCGTCTGTGAAATCTGAAGCCCTCTGCAATCACCAATGGCTTGGGCCTGTAATGACCCTGTGGTCTCTCTGCGAGATGCTGGTACGTTTTATCCTTCAGTTTCTCCGGCACAACTAAGTTTTTAAGCAGACTGTACACAGTTGGACCGATGACGGTCAAAAAGATGTTTACTTTTTTTTGTCATCTCCAGCATCATTAGCCACCAACCACTGATATGACTTGAAATCTTCCTTTGATTCGTCATATTCTTTTACTTTCCCCACGTATGCCATCTTGCCTTGCTGTTAGTTGTGCGCGTGCATCGTTCAGTAGAGAAAAAAAAAAAAAAAACTCTCAACAAGTACACCTTCAGCCACGAATTCCGACAACCTCGTCACCAAATTGTAATATACTGATGCATGGGTTAGTGTAGGGAAATAAGTCACAGAAACCTTGTTACGGGAACATAACTCAACCTGTTTATTCGGTTGCTTACATTGCAAACGTCTTCATTCAAGTGCGCAGATCCGGTCATAACCTTAACTTAACTTTTACCACTTGAGGGCGCTACACAATATGTTACACTATACCACATATTTAATTAAAATATTTAATAACACTTAAGAACGGACATATTCACATACACGGAGATATTTAAATTTGAATTGCAAAAGCTGTTCAAAAAGCAGCTATGGTGGAGCTAGTCAAGGGCGCTGGTACTAGGGGTGCTGGGGGTGCTACAGCACCCCCTTGACTTTACATGGCTTCCATTATATACACAGGTTACAATTTTGTTCAATGGCTTCTAGCACCCCCGCTTTAAAAATGTTTCCAGTGCCACTGGTGCTACTGTTAAGTAATAATCTTAAATGTTTTGATAATGATTATAATAACATTTTAATGACACATTACAAGCTAGTGTCATGTTATAAAGTAACAATAAGGCTTATTATAAATGCTTCTAAGCGAGTAGGTTTAAAACATTATCTTTAATCTTAATGATATATTTCACAATATCTAGTAATAGTGCCAATGAGTTTCTTGTAATTTTGTGTGGGTTAATTTCAGTGTTAATGCAATTAAAACCATAATATTTATTGACACTCTGTCTGTACAGTGCCTTGGATTGCCTGTACATGCCATCTATTATACCACCCCTCATGCTGTCGTATACTGAGCTGAAGCGTTCCTTACTTGCACAGTCTCCTGATGAGATCCTCCGGACGCTTCCCAATGCGCTTGGGGAAGTCCACCTTCTCCATCCCTCTCAGCACTGTGCTATAGATTTTAATGGGGTCTGATCCTGAAAATGGAGGACTGCAGAAGAAAGGAGGTCACACTTTAGCGTCTAAAATGATTTATTAAAGTTATTAAATATTGTGATGATTAATAACAAAGAACAAAAATGCAATTTCAATCACATTTTGTTTAAGGCCAGAGATGCGATGAGAGCGCCACACATAAGCAAGTCAGAAATGCTGTGCTACATGATTCTGACACTTTTTTATTCTCTAATCCTGACTAGACCAATGACATTTCTAATAAAATTAGCCAACCTCTTTCCTCGTGCTACTCTTATCCTAACTGCATACATTTCCCTTGCCTTGATTTCACATCAATATTTGCTGCATTTTAGGATTCCTGCCACACATTAAAAGGTGCTATTACTTTCTAATGGAAACACAATAGCTAGAAATGAAAACAAACAGCAGAAATTTGCTGAAGTGGTCATAGATACAGGAGCCAGGTATTAAACAGAACACAAGAGAGGGACACCACATGTATTCTCATATATATTCTCCTGCCATGGATGGCTGTTTCCTTGACAACCTTCAGTTTCAAATCCCTTCTTACGGTGACCTATGCAAGTGAGCACTTGATGACTCCCCTCATTAAAAGCTCCCTGCGCTGTCACTTTTGAGGGACCACCATGATTACTGTTCACACAGATCATTTGGCCGTTAATGGAGAAACATCATTAACCCTTAACCACAGCCTTCGTTTCCAGTGCAAGGCAGCTGGTCTCAAAATAGATTTGAGAAACAATTCTTCAGTATCCAAATGGTAACCACATCAAGACAGAATAAAAGGTGAACCACAGTCAGATATGATCTCTACAAAACATTGCCCAGTTGCATAATAACAGTTACGTAACACATTGGGGTGAAGGTCCCCCTTGAATTCAGAGAGCATGGTATCTGTAATCATCTGGTTTCACAAACCCACACACCTTGGATTACTTTATCTTATTTTAGGTAAGTGTGGCAATGTTGCCCCACCCCTGCGTGTATTTCTGTGTTATGTGTTGCGTGTGTTGTGTTAATGTTGGTGTATTTAGTTGGTACACAGGATGTAATATGGGTTACGAGCACAAGTGTTTAAAATGTATATTTGTATTTAAGCACGAGAATTGCACAGAACTTCACGTCCAGGTAAAATGTAGTAATATGTGAGCACTGGGAATTGCACTTATTAATTCACGTGCAGTTGTACTGAGACTCCAATTGAATGATTGATTAGCAATCGAGTCTTGGTTTCCACTGCATAAAAGCAGCATGTTTTCACTCACGCGGGGTTGTGTGTTCGGTGAGTGGAGAATGGGACTGGAGATGGAGGTAATAGTAATTATAATAGCAGCTCACTGTGATTGTCTGTATAGTCCGTTTTGTTTGTCTCTTTGTTTTGGCTACCAGTGCTGTGTCTTTCAAACCTTTTATTTTCTGTCTGTTCACTCAGCTTTACCAAACTCCTCCTCTCTGTGTCTCTTCTATTTTGGTCCCTGTTTCTGGTCTGACGTCACCCACTACAGCCGTCTTCGTGACAGTAAGGTATTCCAAAATTGGTGCTACTCTATATTAAATGTTGCTTCTGAAAAACAGGATGAGCACCTGATCTATCACAGAAATGAAAGTGCTGTTTTTGCACATGACATTGCAGTGTGCAGCTAGGAGCCCTGCACATGAAAAGAAAATGTTTGTTTATTTTAGAACGGGGTACCTCCGTGTGGCAGAGCAAAGATCTGCCCTTTTTAAATTGGCAGGGATGGGGTTAATTTCCCCTACCTGCCTGGGTTTATTATGTTCAGGTGGCTGGGGCTGATTAGTTGATTAGGTTAATTAACGATCAATCAGCACCCAGCCACCTGACATAAAAGGAGGTCTCTGCTTCTCATTTGGGAAGAGGGAGCTGAGGAAGCAGGTTGGTGTTTGTGGTTTTTTGTATTTGTGAATCCAGTGAAGGCATTGCCTAGCCTGGAAACCTTAATTTTGCAAGTTTTGTTTTTGTATTGCTTTATTTGTGTTTAAATCCCTTCATTTTGCCCTTGTGCACGTTTATTTTGTGTTTATTTATAATAAAATAGTTATTTTTTTGAACTACAGACTGTCTCTGGGCCTCTATCCACTTGCCAGCCTGCCACATTTGGTGTCAGCAGTGGGATAGCACCACCTATAGGCTCAGAGCAGTATTATTTTCTTTTTTTGAATTTTTGGGATTTTTTTTTTATTTATTTTTTTTTAATTAAAAAAAAAAAAAAAAAAAAAATGGGGAAGAAGAGCAGGCAGCAGCAAAGGCAGGACAAGCAGCAGCTGAAGAAATGTAAGCTGCTGCAGCCACCTGATGCGGGAAGGAGGCTGGAGGACCTGATGCGGGAAGGAGGACCATCGTTGGTGGTCCTGCCCAGATGTGCCACCGGCAAACTGGTGTGGTCGGTGTGAGGAGGACGGCCACAACTGGGCAGGATGCCCCTACAACCAGGCCCAGGAAGAGGTGCCGTGTTCACCCCGGGCATCAGGGGCCACCCCACTACCTCCAGCACCACCACCTTCACCACCGTCCCAGGAGATCTGGGACTGGTTGATGCACCCTGAGGCAGAGAGGGGTGATCTCCCCATAGTTATCAACACGCTGTGGCGTCGAGATGGGGAGAGGTGGGAACAGTGGGAGGAACAACACCACCCAGCGTCCTTCCCAGAGGTTGCCCTCATGGTGGTTAATTACCTGGCGGTAGACATGGGAGATGCCCCGGTCACTCCAATAGAGAGGGGTGAGCCGCCTTCCCGAGAGCCAGAGAGGGGGAGGAGCTGCCGTTCCCCAGAGCCAGAGAGGGGGAGGAGCTGCCGTTCCCCAGAGCCAGAGAGGGGTGAGCCGTCTTCCCCAGAGCCAGAGAGGGAGGAGGAGCCGCCGTTCCCCAGAGCCAGAGAGGGGGAGGAGCTGCCGTCGTCCCCAGAGCCAGAGAGGGAGGAGGAGCTGCCGTCGCTCCCAGAGCCAGAGAGGGAGGAGGAGCTGCCGTCGCTCCCAGAGCCAGAGAGGGAGGAGGAGCTGCCGTCGCTCCCAGAGCCAGAGAGGGAGGAGGAGCTGCCGTCGCTCCCAGAGCCAGAGAGGGAGGAGGAGCTGCCGTCGCTCCCAGAGCCAGAGAGGGGGAGGAGCTGCCGTCGCTCCCAGAGCCAGAGAGGGGTGAGGAGCTGCCGTCGCTCCCAGAGCCAGAGAGGGGTGAGGAGCTGCCGTCGCTCCCAGAGCCAGAGAGGGAGGAGGAGCCGCCGCTCCCAGAGCCAGAGAGGGGTGAGGAGCTGCCGTCGCTCCCAGAGCCAGAGAGGGGTGAGGAGCTGCCGTCGCTCCCAGAGCCAGAGAGGGGTGAGGAGCTGCCGCCGCTCCCAGAGCCAGAGAGGGGCGAGGAGCTGCCGCCGCTCCCAGAGCCAGAGAGGGGTGAGGAGCTGCCGCCGCTCCCAGAGCCAGAGAGGGAGGAGCCGCCGCTCCCAGAGCCAGAGAGGGAGGAGCCGCCGCTCCCAGAGCCAGGGAGGGGGGAGCCGCCGCTCCCAGAGCCAGAGAGGGAGGAGCCGCCGCTCCCAGAGCCCAGAGGGGAGGAGCCGCCGCTCCCAGAGCCCAGAGGGGAGGAGCCGCCGCTCTCAGAGCCCAGAGGGGAGGAGCTATGGCCCAAGGATGCCTGCCTTGCACCGCCCAAGGATGCCTGCTTTGCACCGCCCAGGGATGTCACGCCCGCTCTGCTCAGGGATGACACATTGCTGATTGCGGCCGGTGTACGTTGTACATGGGGGGAGGTGTGTGGGAGAGCAAAGCTCTGCCCTTTTTGTATTGGCAGGGATGGGGTTAATTTCCCCTACCTGCCTGGGTTTATTATGTTCAGGTGGCTGGGGTTGATTAGTTGATTAGGTTAATTAACAATCAATCAGCACCCAGCCACCTGACATAAAAGGAGGTCTCTGCTTCTCATTTGGGAAGAGGGAGCTGAGGAAGCAGGTTGGTGTTTGTGGTTTTTTTGTATTTGTGAATCCAGTGAAGGCATTGCCCAGCCTGGAAACCTTAATTTTGCAAGTTTTGTTTTTGTATTGCTTTATTTGTGTTTAAATCCCTTTATTTTGCCCTTGTGCACATTTATTTTGTGTTTATTTATAATAAAATAGTTATTTTTTTGAACTACAGGCCTCTATCCACTCGCCAGCCTGCCACACCCCGCCTCTGTGTATATTTATAGGATGGCAAAGCCGTTATGTCTGTGATTGATTAGAAGTGTGGGCGGGGAAACCCCATCCACACAAACCTTGTGCTGGAGGTGACCATCTCCCAAGTTAATTCATTGATTAATTGTTGCTAATCGGGAGATGGTCACCTGTATAAAAGCCTGGGGTTTTCTGTGTTCCAGGTGGTTTTTAGGAGAGAGAATGAGAGCGAGCGTAGAATCCAAGAACTAAAACAAAAGTAAAAGAAAAATAAATAAGGATCAGTGAAGGCAACTGCCCAGCCTGACCTCAGGTCTGCTTTATTTTGTTGTTTTGGTGATCTGTTTTATTTGCTCTGTGAGCAGTGCTTTCTGCTTGAGCCTTTTATTTTATTTTTGTGTTTAAATAAACATGGCACTGCTGTGCCTTTGCACCTCAGTTCCTGCCTGCTTGTCTGTGTGTATCTCTAGCCTGACATCACCACATAGCCATCCGTGTCACACTATTAAATCTTGGCTCTTGACACTTAGTGCCTACTGAAAGACTTATCCTTCAGTGGCTAATACTGTGTGTGTTTATAGAAACACTTCACCAGGGTGTGTCATCCGCAGTGCTTTACATGGAAACCCTGGCAATAATAAATACTGCAGTACACCTCAATCAAACTCTCGCCAAACCACGCAATCAAATAGGGGGCTATCGCTTCCCAGTAGAGAACAGTGGGCTGGATATTCCATGCTCCCTTATCAAGCTGGGATGTGAAGTTGTAATTTAGAAGTAAACAGAAAATATGATGTGAAATTACACAAATGGGGATCACATGTGGCCAAAAATGTTTTCCAGTAATAAGAAAACAAACACATGATTTTCTCAAATAATTAAAAGAAGGATTTGGCTTTGGGGGCAGATTCTAAATGTGCCCTAATATTATTTCATCCAGATGTATTACACACTATAAAGCTGAATTTAGAAATACTAAAAGAAACATAATAAATGAATTAATAAATGTTTCAACTGGAAGTTTTTCGATGAGGATATTGGAAAGACTCATAGTCGAAACATTAGTCATTGAATTTTTTAATATTATCTGAGGAAATGATCTTCAATTTTTTCCTAATATTGAAATAAGAACATGATGCTAAGAAAAGCATTTTTGGCAAAAAAGTATCTAAAAAAAGGCTCAATATTTTTAAAGGTCCAACTATAAGACCACAAACCGTTTGTGGTCCTATGTCGGACCAGGTCCGACATTACAATTTTCCCTTTCCTGTCCGACATCATCAAAAAGAACATCAAGCACAGGTCTCTAGTTGTTTTTTCTCTGGAAAAAGCTGAGAAAACCTTTCAATGGCAGAGTGAGACTGATAGGAGCTGAGAAAAGCCAGAAAAAAAGGGGGCGATCTGAGCAATACACATGGACCCTGAACCACAGAGATAATATGGACATAAACAAAGAAGATAACTGCTTCCACGTACAGCACTCAAAGAATATCACAGGCATTTGCTGATCTTTTTAAGATGTAATAGTAATAAAATAATAACTTGGATTATTGAGGAGTTTGGTGATAAAACGAGTGATCAGGAGATGATTTATCAGTATGCACGACTATGAAGAGGTATGTGATAAATACAGCAAACAAGAGGTGAGGCTTGGCTGGAGATACTGAGTGTCCTGTTGATGTGCAGTACATTTTAAACCTGTTTTACTGTGAAAAAAATACTTTTAAACAATGTGTGTAAAATAAACAGCATGTGTAAAAATAATTTGGACCTGATGCACCAAAGAGGTGCTGAATAAATGGACCGTTAAGGGTGAATGATTAGTTTTAGGTTATGTCATTCTATGGGTTTCCAGTAATTTTTGAGGATGTACAGTACAGTGACGTTCTGGTTAGCTGCTTTTCTGGATAATTGACCCACAATGAAAATGATGCACTGAAACACTGGATACTACTGCAAGCACAAATCTCCAAGTTGTGACATCTAGTAGCCTGCAAAACCTAAATGTACATGTAGCCCATGTTAAATAAAACAAAAAATACAAAAGAGATGTTTTATTGCGACCAGGTAGTGGGCTCTGCACTGCAGTTCAGTTTGTTGTGAATAAAGACTGCGTGATCACTGCACTGTTAAAATACAAACCCCACAAACATGGAATGGAATGGTTTCCTCACCTTCCCGTGAGGAGCTCGAAGATCAGGATTCCCAGGGACCAGTAATCGGCTCCGAAGTCGTGGCCCTTGTTCATGATGATCTCTGGGGCCACATACTCTGGGGTGCCACAGAAAGTCCAAGTCTTCTTCCCAAGACCAATTCTCTTCGCAAACCCAAAATCTACCTACGAAACAAAGTCCGCAATGACAGAAAGCCTATTAAGCAGGTGTGCACAACTCAGTTTTAACATGAACCTGTGGCAAAGTGCCCTGCCCCTGGGCTATTTATTTGTGTTGTGTTTTACATGTAGTGTGTTAATGTTGGTTTATAGTCATTGGTTCACAGGATATAAATGGGTCTGTGTAACACGAGTGGTTTAAAATGTGTATTTGTATTTAGGCACGAGGATTGCACAGCACTTCACATGCAGGTAAAATGTAGTAATATGTGAGCACAGGGAATCGCACTTTTATTAATTCACGTGCAGTTGTATCGAGACTCCAATTGAATGATTGATTATCAATCGAGTTTTCACTCAGGGTTGTATGTTCGGTGCGTGAAGAACGGGATTGGAGACGGAGGTAATAATAGATATCATAATAGCAGCTCACCATGTTTGTCTGTACAGTCCTTTTTGTTTGTCTCTTTGTTTTGGCTGCTTTGTTTGTCTTTACAACCTTTTATTTTCTGTCTGTTCAATTATTAAATGCTGAGCACAGCTCAGCTTCACCAAAACTCCACCTCTATGTTTATTTTGTGTTGGTTCCTGTTTCTGGTCTGACGTCACCCACTGCAGCCGTCTTTGTGACAGGACCACATTATAATTTGATTTTAATTTACAACCCTGGCTGCTGATCCTTCTATCCTGTACGAAGCCAATGCTTACATGTAATAAGCATATGAATCAAACCCATCTTCATGCTAGGACTCCAGACAAGATATTGACTCGGACATGATGTTAAAATAGCTTTCAAGCACAAAATGTTCTAGTGTTTGAATCAAAATGTACTTAAGTGAAAAACACCTGGAATATTTACACAAACTCTGGTTCACCTAAATAATTTGGCATGTATTCTGTATGAAGCAGTATGAAGGAGAACAAAGTGCTAACCATCAACTGCCACGCAGGTTGCAGATTTGAAGCTGGTCTGGGACAATGTTCTGTGTGTCCCCTGTACAGAATGTGGACTACAGTTTAATTCAGTGTGTCACTTTATTCCATCGATTCACAAAGGGCAAAAGAGCTGATGTAATAGCAGGGGGTTGGTTGGCAGGTGCCACTGTATCCTAAGACTGCATAAATTGGTCTCAAAAGTGACAACTCCACCCCCAACTTCCCTGAACAAATTAGAAATGCTAACCCTGGAGGAATGCATCCCTGGTAACGTAACACATTAAACACCTTGCAGAGTCATCGTGTTGAATCCTGGATGCCAGGCACAGCACACTGTACTCCCCCAATCAGCTCAGCACCTCATACCATTTTCACATAGCCATCCTTGTCCAGCAGCAGGTTCTCTGGCTTTAAATCCCGATAGACAATTCCTCTCCCGTGCAGATAACTGAAAGCTTCGAGAACACAGCCAATACAAAAGCGGGCCGACGGCTCCTCAAAGAAACACCTGCAATAGAGGAAACCTTCAATTAAGAACAAGCAGAGTTCAAAAGAGGACATCAATTAGAGGGGGGAACTCCCATAGGGAAGCTCTGGCCAGGTGCTAGTGCAATACTAACATTATATGAATATGCACTCCATGCACCCAGAAGTGAAAATAGGCTTGTCATTTTCCAATACCAGCCCATCACTAAAACTGTGAAAGGCTTGGACACCCCTGCATTTTTTTTTCTTGCAGTAGCATTACTTTCCCTTACAGAACAGTTTGAAAACTCCAATTTGAATACTATTTAAGGTGTCTATCCAGTGAAAATATTTATACATTTTTTACTTTCCCCATATGTTCATACAGGTCCCAGAGTATGATAAAACCATTGGTAGGTGAAATTTTAATTGTTTATTTTTTATTGAGCTCTGTCCAGCTTCTGTACCTTCATCCATTTCCTGGTTTAGAAAACTTCTGTACCGTCAGTCATTTCCTGGTTTAAAAAACTCCTCTCAGGAGACGCCAGTGGAAGTAACACACAAAGTTGAACGTAACACTAGATGTATGACAGGTAGATTTGGAAAATGCCAAAAAGGTGTATTGCTGCCAGATGAGGAAACACCACCATCAATTCCCAAATGAAACTAAACCAAAAAATGTATGGGAAAAAATGTATAAAACTTAAAAGAGCAAATTGGCATGGTGCAACTATGTTCTTTACACTGTGCTCAGCGCACTTTACCGAAGATTGTTTTTAACAATCATCAGTAATGCAAAAACATTTATATTTAGACAAGAGCCTTAAATTGATACTTGGTGCACTGCCGGGTATCCATGCAACATTTCTGTCACAACCTCTGACAAAAAAGAAACGTAGTACAATAAGAAAGAATAACATAGCTGAGGTAATAATGTGTTACTTGATACGGATTGCAATTTTTTAAATATTTTTTTAACTTTTAATACCTTGGCTGTTATTACAGAAATATGAAATGGAAGTTCATCACTGTGTGTCTTGTAATGTTTTTCTGACTACTTGCGCAGAAGATCAGGTGATCAAATTACTTATAGCTTTACACTGTTATAGTACAGGTCAATACATCTTCCCCACAGGGTAAATAAAAATCCACAAGTTTTACAAACAAAGGCCTGTGATTAATTATTAGTCCTATTAGAAATTATTTTATTTATATAGACAGACTGGAGGATACGCTATGCTGTCAACATGTTGAACTTCTTCTGTTTGAGGAACAAGTTGAGGACCCTGAGGTCCAGTATAGGTCTGAAATCGCCGTCCCTCTTGGGCACCAGGAAGTACCTGGAGTAAAAGCTGCTGAAGGCATCGCTTGGATTTACCAAGCACACAGCGTTCTTCTGTTGAAGATTGGCGATCTCCTGTTGAAGGAGTATCGCGCTCGCTGGTTTGATGGTGGTGAGGAGCACACCCTTGAAGGATGGCGGACCTAAGTGGAATTGTAGAGCGTATCCGTGTCTCTTTGTCGATAGCACCCATGAGTCCTGGGTGCAGCCTTGCAATGGGTTGTTGCCTTGGGTCAGTCCGGTTGTGAGGGGGGTTGCAGGCAGCCGGGGCCCCTCAGAGGCAGTCTCCCTTGAGCTTGGGAGGGGGTGGATCTTTCTAAGGCCAAAGCCTCAGTCTCTAGCCGGAGAACCGGTTACCCCTGGTGGAAACCAGTGGAGGACCCAGTTGACCGCACTGACATGGCATGTGCGTAGGCGGGGCTGCTGTGCTCGGTGCCGAGAGGAACCGCGATCTGTGCCTATCGTTTGGTACGGTGTCTATCGGCGCCGAGAGAGAGCGCGGTCGGTGCCGGGCTGTAGACAGCGCCAAAAGTGTTCACTGGTGCCGAGGCGAGCACTGTCGTTGCCAAGTAGTTGGTGCCGATTCAAACGGTGCCAAGGTCGTGCCGATGGGTAGCGTGGTCGGTGCCGAGCTGTAGACGGTGCCGAAGATGTTCACCTGTGCCAAGGTTGGTGCCGATGGTGGGCGTGGTTGGCGCCGGGATGGAGGTAGCGCTGAAGATGGTTACACGGGTGGCGAGATGGTTAGCCGCTGTCCCAATACTTGAAGTTGGCGGGAAGAACCGCGGTCGATGCCGGGCTATGCAGCCAATTCAGTCAGCGTGGTCACCGAGGGCAAGCGCAGCCACACTAGGGGAGCCTGAGCTGTTTTTTTTTTTTTTTATGGTCGCTGTGGCCGATTAAAAAGGCGAGAGGACAACGGCGCAAGCCCGCTGGGTCTACTTACAGCACAACAGCAGCTCCCGACACGCTATATCAAACTACACAAGGCCTCATATAGTGAAAAAGAGTAATGGCTGCTCGCCAAGCTCCCAAGAGGGGTCGAAACCAGCTCTAGTCAGTAAACTGATGGGAGAATCAGGCAAGAGCACTCTCAGTAATGGTCGAAAGCGTGATTTTACCATGGACGTTAATAAATTTGAAGGTCGAAACCAACAAATCAGTCAAATTCAGCCAAGAAAGCACAAAGCAATCTGTGACCTGTCTCAGTGAAGTAAGAGAGAAAATAGCGATATGTTATTGTGAGGATGCCCCTCTTCAGTAGGAGGTGGGAGGGACTTCCCCCTCACAGCAAGGCCCTGATAGGGCAGCTTTTTTATATATGCTTAGTGATAGACAGTCAGAGAGGGCTCTTTCCCATGCGGGCTATGTATTAACTGCAGAGTGTTGAAAACTGCTCCTGTGCATCTAAATGTGTGCAGGAGTGCTTAAATGAAGTGAATGTGCCGCGCATCAGAATAGTGTAGGCTTGGCTGAAGCGGGAATTGTGTGGCTGTTACTTGAAATGCTGGCACTGTGTCCAATACCACTTTCACACACAAATGTGCTAATGAGCCGTCTCAGAGACATTTAAAAATCTTTAAAATACCCATTCACATAGCATAAAAATACCGTCAAAGTAACTTTAATGTAACTTTAGCGGTGAAAGTAACTTTAATGTCTTACTGGTAATGTTGACCAGTAATGTAAAACACTGTTAAATTATGTGGACTGAAGATTAAACATTTGATTCACATTAATACTAAAAGCTACAATAGAAAATAAAATGAGTCCATTTTAGTTTGATTTAAAAACATTTTGTTAGGTTAGAATGGAATTAAGAACAGTAACTAATCGCTCCATTTCTATCCCATTGATTTTCTGTAGGTCAATGAGGCTCTTACGGTCACTGAGTGGATGAATTATTTTGGCAATGTATTAAACTGTGCGGAATACACGAGCGGTAGTTTCAAATGCTGCTTCTTCACTTTTAGCATTCAGACTGAGAAGGGTATCTTTTTTTTCTGGTTTGCTGTTTTGTGTTTTTATGAATCTTCTGGTCCAGTGAAGGCATCGCCCAGCCTGGAAACCTTTATTTTGTAAGTTTTGCTTTGTTATATGTGTTTGAATGTCTTTGTTTTGGCCCTTGTGCCCTTTTATTTTGTATTTATTTATAATAAAAGTATTATTTTTTTGAACTGCAGTCTATCACTGGGCCTCTATCCACTCACCAGCCTGTCACAGTTCATCACATACTAATATTGTACATCCAAGTTTGCCATCTGAAGCAAACAGCCAATTGTTTATTTTTTCTTTTGAACTTGTCAAATTGCATTTTTTACCACACAGCATGGTATTGTTGAGTTACAGTCTCAATAGTAGACTTAGCCACCAATTCAGCTCCTTCGTCTCCATTCTGGGCTTTGGCTCACTTGATGTCGACGAAGGTAAAACAATAGCAGGGTTTTCGTTCAGATGATTTTCTGTGTCTTCGGTTCTTGTTAGTTTTTTTGATTGGCATTCCCCTACTTCCTCACTTTTACATTTAAAAAGACTAGTTAAGGTCTGTTGAACTTCAACTTTCTTTTGCAGCATTTGTTGTTCAATTTTTTTTTTAACAAACTACTACACTTCATTGCAAAGTGACTGACTTGACAAGAAACAAAGGCATTAGCCATGGCAACATTTTAAATCACATGAACGCATACCACCTGACTGGGAGTGAAGCAGCGCATTTAGTTTTTTTTATTTTTAAATGTACAGTAAATTAAAACCTTTTGATTTGTTAAAGTTATAATTCCTATTTTTTGTTATTAATATTATTAAATCCATTTACCTTTGCATTCACATATTACATCCTTAACCTTAATAACACAATGTTTTGTTGGCAGCATACTGCATACTAGGCACTGAAACCGGCTTACTTTCACCCCTGGTCATAACCCTTTCACACAGGCAAAGGGGGGGACCATGCCAGTCAACAGAACGTTCTCAGGGCTACAGAAACTTCTCAAACTTCAAAATCTTTTTATTTTTCTTTTGACAACCTACATCGCAAATGCATATTCAAACTGCGTATCATTTAAAACAATTATGCAGGTTTTGATAGGGGCACCTTTAATACTTTAAACACCCTTATTTATTTTACAACTATGCATTAATCTTCATTACCATTAATAAACCATCTCAATTACTTTACATCATGAATATCAGAAGATGATAAACCACAGAAAGGAAAATCCTAGCTACACATTTCTTGAACACACCTGTTTGCTTTCCTCTCCCTGTAAGGAAGATGCAGTCACTACAGTACTGTACACACAACTTGTTTCAGAAAATAGATTAGCAAATGACACAAATGTAGAATTAACAAGAACCACTGAGCTCAGTGGAACATGAGTAGTACTAGCAAACATGCTTACAGTTCCATAGAGATTATAGCAGTATGATATTCTGCTTTATCTGTCTCTATCACATAGTGTGGGTGTGTTTTAACTAACCACATCTGTGACGAGGTAAAGCGATCCCGTGCTGTAATCCACCCTCGCAACCACGAGGGGGCTGTGAGCCAGCCTAGTAGGCCACAGCAGAGATTGTGTGACGTGGCAGGTCTACTTTTGGGGCAGAAGTACCGAAATGACGGTCGCCATCTTTGTTGAGGGTAACAATACGGAATTAAAATGCCGATCGCTGATTGGAGTGTTCCACTGATTAGGGGGCATTCCGCGGCACATAAAGGGGTCCGTGTTGTAGCAGTCAAGGCTGGTTTTTTGAAGCTACAGAGGAGCATGGGAGAGGTGCTGTGGGATTTTTAACTGTTTAACTAACTGTAACTTCAGCAGACCTGAACAAACTGCTTTAGAAGGGAGACAGCAACCAGGAGGCCGGACACCAGAACAGCCAGGAAGACGAGAGCAGCCACCCAGAACCTGGATCATTTTACTTTGTTGTTTATTTGTTTAGTCTCTCCACATTTCAGTTAGCATTTCTCCTTTGTTTGAACATTTTCTTTTGTTTGCTGGTTACTACTGCTAGTAGGCAGAAATAATCGATGTCTCCTTCTTGCTGCAGACAAGTCTCCCACATCACCTTACCTTTTATATAGCCTGCTTTCTGACTGCCTCAAATTAACACCTACTTTTCAGAGTTCTTAAAATAATCACGCAAATACGATGACCGCGATTATATAGAATAATAGACTTCATTTGCAAAATCCCCTCCCAATTTTAGCGGTTTCATTCAGAAATGCCCCAGAATTACATATGCATATACAGAATTACATATGTCTCAAGGGCTGAAGCGAACAGAGACATTGCCCTCGCAAATCACGTATTAATTGCATGTTTATGCCATTGTGTGTGTTTCATAAATCCCATCCAAGAATTCAGAATCATCAGCGCCCATTTTAAATGACTATTAATGGTACAATTCATTTTATCAAATATAATATTATATAAAAGGACTCAATAGAAAAAAAGACCCTGCACTTGAATTGTTTTATTACACCTTTCCACTTGCTTTGAAATGGGGCCATGTGTGTTTCTGTGCTTGTCTGCATAGGTATTGGAATGTAAAACCAAATCGCTACATGAATGCCAATCCCACAGCAATGCAGAAGAAGCACAGTAGTGATGGGCAGCCAGCAGGCTGCAGTGAGAACTCACACTCACATGTCCCTCAAGATACTCCATAGCTCTCCTCCGAGACACGCCTCCAGCAGCATGTACACGTACTTGTTGTCCCGAAAAGTCCGGAACATCCTGGTGGGGGGGTGGGTGGGAGAGAAACAAACAATCAAACAGTAGAACTTCTAATGCAACTCATAGTGCTGTGTTTCCACTGCACTAACTGCACCTCAGCTTGAACCATAGCAGCCTGATGTGGTCGAGTTTTCTATCTATCTGTGGTTGGTCTGGTCAGTTGTATGAGCAAATACAGTGCCTATAGAAAGTCTACACCCTCTTTAAAATTGTTCACCTTTTGTTGCCTTATAGTCTGGAATTAAAATGCATTAAAATATATATTTTTTAATTTATCTATATATCCTACCCCACAACATCCAAATGAAAAAAATAATCTAGAAATTTGTAGGAAATTAATTAAAAATAAAAACTAAAATAGCTTGGCTGGATGAGTGTCCACCCCCCTTGTAATAGCAATCCTAAATTAGCTCGGATTCAAATTCACACACCAAGTTAAGTGGCCTTCATATGTGTTAAATTGTAGTGATTCACATGATTTCAGGATAAATTCAGCAGTTCGTGTAGGTTCCCTCTGCTGGGTAGTGCACTTCAAAGCAAAGACTCAACCATGAGCACCAAAGAGCTTTCAAATGAACTCCAGGACAAAGATGTTAAAAGGCACAGATAGGATATGGGTATAAAAAAAAATATCAAAGGCCTTGAACATCCCTTGGACCACGGTCAAAACGATTATTAAGAAGTGGAAAGTGTATGGCACCACCAAGACCCTGCCTAGATCAAGCTGTCCCTCCAAACTGGATGAACAAGCAAGAAAGAGACTGATCAGACAGGCTACCAAGAGGTCAATGGCAACTTTGCAAGAGCTACAGGCTTTTATGGCCAAGACTGGTCAAAGTGTGCATGTGACAACAATATCCCAAGCACTCCACAAATCTGTCCTGTATGGTAGGGTGGCAATAAGGAAGCCATTACTCAAGAAAGCCCACCATGAATCCCATTTGAAGTATGCAAAAAAACATGCAGGAGATTCTGTAGCCATGTGGACAAAAAGTTTTGTCATCTGACGAAACTAAAATGGAACTTTTTGGCCTAAATGCAGAGTGTTATGTTTGGCGCAAACCCAACACAGCACATCACCCAAAGAACACCATTCCTACTGTGAAGCGTGGTGGTGGCAGCGTCATGTTATGGGGATGTTTCTCATTGGCAGGGTCTGGGGCACTTGTCAGATTAGAAGGGAAAATGAATGGAGCAAAGCGCAGAGAAGTCTTTGAGGAAAACCTGCTGCTCTCTGCAAGAAAGCTGAAACTGGGATGGAAGTTCACCTTTCAGCATGACAATGACCCAAAGCACACAGCCAAAGCTACACTGGAGTGGCTAAGGAACAAAAAGGTAAATGTCCTTGAGTGGCCCAGTGTGGCAAAGTGCCCGCCCCTGTGTGTATTTTGTGTTGTATGTTGTGTGTAATGTTGGTGTATAGTCATTGGTACACAGGATATAAATGGGTCTGAGTAACATGAGTGTTTAAAATATATATTTGTATTTAGGCACGAGGATAGCACAGCACTTCAAGTGCAAATAAAATGTAATAATATGTGAGCACAAGGAATTGCACTTTATTAATTCACGTGCAGTTTTACTGCGACTCCAATTGAATGATTGATTAGCAATCGAGTCTTGGTACAGCTGCATAAAAGCTGCATGTTTTCTCTCACTTGGGGTTGTGTGTTCGGTGAGTGGAGAACAGGATTGGAGACGGAGGTAATAATAATAATAATAATAATAGTAATAATAAGTAAAATATTAGCTCACCGTGTTTGTTTAGTGTTAGTCCGTTATGTTTGTCTGTTTATTTTGGCTACCAGTGCTGTGTCTTGTTTGTCTTTGCAACCTTTTATTTTCTGTCTGTCTGTGCACTATTAAATGCTGAGCGAGACCATTCGCTCAGCTCCACCAAACTCCACCTCTATGTCGTTTATTTACTGGTTCCTGTTTCTGGTTTGACGTCCCCCACTCTGGTCGTCTTTGTGACACCTAGTCAGAGCCCTGACCTAAATCCAATTGAAAAGTTGTGGCATGACTTGAAGATTGCTGTCCATCAACGCTCCCCAAGGAACTTGACAGAGCTTGAACAGTTTTGTAAAGAAGAATGGTCAAATATTACCAAATCTAGATAAGCAAAGTTGTTAGAGACCTATCCCAACAGACTCACAACTGTAATTGCTGCCAAAGTTGCTTCCACCAAGTATTAACTCAGGGGGGTGGAGACTAGGGATGGGCATTTGGAATTATTTCACTGTTCGAGTACTCTCATGATATTATTATTGAGTACATGAGTACTCTTGAGAATATTTAATGCATGCACATTTATATAAATTATCCTAACGTCAGCCATGATATAAGTCTTATTAACCATGACAGATTGTAATGGCTAAGGTTTGCCATTTCATACACGAGTCAACAACGAAAACAAGTGCAATTTAGTGCGAATAATTTATTAAACATGAGAACGGAGGATCACTTTAGCCTATTGCACAATTAAACTGTTTTTATTGAAACCGGTAAAAGTTAACATAAATAAGTTATTTCAGTAACTGAAATCTGAGTGAAATAAATATTTTTTTATTCGTTTGATCGTGTGGGATGCATGGCTCAGTGAAATATTGCTCAATCTCGTTCTGATTGGCATTGGAGTCGGCAAAGCAATAATCCTCCCCAAAGAGTGTGTTGAGCGCTGCGGCGCTTGTGATGTGAGAGCTTGCTGTGGGTGTGTCATTGTGGCTTGTCACTTCTGTCTGGGCATCAGCTCTGGTGGTGTTCGGTTCAGGAACCCTGACGTGCAGTTCGGCCAGTCTCTCTCGGATGCTCAGGCAGAGTGCTGGCTCCAAACAATGGAGATGCTTATGACGGGATCTAGTGCAGAAGCACTGCACATTTCAGTCATTAATTTGTTCAAAATATTTCCATACATCGCTAGACCTACCTCTGGTCGCCATTCTGCCTGTAGTGAACCACGTGATTTCAGCATTAGAACAGTCTCTCCCCCAAATCTGAATAACATGCAGTTGCAAAAACTGCATTAAAAATTCTATTGTTGATGTAAGCATTCAAATTTCATGGTCTACCTTTGTATTTCACAATACCACATTGACATCACGCTTTTTATGTTTTATTTTACGAAGCTTATGAAATTAATCCAGCATATTGTTGTAAATCTAAAAAAAAACAAAAAACTAAAACTAAAATGATTACTCCATATGTTAACGAATACCATGTCCTTGGCGAGTACTCAGTATTCGTGTACTCGTGCTCATACCTAGTGGAGACTTATCCAATTATAATCTTTCAGTTTTGTATTTTTAATATACAATTTTTTTCTCAATAAAAACTTTTTTCCCCTCAACAGTGTGGAGTATGGTGTGTAGATAAGTAGAAAAAAACCTCATTTAAATGCATGAAACTCTGAGGCACTGATACAACAAAATCTGAAAAAAGTTTAAGGGTGTGTAGACTTTTTATAGGCACTGTACATCTCATGTCAAAGGGTGCTTTAGAAAGAATGTTCTGTAGCTTCTCTAACTTTTTTGAAGATAGAGCTTTACAATGCAGTATGGAGTTGGCAGTACAGAGCTTTAGCTACTTGACAGCTAGGTGCAGAGATGCAGTCTTCAGACAATGTACATGAATCTTCTTGAAATTCCTCTATTAAAAAAAATCATCATGCAAGTAATAATTTAGATCAAAGTTTGCTTCCATCTTAAAATAATTGGTTTTTAGAGTTTGTTTCAATAATGCATAGTATTTTTAGCAATAGAATGTATTTGCATTGCAGGATGTCACAACTTAAAATATATACGCTCTAACTTTTCGTAACACAACAAAAATGTTTATAACATAACACATCTTTTTTGCTTCATTTTAACTGACAGTATTAAGATCTGTTGCTGTTTCAGTTATCTCATTTCACTTATGACCTCGTGAGTTATGATTCAGGAATGAGAAGCTGGGTGGCAGAGCCACCCACTCATTACACCTCACAGGCAAATAATGCAGACTGGAAGCAGTGGAAATCAAGCTCATAGACATCAAATGCCACATCCCATTGTTCTTACCCATAGGCAGCAGCTGTTCAAACAAAACTTCCATCTACTCCCGCCTGTCCCCCAAAATGCAAACAGCCAGAGGTCATTTGCTTATTATAAACTAGATAATGCAATGGCTGTTTGGTAGGGTGGGATATTTGTGTTTGCAGATGCCTTTGTCTAGAAAATGTCACAGACCGGACTAACAATCTTCACCCTCTAAGAACCAACACGGCGGAGGTGTTGTTAAAATGCTCTCTGGCTCCCTGGCAACATATTGTTGCCAGCTCTTGAGCTTGAGCAGCTGAAGCATCATACTTTCTGTGTAAGAACCAATGATGACCTTCCTTAAAATCTGGGTACATCTTCAGACTCACTTCTTATTAGACATGTTAGAGTCTGTTTAAATCACTTAAAGTTTAAACGTTTAAATGTTGTAATCAATCAACAGAGCCACAAGACTCCTTTTTTACAATACACTATAACATGAATGTGGAGGAGTCCACGTGTGTACAACATGCATGTGTATATGGAAACGTTCCACTTACTTTAAACAAACTTACACTGCACAGTAACGTTTTATAAAATAAGAACAGGCTCTCACTTTGCATTTGTCTTGAGCCTTTTAGTAGTATAAAGATACTGAGTATCCCCATTTTCTTTCACAATAGCTCCTTCACTCATTGTGTGTTAAAATGTTTAATTCATGCATTTGGACAAAATGACAATTATAAACTGCTGCAACAATCAGTATAGACAAGTACTCAGGGAATTAAGGGCTGCAAAGGGAGGCGGGTCACTTTTATATTCTAAAGAGCTTTTCTGTTTGATTTGTGCAAAGTGTACATCCAAATCAGTGTATAATAAAAGACAGCAGCATTGTTAAGCAAATAGGATAATTCTGATTTATAACGGGACAGTTCTAATTAGCACTTTTGAATTTTAACAAGGTACAGTACAACGCACTCAAGACCTAATTATTTTCCATATAAGTGCATGGCATAATGTTTTTATTACCGGTATCATTTCAAACATGCAGTATTATCAGCACTGTCTAAAAGCATAACATTTCGGTAACAAACAGCTCCTCTCATTATTAGTGTATGCAGGCATTTGCTTTTAAATACATGTTTGCCATGGTAAAAACCATAGGCAAGCATGGTAAAACACAGAGCGGAATGATAAAGCACATTAAGAACCAACCAAATTAATACAAACATGCAATTATTCAGAGGACAAGCTAGAAAGTGACAGAGCTGGGCCCTCCCTGACATCCCAGACAGAGCTCCAGAGTGCCCATGGCTGTTAGAATCAGAAGGGGCCTCATAGTAATGTTTAGCAGTAAGGGGGTTGCAGTGTTTATCAGTGGTGGCTGTTAGAATCAGGAGGGGCCTTGTAGAAATGTTTAGCAGTAAGGGGTTGCATTATTAATCAGTGAATGCTACACATTAGGACTTCAAAATGATAAAAATCACTGTACAATAAATGTTATGACTGTCTGATCCTTTCTGTGTGCCACTAAGATTGGGGTTTAGCACTGTGACCCTGGTACCAGTACCAGTAACTTCTGCTCTGCCCACTGTAATGACTCACTTGATGATGAACGGGGAGCTACTCTGCTGCAGGATGTTCTTCTCAGAGTAGATGTGCTCCTGCTGCCGCGAGTCCACGATGTGCTTCTTTTTGATGCACTTCAGTGCAAAGGCTGTGTCTTCATCTCTCAGCTTCACCTACAACACAGATCAACAGCAATCAGCAGCTTTGCTTGTAGTTTCTGAACTATAACAGTATTGATTTAAACTGTTGATTCCTGATCCTCCACTCTAACAGGATCTGTCAGAATGAGAAACAAGTGATTTCTAAATCGATTTTCTAACCACGGGATATGCAGATATTTCAGATACCGCTCTATACAATAAAAAATGTCAGTTGCTTCCGGGAACCAAATAACTTACTATGTGCTGGAAACGCAAAGATATTTACTCCAAATTGTTATTAGTGCAATTACTGACTGAAAGATAAAACTGTAAACTTGGTTGCTTTTCTGCAATAGAGAATCTGCCCCCAACCAATACATCATCAGCAAGCGCATGAAAGCTCTGTGTGTTATTCTTTCATGTCACTTTTTGATTGCTGCTCAAAGCGCTGGGAAGCCAAAATGGGAGTTGACAACTTAGAGCCTAGAGGAAGGGCTGCCCTCAGCCATGTATTTCCTGAGGTTTCCCCCTAAAAAAATAAAAAATCTGTGAGTAGGGGGGGTTTTCTATACCTGAGTGCTGAGCAGTTCATATTTAGTTCTGCAGGGTGAGTGGTCGGGCTGGAGAGACTGGGCTCTCTCTCCCGGGCGTAGTCATGCTCTGGGGGACGGGCTATGTCTCAGCTGCTGATTTTCATTAAATTCAATATTTGGGAGATAAGTGGCAGGGTGCCTTTGTGGAGTGCGTTAATTATTTATTATTATTCATTCATGGTTTGGCGGCCTCGTCCTTTTGGATGCATTTAAATGTTCGTGTTTTTCCAGCCGGCCTCACACAGGTAGCCCCTGAGGCACCCATGGATGAGGCCTCCAGCCAAATTTATCTCACCACTGTGGGGTGCGTTCATTTTTTATTATTATTATTCTTCATTCATGGTTTGGTGACCTCATCTTTTTGGGGCAGGTGGCCCATAGCCATTCCTATCTGAGGCACTGAGATGCACGTAACTGTTTATGTGCCTCGCGCAGGTAGCCGTCGGGCACCAATGGACGAGGCCTCCAGCCAAATTTATCTTTCACTCCGGCCCAGAATGTCCTCTCAGTCATCGGGCCCTGAGCACCCTCTCAATTCATAAATCAACTGCAATTGCAATCCTCATCATTCATTCATTGCCATTCATTCATTCATTCATCGGATTCTGTGTGCTGAAAACACTATTTACACTTCTAAACTACTAATAATTATAGATAAAGCTGTATTTTACATGATTTTCATGGATTTCACGATTCCCATGAAATGTACCCTTTGTCGTGTAATATGTAGTCCCCCTGTGAAAATTCCCATTTTTGATGGAACAATGTAAGTAACATATTCTTTATTACTTAAAAATAAATACAGCAACGGTTTCCTTATTGAAGGTTTCCTTACCTGTGACACTACATTTAGGAACCTAGCAACCGGTTTAGTATGCTTCTGGTAAATGATTGAACACACTCCATAGAGCATAGAGCAGCACAATTTCTTTAAAATGTGTTCAACGAAAAAGACACCAGTGGCATCAAAGATTGGAAATATGTCTACTAAAGATTTCTCTGTCCAATACAAGAAGCGAACATTTCTCGCATCTGTTGTTATTTTTTACATTTATTTATGTTTTTATTTTGTCTGATAATTCACTGATGATGACAACAGAATGCCTAAAAGACAGACATAAAAAATTGAATATTCTACAATTTAGCATTTATTCTTTTTAAGGAAAGCTTTTTAAATGTTTAGGAGCATTTTTTGTATAATAAAGCTTGAGAAAAATCAATTTGTAATGTGATAAGACTATTTTTTTCTACTTTATTAAATATTATATTTAATCATGAAATATCTTGAAATACCTGTTTACCATGACAAAAATACAGCCCTAATTATGGATAATTCAAATATGATGCTATTGGCTTATGGTTGCAGAAAGGGGTTATATTTAGGGTTACAGATAGGGTTAGGTCATTTTAATAATTCCCTGTATGATGTATATATATCTCATGTCTTGAAGTCAACAGATATGTTATAGAAATGACACAGCATCTTTATTATTCAAATGCTTTACATAGCTGTCTTTTTATGTCAATTTTTGTTTGAGTAGGAAACTAATTCAACAGTTTCAGTGACTCTTGCTATCTTCTATAGCCAGGGCCTGCTTGAAAATTAGATGTGTATCTCAAGGTCTCTAGCATGGTGTGACAAAGACAAAATGATTCTTGGTGACCTGTGAGGGTGCTGTGTAAAGGGAACAGAGTGCCCCGGACTGGATGGCTAGACAATTCGTTCCTGTGTTAGCGGAAGTTGGTCATCTAGAATGGGAGCGGAGCTCCGGTACACTAAGGGTACCGGAAGGGAAACAATGTGGCAGCGTGGAAAAGTGGTTGATTGTGTGCAGATACAGGTGACTAAAGAATGGACAGACAATTGTAATCCAGGTGAAAAGGTTTGTTTTATTTATTTTTAAGTCTAGTGCCTGATGGCAAAACAATCAGTAAATAATAATGGAGGTCAGTAATACAGCTGAGTGTATTACTTCATTTATAATCCCTGTGTTGACACGCAAATAAAAATTCAGTTTTTATTACACACCCACACAAAACACATGTCTGTTTGTGTATGAATTAGTGCTAGTGGTGCAAATACAGTTTAATTTGTGACAAAGGTGCAGTGTTGTCTGGTTTCGTGTTGCCCCTGGTGACAGCTCCGGTACTGTGTTAACTGTCTGGTAACTTGCAAGAAAAGACGAGCCAATTACAATCAAACAAAAACACAATACTCAAGATTTTCAATACCAACATACTTTTACTGTCCTTCTGGCTTTATACAAACCAATGCGAAGGAACATATTACGATTCTCCGCCCCCCTTACATGCTGTCACGCATGACCCCTTGGTAAACGAATGCAGCTGCCTTTACAATCTGTGGCTACAAAATTGCTTCCTTTCCAGGTCAACATGTTCTTGCAATGGAGTCTCTCCTTTTTCCAGACTGACCAACTTCCCGACCTGGGGAAAGAACTGTCAAGTCAGCCCGTCCATAAAAACTCTGTCCTTGCTTAGCAAACTCACAGGTCTTCAGGGAGATTTACAACCAAGGTTCATTGTATTTCTGTCACAGGCAGCCATGGATTGGAGGAGCTGTTGCACTTGTTAACCAAGGGGTCATGATTGATGGTACAAAAGGGGATGAAGCAATGTGATCTGTTCCTTTGTTTGGTTAACGGTGAACCAGAAGGAGAACAGGAGAATTGTTATCATGAGTGTTTGTTTTGTTTTAAAAATTACACTGTTTGTTATTATTAGACGGCTGAACGATCCGGAGCTGTTGCCAAAGGCCAGCACTTACCCGGACATCACTGTACTGTGTCACAAATAAACTGTAAATGCACCACAAGCACTTTAGCACGCACCACGCACTGTGGACTTGTATGTGTGTTTTGTGTTTCGTGTGGGTGTTTAAGTACAGAACTGTTATTATTTCGGGACCAACTCACGGGTTACAACAAAGCAATACACGTCGCTGTATTGCTTGTTAACATTATTTGCTGTATTTGGGTCATCAGACCAATTGGATTGTATAAATAAACACTACTGCACCTGGATTACCGCTGTCTGTCTGTTCATTAATCACTCCTGCACCTGCACACAGTTAACCACTTTGCCACACATGGTTGAATAAATACATTCGACATTTGACTCATATTAAAATGCTTGTGTCCAATTAAATTCCATGTTCTGTGAGTCAAGATCCAATCACTTAAATCATGAATCTGAATTTGTTTAGCAAATTGAGCAAGATAAAATTGCAGATAAAATGTGTTTGAATAAATGTGGTTCTGACAAGCTATAGATAACTGTATATTAGCTCATACTGCCAGACAGTTTCTTATTACTTTTGATTGGTATTTAATAATGTGTAGATTGTAAATGATGGGAATTTTCCTGTTTCATAGCTAAAATACCTGCCAACGTAAGGTATGTTAAAGGGGATTATTTGAAGAGTCTGCCCTAGTGGATACACACAAGCACCACTATTGTTTGTTAACACGGGATTGAACTCCAATAAATGGGTAATTGCATATCAATTAGATGAAATATTTTTTATAAGGTGCCCCTGCATGAAGCAGATAAGCAATACTCCCTCACCAGCTCCACGCGGCCAAAGCCTCCCATGCCCAGTGTGGCGATGATCTCCAGGTGCTGGAAGGGAGTGTCCGTGGCAAAGGGGCTGATCTTCTCCCTCAGCCTGGCGACCTCACTGTCCACCAGTGGAGACAGGGGCCTGGGGGCAGGGCAGGAGAGAGAGGGAGGCCCATCAGACAAAGACAAGCCCATGAAAACAACAACAACCAGGTGAAGAGTGCCCATTAAAGTCTTTGACCAGCCTGCTCTATTGTTACTTCTATGGGAAACCAGCACAGCTTTGAGCTTTAAATAACAACAAAATTAATTTGCGTTTTTTGTTGCTGTTTTGTTTTATTTTCATGGAGAACTTTTTCAAGTCCCAGCTCAAATGTATTTAGGAGACTAAAATTGCATTTGATTGAAGATATCAAAAGTTAGTTACTGGGCTCCTTGGTCATGGAATTCTACAGGAAGGCTACAGAAATGGATTATAGTCATTGTCATATTTTCTGTTTGGGATGGAATATACTTCATACTGAAGAACCCTGGGGGAAATGAAGGTTGTCAATTCTGGCTTTAGTTTGAGGGCAGTTGGAAAGTTTGGCTGAGCTAATTAATGAAATAGTTTCAGGTCTGGTTGTTAGCTCTTCTAATCATCTCTGCCTGTACTCAACAAATTAATTAAGTTAGCAGAGGTGCCAACCCATTACAGGGACTACCAGGGATTGCAAACAACTGTGTTGTGCTGTTTTGTATTGTGCTGTGCTGTTTTGTACTCTATTGTGTTGTGCTGTTTTGTATTGCGTTGTGCTCATTTAAAAATGTGACGGGGGTAAAAGGACTTAGCCTTCCTCCACAGTTAGTATAAGACATAGTTAAGGAGAAATTACCTCTTCATAAGATTAGGTTATTTCTCCCAGAGGGAGGTTTTTGTTTTGTTCCTTAAAGGGTCAGAAGCCAAATGTAAAATGTATTTTCTTTTGAAAAAACAGACAGTCAGCAGTTGAACTCTGAGACAATGTTTCTGTGACTTGATTTCTTTTCCCTGAAAACTGTGATCTAGTTCACCTGGCCTAGAAGGTGCTATATCACACCGTTTTGATGAATGCTCTTACCAGGGGTGCCGCCACCAGGGGGACCAGGGGGGCCATGTGAGAGAAAGTAGCATGTAAGGGTTTGCATGACCACGTTTGGTTTTCTGTTAAGAAACAAGCCTGCGGTAATCTGTTTATTTAAATACGTGCGTGCAGTTTTGTATAAAATGAAACTTTTCAATTTTTTATCAAATAACCTACTTTAGAAAGCTATGTAACAAGTTTTTCGATGTTTCTTTCTGTGTACTTCCTTTAACACTAGAAGGACAGCGGCGGTCCTTTTGGCGGTTTTTGGTTTTAAAATGTCAATTTTGCCAGTATTACATTATACCTAAAAGCTCTGGGAGCAATCACTTTGACGGCTGCTGTATGCTGTAAACTGATGTCTGTTTAGATATTTATTTACATTTAGTTTTGATTTGTAATATATATAATATAATAATGGTTCAGTTGTTTGGATGTTTGTGGCGTACGTAATAATTTTTTTTTTTTTTAAAAGAATTACATCCAAAAGAATTACATTAATTACATTTACAGACCCCGGTGAAGTTAGGTTGATATTGGATATTTGGGTGGATATTCACACAAAACACTAATATTCAGCCAATGAAAGATGCTTTGCTAAGGAGTAATTTAAGCCATGTCTCGTTGATATGCGAGTTAGCAATCTCTAGTTATGAACATGCGAAAATACGCACTCATATTCACTATACATTGTACAATAGGTTACGTGATCTAATGGTTCATAGCTCCTACATAAGAACTCGCAATATAATGCCATTTCACCTAATGAAAGATGACATCAACAAACATGCCATTTCTATAAAAAATCTCTACATTTTAGAAAACCTTTTGTTTGTTTAGTTACAGGAAAATCATCACATTTCAAAGCAAAACCTGGATCCTTTTCTTCTTCTTCTTCTTCTTCTTCTTCTTCTTCTTCTTCTTCTTCTTCTTCTTCTTCTTCTTCTTCTTCATCTTCTTCTTCTTCTTCTTCTTCTAGTAGTAGTCCTAGTAGTATTGTTTTTGTTAATGACGATGCTTTTCTTGCTGTATAAACCACAGGAGGGATGCTCTGGTAGCTGTAGTTCTTTAATGAGAGGAAGCAATACCAAAAGTATGTGCATATATATATATATATATATATATATATATATATATATATATATATATATATATATATATATATATATATATATATACTCCCTTTAAATTTAATGTATTCTATTAAGATATAAAAATATTTTTCACTTGTATGAAGCTGGGTTCTTCCTAGCATTCTTTCTCTCATTCTACCCTCAGTTTTCTTAAAATGCAAGCTTCGTCAGACGTCTAGACGATCGGTCCCAGATCTTCTAGCCAGGGTCTATTGAACTAACAAGATAAATACTTTACCCAATCTTTAGAGAATGTAATTTGAATGTCAGTCAGCCATTATATATATATATATATATATATATATATATATATATATATATATATATATATATATATATATATATATACACACACACACACACACACACACACACACACACACACACACACACACACACACACACAGTTACAGTTCATATAAGGAAATCAGTCAATTGAAATACATTCATTGTGCCCTAATCTATGGATTTCACATGACTGGGAATACAGATATTCATCTGTTGGTCACAGATACCATAAAAAAAAAAAGGTAGGGGCGTGGATCAGAAAACCAGTCAGTTTCTGGTGTGACCACCATTTGCCTCATGCAGCGCGGCACATCTCCTTCGCATAGAGTTGATCAGGCTGTTGATTGTGGCCTGTGGAATGTTGTCCCACTCCTCTTCAATGGCTGTGCGAAGATGCTGGATATTGGTGGGAACTGGAACACGCTGTCGTACACGTCGATCCAGAGTATCCCAAACATGCTCAATGGGTGACATGTCTGGTGACATGAGGTGATGGCGGCAGATGAATGGCACGACAGTGGGCCTTAGGATCTCGTCACGGTATCTTTGTCCATTCATATTGCCATCGATAAATGCAATTGTGTTCATTGTCCGTAGCTTATGCCTGCCCATACCATAACCCCACCGCCACCATGGGGCACTCTGTTCACAACGTTGACATCAGCAAACCACTGACCACACGATGCCATACACACTGTCTGCCATCTGCCCGGTACAGTTGAAACCGGGATTCATCCGTGAAGAGCACATTTCTCCAGCGTGCCAGTTGCCAGTCGGTTACGATGCCGAACTGCAGTAAGGTGAAGACCCTGGTGAGGACGACGAGCACGCAGATGAGCTTCCATGAGACGGTTTCTGACAGTTTGTGCAGAAATTCTTCGGTTGTGCAAACCCACAGTTTCATCAGCTGTCCGAGTGGCTGGTCTCAGACGATCCCGCAGGTGAAGAAGCTGGATGTGGAGGTCCTGGGCTGGCGTGGTTACACGTGGTCTGCGGTTGTGAGGCCGATTGGACGTACTGCCAAATTCTCTAAAACAACGTTGGAGGCGGCTTACGGAAGAGAAATGAACATTCAATTCTCTGGCAACAGCTCTGATGGACATTCCTGCAGTCAGCATGCCAATTGCATGCTCCCTCAAAACTTGAGACGTCTGTGGCATTGTGTTTTGTGACAAAATGCACATTTTAGAGTGGCCTTTTATTGTCTCTAGCACAAGGTGCACCTGTGTAATCATCATGCTGTTTAATCAGCTTCTTGATATGCCACACCTATCAGGTGTATGGATTATTTTGGCAATGGAGAAATGCTCACTAACAGGGATGTAAACAAATTTATGCACAAAATTTTAGAGAAAGAAGCTTTTTGTGAGTATGGAAAATTTATGGCATCTTTTATTTCAGCTCATGAAACATGAGACCAACACTTTACATGTTGCGTTTATATTTTTGTTCAGTGTATATACAGTGGCTTGCAAAAGTATTCAGACCCCTGACCAATTCTCTCATATTAACGAATTACAAATGGTACATTGAAATTTTGTTCTGTTTGATATTTTATTTTTAAACACTGAAACTCAGAATCAATTATTGTAAGGTGACATTGGTTTTATGTTGGGAAATATTTTTAAGAAAAATAAAAAACTGAAATATCTTGCTTGCATAAGTATTCAACCCCTGCGCTGTGGAAGCTCCCAGTTTGCACCGATGAAAGAAATTGCCCTAACTAGGACACAATTACGTTACCATTGGCCTTCACCTTTGAACCATTATAGTTGCTGTCACATTTTCTGGATAAAAACCCCGCTGTTGAAGGATCATTGGTAAGGCTGTGAATCTGAAGGAAAATGAAGACCAAAGAGCATTCTACAGAAGTTAGAGATAAAGTAATACAAATGCACAGATTAGGGAAAGGGTACAAAATAATATCCAAGTGTTTGGATATCCCAGTAAGCACAGTTGGATCAATAATCAGGAAGTGGAAGCTACATCACACCACCTAGGCACTGCCAAGAAAAGGCCGTCCCTCAAAACTCAGAACTCAAACAAGAAGGAGACTTGTGAGAGAAGCCACAGAGAGGCCAACAATCACTTTGAAGGAGTTACAGAGTTCAGTGGCTGGGAGTGGAGTAATGGTTCACCAGTCAACCATATCAAGAGCTCTGCATAACACTGGCCTGTATGGGAGGGTGACAAGAAAGAAGCCGTTACTCAAAAAGTACCATCTGAAAGCATGTCTGCAGTTTGCCAGAAAGCATGAGAGTGACCCAGGTACGATGTGGGAAAAGGTTTTGTGGTCAGATGAGACTAAGATAGAGCTTTTTGGCCAAAACTCAAAGCGCTATGTGTGGCGCAAACCTAACACTGCCCATGCCTCAAGACACACCATCCCTACAGTAAAGTAAGGTGGTGGCAGCATCATGCTGTGGGGATGCTTCTCATCAGCACGGACTGGGCATCTTGTTACAATTGAAGGAAGAATGGATGGAGCAAAATACAGGAAAATACTGCAAGAGAATCTGCTTCAGTTCGCTAAAAAACTGAAGCTTGGAAAGAAATTCACCTTTCAGCAGGACAATGATCCCAAGCACAAGGCCAAAGCAACATTGGAGTGGCTCAAGAACAAAAAGGTGAATGTCCTACAGTGGCCCAGTCAAAGTCCTGATCTCAATCCCATTGAGAATCTGTGGCATTATTTGAAAATTGTGGTCCACAAGCGTCGTCTAACCAACCTGAACAACCTGGAGCAAATCTGCCAAGAAGAATGGGCCAAAATCACTCTGACACTGTGTGCAAAGTTGGTAGATACTTACCCCAAAAGACTTAAAGCTGTTATTGCAGCGAAAGGTGGCTCTACCAAATATTAATGTGTGGGGGTTGAATATTTATGCAAGCAAGATATTTCAGTTTTTATTTTTCTTAAAAATATTTCCCAACATAAAACCAATGTCACCTTACAATAATTGATTCTGAGTTTCAGTGTTTTAAAATAAAATATCGAACAGAACGAAATTGCAATGTACCATTTGTAATTCAGTAATATGATAAAATTGGTCAGGGGTGTGAATATTTTTGGAAGCCACTGTACGTACACACACACACACACCCCAAGAATTACGAATTAATGCATTTTGTCCATTTGCTGCAAAGGCACTACATTATATTCGCTTGCGAATTTGAACATTAAAAAAAAAGGGACACAGGCTATGACTTTTAGCTTGTATATTTCGTGTTCATAAAACAAGACTAATAACAATGCAATATGTCTGTGTAAAATAGCATCCTATTCCAAGTTTTCATG
This sequence comes from Polyodon spathula, assembly GCF_017654505.1. Taxonomy (NCBI): domain Eukaryota; kingdom Metazoa; phylum Chordata; class Actinopteri; order Acipenseriformes; family Polyodontidae; genus Polyodon; species Polyodon spathula. The sequence continues at coordinate 22,828,018 of NC_054546.1, forward strand.
TGGAGCTATGAACTATTATATGACGTAACCTACTGTACAATGAAAAGTGAATATGAATGCTTAATTTCTGTGTACATAACTAGAGATTGCTAACTCACAAGTCACCGAAACATGGATTACATTATTCCTCAGCATGCAGTCTTTCAAGAGGTGAAATGGCATTGTATTGCTAGTTTTTATATAGTAGCTATGAACCATTATATGACGTAACCTACTGTACAATGTATGGTGAATATGTATGCTTAATTTCTGTGTTCATAACTAGAGATTGCTAAACTCGCAAATCAACGAGACATGACTTAAATTATTCCTTAACATGACATCTTTCATGAGGTGAAATAATAGTTATTTGAGAGTTTTTATGTAGGAGCTATGAACCATTATATGGCGTAAACTACTGTACAATGTAAAGTGAATATGAATGCATATTTTTTCATGTTTATAACTAGAGATTGTTTACTCGCAAATCAAACAGACATGGCTTAAATTATTCCTTAGCATAAGGAGTAATCTTTCATTGGGTGAAATATTAGTATTTTGCGCGAATATCGAAAATCCACCCGATAATCCAATATCAAATATAAATCTAACTTCTTTTTTTTACCGTGTTTTGAATACAGTCGTCAGAAAGACTGCTACGGGGCTTCTAGGTATGAGTATATCTCTGGTCCTTCTAGTGTTAAAGCTGTAATTATTATTGTTAAACCATCTCTATTTCTTAATTACATCATGGATATCTGGCAAACAAGCTAAAACATTTTTTCTAGCTATACATTCAAAAAATATATCATTTACTGTGTTTGCAGAGTATTGATTGGAAATTAAATTGGTTATCAATTGGTTGATTTTGAAAAAGACGATCACACATGAAAGTGATAGTAAAATACATGTGCACATTGTAGCATTCATTGGAGACGCAGGAACAAGAGTGCAGTATTTACTTGTGTGTGTTTCTCCTTATCGTTTTAGTATTAGAAATATGACTCTTTCAACACAAACTTTGAGTTCAAATAGTTTACGTGTGGAACACATCATTTACTGGAGTAAAAAGAAAGGAACATTAAGTCAATCTGGCTGTTAATCGTTTTTTTTTTTTTTTAAGTCAGCACAAATGCCATTTTTAAGGCAAGTTGTTTGAGTAGGAATATACGTCAGTACATATATTCCTGCAGATATTATTAGAGTTTAAATGAAGAGCGTTACGGTCAATTTTAAATATTAAATACCTCTTTATAGAATGTTACTTGTAGTAAGAGCTGCTCTTGTGTTTGCAACATACAAAATTAAGGGTTTTTATGCACAGGTCTATTGGTCCAACATTAGTCTAGTGGCCACCCCACTTTTTTTTTTATCTGTGACGGCACCTCTGGCTCTTACAGATTATGCGATATTCTGGAAATCCATTTGTAGTGTGGGTGCTGGTACTTGTTGCTAGGGCGACCGCCTCTTCCCAGCTTCTGCTAACATTCGATTGGCCTTTTGTTGTGCATAACTATACCTTCATTTCACGCTGAAAGATTTCTCTGAAGCATGATATGCTGTGTTTATGTGATACAGTTAATGCTGATAGCAGCAGAAGACATTACTGAAGGTATGAATACAGTTTACTGAAATTCAAAGACTTTGCCAAGTTGTAACTTGTTTGCTATTTTTGTTATGCCATGTAGCTGAGAGGTTTTATGAGATATAGTGACAATATAGTCATGTTTAGTTTCCCAAATTATGATTCAAAATAGGGCAAAATACTGATCAGACCTTTATTTATGTTATGTGGATAGTGATGTATATATGTTATTGATGAATATGCTTTTTGAGATTTCATGGGTAGGGCTGAAAAAGTAAAATTACGGTTGGACAATAATTACATTTTCAGCAATCGATTATCGTCTGTAAATGTATTACTATAAAGAAACAATAGGGTATGGATGTAATCTCGGTTCCCTGAAAGAGAAGACGACCAACAACAATACTTTTGGGATATGCCTGCCACAATTCAGGTATTTTCACAACATTTTATGTCAAATCTGCCGATAGGCCCCTCCGGGGAGTGACGTCCTTGGTCTCGCCTACCGAGGGAATAAGTAGTCACTCTGCGGAGATCACATTCTCTTTTGTATTGAACATGTAAATGTGAGTGATGCAACCTTGCAAGGTTTGTTGGTCATCTTCTATTTCAGGGAACCATCATTCCATTTCAATTTGAAGACGACCAACAACAATACTTTTGCGAAAGTATATCAAAGCTGTCGCGAGGCAGTGTGTGTGGACAGCAGATGAGGGACGTCTCGCTACCACCAAACTAATCTTTGTGGACTCTTGTGCCTAATGATGGCATTGAAGGATCTACCACATTAAGTTGTTAGAACCCGGTGAATGTACGCATAGTAGCCCATCTAGCCACAGTGCAAATATCAGTCAACCAGGCTCCTTAAAGAGGGCCCATGACGTAGATACTCCTCTAGTAGAGTGTGCGGCCACCCTCCTTAGTACACACAGTCAAAATTGTGTCCACAATCCAGTGGGACAGTCGCTGCTTCGAGAGGGCGTGACCCAGGGCCCTTTCACCATGACAGCCGAAGAGCTGGTCAAACTGATGCAGTGCTCTTGTCTAATCCACAAAGCCCAAACCAAAGGAATTTCCTTTGAAGGAAACAGAGGGGGATGGAAAGCCTATAGTTCCACTGATTGATTCAAGTGGAAAGCCGTAACCACCATAGGGAGAAAAACAGGGTTTGTGTGTAACAACACCCTTTTTCCATCATTCCAAACACGCATACAGGAACTGTGCTCTGACAGAGCCTGTAGCTCACTAACCCACTTGGCGGAGGTGATGGCTAAAAGGCTGTCTGCATAGAGAGATATTTCAACTCTATGGAATGTATAGGCTCAAACTGGGCCTTAGTAAGAGCCTCAATACCACTGACATCCTTTCTAATAGGACGTAACCTCTGAACGCCCTTCATAAAATGGGCCGTTAGTATATGAGTGCCTGGGGACACTGAGTCAATGGGGACATGGCATGTAGATATGGTTGCCAGGTACACTTTCAGCATATAGGGGGATCTACTCTCCTCTAGCAAGTCTTGCAGAAACAGTGAAATGGTTGCTATAGGGCAATAAAATGGGGTCATGACCTTTGGTCATACACCAATTTTGGAAATACCTCCACTTATATAATGACCTTGTAGAAGAGGCCCTAGCATTCTGCAGTGTACTGACAACTGTGTCTCAGAGCCCTAAGGCGGACAGACGGTCCTGTTCAGGGGTCAGACCCACAATTGGAGTCTGCCCAGTTCTTGCCAGGAGGGATAGCAAGTTCCTCTTTGCCCAGGTCAATAGCCAAAAGGCTATTTATTGCCACCCCGGGGACTGAAGTCCTCCCTGGCGGTTGACATACGAGTGGACAAGGACATGTCTCCTCTGGAGCACTGGGAGGAAATGCTGGACAGCAAGGTGAATTGCTCACAGTTCCAGTGCATTTATGTGCAGGGATGTCCATCGACCCAACCAGGACCCATGGAATCCTCTGGCTTCCCAGACTGCACCCCAACAGAGTTAGATGCGTCTGTCATTACCACCGACAGCTGTGGATCACTCCCTTCCTAACATCTTCGCGCAGGTGAGAGGCTTGCCTCCACCAACATAGGGCTTCCCAGCATATGCAAGACACAGTCAGCTAACAATGTCTGTCGTGTTTGGGGTGTAGCAGGAAGGCATTGAGCAAAGCTTGAATTGGGCACATATGGAGTAACTCCAGCTGGATGGCTGATGAAGCTGAGGCCATCAGACCCAGTAATTTCAGATACAACACCAATTGTACTGTGGATTCTTGTTAAAACAGGGTTAGATAGTTGTAAAAGGCAGCCACTCTGTCGTCCAACAGGTAGGCTTGCATTGTAAGGGAATCCAGCCAGAGACCCAAGTAAACTGTACTTTGCACCGGTATTAACTGGCTTTTGGCATCATTGAGGGTGAGACCCAGTCTCGCCAGATGCTCTGTCACCATCACTATGTGGGCCACTGCTCTTTCCTGTGACTGGGTGCAGGTCAACCAGTCATCTAGGTAGTTAGGTCTAGGGCTAGGATGGCATCCATGCACTTTGAGAACTTTTGGGGGGTTAAGGAGAGGCCGAATTACAGCACAGAAAACTTGAAGACACTTACTTCTCTGAAAGGCGAAGCAGAGATATTTACTGTGCTCGGGACAAATAGGGACGTGAAAATATGTGTCCTTTAAGTCCACAGTGGTAAACCTGTCACCCAGCCGGACAGACTGGAGTGTGTGGTGATGTGTAACCATCTGGAACCTCCTCTCCTTCAGGAACCTGTTGAAGTGTCTCAGGTCTAGGATGGAGCGAAGGCCCCTTCCTTTTTCGGCACAAGAAAATATCTCTAGTAGAACCCATCTTGTTGAGAGGTGCGTTCTATGAGATGGACGGCTACCTTGAGAAGCAATGTTTTTTCTTCTTGCCTGAGGGCCAAGACCTGGAGAGGAAGGAGGGCCAGAGTGGAACTGCAGCGCTTAACCGATGTGTACGATGACGAGCACCCAAGAGTCTGAGGTGCAATTGCACCAGTATTGCAGTTGGTGTTGTGAGAATGGGTGGTTCTCAGGCTGGGGCTGCTGAGCCTGTGGTGGAGCCTGTCTTGGCAGCTGTTTAGGGACTGTCCCAGTTACTGTGGTTATGGGCGGACGCCAGCGTCTCATCCTGTCCCATACCAGAGCATGGGAAGGGAGCATCCAACAGGGCCGACTTGTCCACATCCTGTGACATCCAAAGATGTCTGTACGCCTGAAATTTGCAATGATCGTAAAATGACTTCCAAGTAGGTCGTTAGAAGACCTGCTGCATTGGCCAGGTGCATTACATATGCTTGGGATGCGTACGCATTCTTGAGGTGGGCCTCCTTGATCCTGCATTGGCCATTAGGTCCTTGGCTAAGCCTCCTAATGGAGATGCCGCTATGGTGGAATCCACCAGAGGGAATTGCGCTAGTCCCAGCACCCCCACACCTTCCAAGGAGGCCAGGGGGGCTGCGTGTTTGGAGACACTCAGCACCAAGTCTGGTCAGTTCCAGGAAGACTGTACCTCCTCTGGAAAATCCAGGAACATAAGAAAAGGCTGGAGGGTCGAAGCTTACGCTGGTCTGAAAACAGAACGGCCACCTCGGAGCTGGTGCCTATCTTATGGGTCACTTCCTGGACCTCCTCGCTCATTGCCTCGGCTTGCTCTGAGATGTACACAACCGCTACAGAGGGTGGGGTCGGTATCGAGACAGGTGTTGGCTTGCATGGAGTATGGCCTTCAGAGAGTACACAGAAAAAAAGAGACCGAAAGAGAGATTTTTCTTTTGGGTGGTCATGTATGTAAGTCTACGCTACAGTGGGCCAATCAGACCCAGAAGAGGAAGCACATGTTGTATTTTATTTGTTTATTCAAAAAACAAGATACACAGAACATACAATACACACATTCACACACAGCAGTACAGGTTTTCTTTTTAGGCCATGCAAGGTCAGCCCAGTGGTGTCGAACCGGGCTCTGCTGGAGGAAGCATTTCTCTTTTCTCTCATTGTGATTTAATTTTTTTTTTAGCTGCAAAAAGGAGTTATTTTTAGAATGGGGTCTCCTCCTCCGTCCCTGTGTTATTTTGTGTTTGTTTATTTACTATTTATATATATATATATAAGTCACGGCGAAAGCCGTGTGGTTTGTGTCTTATGATTTATTTATGTATATATTTGTATATATGATGGTGTGGCCATGTGTTTTGTTTTATTGTTTTAGTGTATGTTTTGCAGCGTTTATGGGAAGCCCCATCCACATTAAAAACCCTTGCAGAAGGTGGCCATCTCCCAAAGTAAGTGATTAATTTGTTGCTAATCGGAAGGTGGTCACCTGTATAAAAACCCTGCAGTTTTCCCTGCTCGGGGTGGGTGTTCAGAAGTGGAGAACGGAAGAGCAAGAAGAAAGAGAAAACTAAAACTAAAAACGAACTGAAACTTAAAGGATCCATGAAGGCTACTGCCCAGCCGGACTTTAAGTGTTAAGCAGTGTTTTGTTTTGTTAAAATATTTTATTTATTTTTGTTTAATAAATGGCGCACAGCGCGTCTTTTGTTGTAATTGCAGTACTTGCCTGTGTTTTCAGTTCCTCCTTCTGTGACAGCCATTTCCTGTCACACGCTATGTCAGAAGCGGGATCACCAGCACCTCCTGGTCAGGAAAGGATACTGCAGTTTTTTCTTTTTTTTTGTATTATAACTTTTTGGAGTGAGGAAGAGGAGGAAATATGGGAGGAAGAAGAGGGAAAAGAAGGAGCTGGAGGAAGCAGCAGCAACAGCCACATCAAGTCTGCCTGACATGCTTGAGGGGGGAGGAGTGGTGTTGGAAGCCCTCCTCCACAGCATGGGAGTACAGTATTGCTGCTGCATCTGTGGGGAGTGTGGGCATATCCCAGCGAACTGCACCCTCCCACCAGAGGAACGACTGCTGTGCCCACCCCCACTACAGCCCAAGAGGGAGGAGCCCGAACATCCTGCGCCTGAGTGGGAGGAGCCCGAACATCCTGTGCCTGAGTGGGAGGAGCCCAAACGGCCTGCGTCTGAGTGGCAGGAGCCCAAACGGCCTGCACCTGAGTGGGAGGAGCCCGAACGTCCTGCACCTGAGTGGGAGGAGCCCTAACCTGCTGCGCTTGAGTGGGAGGGGGGAGTCTCTGCGTCCACATCCCAAGAGGGGGGAGACAGTGCATCCACAGCCCAAGAGGGGGGAGACGGTGTATCCACAGCCCAAGAAGCGGGAGACGGTGCGTCCACAGCCTAAGAGGGGGGAGACGGTGCATCCACAGCCCAAGAAGGGGGAGTCGGTGCGTCCACAGCTCAAGAGGAGGGAGTAGGTGCGTCTACAGCCCAGTTATCCACCAGCAGAGAAACAATGCCTGCTAGTCCCACCTCCACTGCCTTGGGAGGACTGCTTGTCCCTCCAACCTCCACCAGCATAGGGAGAATTCCTGCTGGTTCCACCTCCACCACCATGGGAGGACTGCTTTTCACTCCCAGTCCCTCTTCCAGGACTTTGAGACTTCTACTTATGCAACTAGCCTTTTTTACAATAGCAATGCCAAGGAAACACACACACACACACACACACACACACACACACACACACACACACACATATCCCAGTGTGGTGCCTAGGCTGCAGTGTAGTGTAGTTTAATGTAGCAACAGGGGCAAGAAAGTTGTTTAGGCTACATTGCGCGTGCATCATGTTTTTTTGTGGGTTTTTTGTCGTTTTCTTTTTGCAATTACATTCAATTTACTTAAAAAACAAAAATCCTTTGTCAAAATGGCTAACAGTCAAAAGTTACAATTTTCACAGTAATTTTACAGTGAGCAAGCGATTTTATAAATTTTACAAACAACAATATTTGTGTTTTTATGTTTTGCCAACATATTATCAAAATGAAACCATGACGTAAAGTTAAAAGCTTCAGCAAAATCAATACTTAACTTCCCAGTGTACGCAGTGCTCGCACACATCATGTTTACTCATGCAGACAGTTCACTGCCGCTTACTGTTCAATGCAGAGCCGCTTCCTGCTTCATTGGGTCACAGATTTTCAAGGCGATAAATTATAGATATTATCGATTATTGTTCCAACCCTAGTATAGATAATAAACAATAATGCTGGATATGCTGCTTGTAATTTGCAGGTTGATTTTAAAACGTTTAACAACCATTTCCAACAAGTACAGCTAATTTTTGAAGTTTCCACTTTGGAAGAAAGCAGCCCTGTGTGATATTTTTCATTCTGTAATTACATCAAGTTCTGGTCATTTTGGTTCTCACTTTAAATATATAATAAACTCTCTTTCACATACGAATGAAAACAAATATAACAGTTTTAAAATAAATAGTAAACTCTCTTCATGTACAACTGAAAACTAATAGAACAATAATGCTTTTTTGTGCAATAGAATAATCTGTGTGCAGTGCAACAGATATGACAGCACGAGACCAGACCAGCTAAAACTAGATCAATGATTTCCGCCTTGTTAGTAAGTATGCAGACACAATTAAAAATAATAAAAATAATTTATAATACATTCATATCTGTTGCACTGTTTCATTTTGTTGCATTGTCACATCTAGGTTGAAAATGTTCAGCAAAATGTTATTATTTCAGCTAGTCAGATTAACCAGTTAAAATTTCTTCCAGTCAGTCTTAATTCTAACACCCTCACACCCATCAACTGGGCATCAATGACTATGTAATAACACTGCTGTAATCACACTGCAACAATATGAACTTTGCAGATAACTACTGTACCCACTTTCCTTTCTTGTTCTTACCTGGTAAGTGTGCAATTGTTTATGACTTATGGAGAACTTTGGGCAGCTAACACAGTTGTTTAAATCCATGAAACAGAACACTATTTATTTTTACATACCAAAAGAAAGTGACCCACCTGCACTGTTTTCACTTGTTTTCATAAGCTTGCCCACTTTTTTAATGATCTAAAAGTTATTTAGGTAAGCTATTGTTTAGATCAGCTGAGTAGATTCCACCATCTCTAGTCTGTCCTGTAAAACCCTTGCTCAAAAGTTTTATAAATGATTTTAAGGAGTTACACTTCTTAATCATTTGCAGTGCAAAATCCTATTATATGACACCTGATCTAGATGTGCAGTAAAGTGGAGAGAACAGATGCTTCTTCAGCGTCTCTTAATCCACTCTAATTAAAGAGCTTGGGGGCTCATAACACTGGGAACCAGCAATTATTCTCTCTTGGGGATTTGCAGATGATTATTTTATCCTCATCAAAAGCTTCTCTGGTGTTATGGCTATCAGAGTACTCTGCTGAGAATGATCTTGGAGTGATTTAACAGCCTGCATTCATGTATAGTAATACATTTAACACGGTAATAAATGTAATAAATGTAACCCCAAATGTTCACAATTCCTAGAACAATGAATACAGCTTGCTCATTAAATTCATTTTTACATATAAGAGATTTTCAGCATATTTAGTAAGCACCGTAAACCATTCATTTATTGATAGGTATGTGTTAAAGTACTTTTAGTCACTTCTTACTCAGTCATGAAATGTTGTTAAGAAGAGGCTATCCTATCACTGTACCACCAGCAGCTACCACAACAAGCCTGTTCTCGAAGTAGACAGAATTAGCTTTACAATGTGGTGGGTAGAGCTTCTCTGTCACATTAAGTCCCTAATTTAAGCCCCTCTTCAGTTGAGCATGGCTTGACTAGCTTGCACAAGCCTTGGATACTCACACAGCATTCCTCTCCTCATCACTGCGTGACAGCTGCTCCACGTACTCCTTCAGGTAGGTCTGCAGCTCTTCATACGTCCCCACCATCTGGTTGAAGGTGCTGCAAACATGGGAAAAATTAACAGAATGGAGTGGCTTCCATTTCCTTGGGAGATCCTGGGACTCCTGGCATTCCTGGAACACTACTTGTGGTTCCCATAGGACTCCATGTACACTGGGATAGTTTGGGACAGTTCACACTTTCAACGCATATCACAATGCCTTCTGGTACATTTGATCTGTTTCAGATACCCTTCACAGCAGGACTACACTTACCAGAGTGCATTGGGGTGCGAGTTGAAAAGCATGAACTGCCCTAAACGGTCCTAGTCCGTGAGTACTGCCCCTTATACTGGAGTTATGATGTGGTATTTTGCTGTGTTTTTGTTCTGTTTTGTGTATTACAGAGGACTAGGAGATGGGCGCTGCAGCCACCGAGCCAGCACAACACCCTGAGCACTACCCTCACTGCACAACACAGCAGGCTCGACCGCACACATAAAGGTGGCAGAAAAAAAAGAAAAGGAACGAATTGGTGAAGTGTTTCCTTTTCAAGCTGAAATGTGTTCCACCATTTTCTGTCCTATAAAAAAGAATAAAGATAAACAGACTGCAAAATGGGAGAGAGCAACATTAAGACAAAGCTGGGGTCTGGTAGGAGAACGCTTGGGTGGTAACAAACACTAGTCAATAGGAGTAGGAACGCAGTGTGACTGACAGAGCAAGGTTACTGGGCCATTTAAGGCAGATGCTACTCCCACCCCTCACAATACACAGGACATGTGATACTCAAGCGCGGACGTAGTGTGGGGCCATAATAATGACCCGTCACTAGTGCATGCTTGGGGGCAGGTCCGGTCTATTGAAGGTAAAGATGTTGATGGCACTGGGGCGCTAGTATTTCCACACTTCAGTATCAAGGGGCAATTACTGTATAGGGTAAACCTAGCCACGGGCACAGGACAGCCTGTAACACAATTATTGGTTCTCCCATCTTGTCAGACTGAGGTCATGAGGCTGGTGCATGATATTCCTTTTGCGGGGCACCTCGGAGCTGACAAGATAAGGGAGCGGACATTGGCTTGATTCTATTGGGTATGTCTGCATATTGCCGAGATATGTAGCCACATGCCCAGACTTCCAACGAGTAGAGCGGGGTTGAGTGCTCCCCGCCTCTTTGGTTCCACTGCCGATTATTTCCACTCATTTTTAACGCACTGCAATGGACATAGTGGGTCCTTTGCTACCTTCTGACTCCGGGTATACGCATTAATAGTGGTAGATTATGCAACGCGATTCCTGGAGACAATTCCATTGAGGTCCACTAGGGCCACTGCGATAGCAACGGAATTAGTGCAGATTATGGTTAGAGTAGAGAGCCCCAAGGAGATCTTGACTAACACTCTACATCAGGTGTATAAAATATAAAAAATACGTCCCATCAGGACGTCTGTTTATCATCCACAGATGGACGGTTTGGTGGAATGCGTTCTTCAGACCCTGAAGTCGATGCTGAGATGGTTTGTAATGCAAGAGCAGAAACATTGGGCATCGCTTCTTCCCTACATCCTTTTTGCAGTGAGAGAGGGGCCGCAGAGTTCGACAGGGTTCTCCCCCTTCGAGCTCTTCTATGTCCGACAGCCTCGCAGCATCCTCAATCTGTTGAGAGAGGGGTGGGAGGAGCACTCATCCAAAAATGTAGTGAAGCATGTGCTCCTACTAAGAGATCATCTAGATTTGGTCAGTCGTTTGGCCCAGGACAACCTCAAATCGGCTCAGCACCGACAACAGCAGTATTACAATAAAAATGCACTAATTCAAACCTTTAGACCAGGAGACAAGGTAATGATGCTGCTTCCCTCCTCAGAATCGAAATTATGTGCTAAATGGAAGGGGCCATATGAAGTGATTCGGGCTATAGGAAAGGTGAATTATGAAATTAGACAGCCTGATCACCGTAATGAATGTTAAATTTATCATGTAAATTTATTAAAGTCCTGGCAAGCAAGGGAGGTGCATAAGCTTATTTAGGAGGTCAGCAATGTTTTTTCTGACTTGCCCGACAAAACTAACTTAATTGAATATGACAACATCTCTCCACCAGGGGTCACAGTATGAGAGAGAAATTACCGGATCTCAGAAAGTCGACGAAGTGGCATTTGCAAAGAAGTATGGGACATGATTGAACTTGGAGTGACTGAACCTTCCAGCAGCGAGTGGTGCAGTCCAATTGTCATAGTGGCCAAGAAAGACTGCACCAATCGCTTCTGTGTAGATTTCCAGAAGGTAAACGCTATTGCCAAGTTTGCTGCGTACCATATGCCTCGAGTCAACAAACTTCTAGATAGACTGGGAAAGGCAAAGTTTATCTTGACTCTGGACTTGACTAAGGGATACTGGCAGATCCCCTTAACCCGCAGTATTAAAGAGAAAGCCATATTTTCAAAACCAGAAGGTCTGATTCATTTCAAAACCATGCCATTTGGGCTACATGGTGCACCCGCTGCATTTCAGAGACTGATGGACCAGGTGACACACAACATTGCAACCAATTGCAATGATATAATACATGCTTATTCTCAGGGTCTTTATAAGCAATAATAGACACTACCAGTGGCGGCGTTAGGGACATGCAACCCATACAATCACATGGGGCCCCCAGCTGACCACAGTGACAGTTTTAAAGCAAAGCATGTGTTTACTTACCCTAAACTAACATCATTCATAGCAAGCAGCAGGCAATAAATAAAGTGCTAGCAGTAGTACGTCGTCGGCTGCAGTTACTGAAGGGTGTTACTGGACCATGAGCTGAACAGTGAGAAAATGATTTGGTACATGGCTTGTATATTCTCCTTCAGATGCAGTGTTTTGTTTTTGCTGTGCACTCTTCAGCAAACGTGACAGCAGCATTTCCTAGACGGACTTCAAGGCCTGGTAGCGCCTCTCACATACACTTAAAGAACACTAACATTCACAGCCGCACACACACAACATAAGCACTAATACTACTTTGATCAAACCAACATGGAATTAATTTTGCTGGAACAGAAGTACTAAAAATCATAAAAAAGACCAAAATTTTCTCCGCCCTTTAGACACTAACTATCCCTGTCAGTGACATCATGCAAATAAAAACTATCAGGAAGTGAATGTCAGTCCCTCCCTTATCCACTGATGTGTGTTATATATAAGGCTTCTGTTTTTCAGGTTTTATGAATTGTATTTTTTTTGGTGCTTATTTTTAGCTATTTTCAAGTTTTATGTAAATTAGTTTTCTTCGGGGCTTTCGTTTCTGATATTCTGTATGAAATTTGTGTTTTCGGTTACTTTCAAAAATGCTTGAGCTTTTTTTTCTGTCAAAATATGTATAGTAGTAACTCAACAGTACTTGCACACTTAAGTTGTACCTTCTTTCCTTTGCTGTCTTCCACAGAGAAATCCCCACAGTCATAAGAACATAAGAACATAAGAAAGTTTACAAACGAGAAGAGGCCATTCGGCCCATCTTGCTAGTTTGGTTGTTAGTAGCTTATTGATCCCAGAATCTCATCAAGCAGCTTCTTGAAGGATCCCAGGGTGTCAGCTTCAACAACATTACTGGGGAGTTGATTCCAGACCCTCACAATTCTCTGTGTAAAAAAGTGCCTCCTATTTTCTGTTCTGAATGCCCCTTTGTCTAATCTCCATTTGTGACCCCTGGTCCTTGTTTCTTTTTTCAGGCTGAAAAAGTCCCTTGGGTCGATACTGTCAATACCTTTCAGAATTTTGAATGCTTGAATTAGGTTGCCACGTAGTCTTCTTTGTTCAAGACTGAACAGATTCAATTCTTTTAGCCTGTCTGCATATGACATGCCTTTTAAGCCTGGAATAATTCTGGTCGCTCTTCTTGCACTCTTTCTAGAGCAGCAATATCTTTTTTATAGCGAGGTGACCAGAACTGCACACAGTATTCAAGATGAGGTCTTACTAGTGCATTGTACAGTTTTAACATTACTTCCCTTGATTTAAATTCAACACTTTTCACAATGTATCCGAGCATCTTGTTAGCCTTTTTTATAGCTTCCCCACATTGTCTAGATGAAGACATTTCTGAGTCAACAAAAACTCCTATGTCTTTTTCATAGATTCCTTCTCCAATTTCAGTATCTCCCATATGATATTTATAATGTACATTTTTATATCCTGTGTGCAGTACCTTACACTTTTCTCTATGAAATGTCATTCGCCATGTGTCTGCTCAGTTCTGAATCTTGTCTAGATCATTTTGAATGACCTTTGCTGCTGCAACAGTGTCTGCCACTCCTCCTACTTTTGTGTCGTCTGCAAATTTAACAAGTTTGCTTACAATACCAGAATCTAAATCATTAATGTAGATTAGCAATAGCAGAGGACCTAATACTGATCCCTGTGGTACACCACTGGTTACCACACTCCATTCTGAGGTTTTTCCTCTAATCAGTACTTTCTGGTTTCTACATGTTAACACTCCCTAATCCATGTACATGTGTTTCCTTGAATCCCAACTGCGTTCAGTTTGAGAATTAATCTTTTGTGCGGGACTTTGTCAAAAGCTTTCTGGAAATCTAAATATGTCATATGCTTTGCAATTATCCATTATCAATGTTGCATCCTCAAAAAAATCAAGCAAGTTAGTTAGACACGATCTCCCTTTCCTAAAACAATGTTGATTGTCTCCCAGGACCCTGTTACCATAAAGGTAATTTTCCATTTTGGATCTTATTATAGTTTGCATAAGTTTGCACATAATAGAAGTCAGGCTTACTGGTCTGTAGTTACCTGGTTCAGTTTTGTTTCCCTTTTTGTGGATTGCAATTTTCCAGTCTGTCGGTACCACCCCTGTGTCAAGAGACTGTTGCATGATCTTGGTTAGCCGTTTGTAAATTACTTCTTTCATTTCTTTGAGTACTACTGGGAGGATCTCATCCAGCCCAGGGGATTTGTTTATTTTAAGAGCTCCTAGTCCCTTTAACACTTCTGCCTCAGTTATGCTAAAGTTATTTAAAACTGGATAGGAACTGGATGACACGTGGGGCATGTTGTCAGTATCTTTCTTTGTAAAAACTTGTGAAAAGTAATCATTTAATATATTTGCTATTTTTTTTCCTTAATCTACGATTTTACCATTTGTATCTCTTAAACATTTAATCTCCTCTTTGAATGTTCTCTTGCTGTTGTAATATTGGAAAAACATTTTGGAATTGGTTTTAGCTCCCTTAGCAATGTTCATTTCTATTTCTCTCTTGGCCTTTCTAACTTCCTTTTAGACTTGCGTTTGCAGTTCCGTGTACTCTTTCTGTGTACTTTCTTTTTGGTCCTTTTTTATCGCTCTATAAAGTGCCTTTTTTCGCTGAATTTTTTTTTTAATTGATCTATTAAACCATTTTGGCAATTTAGTTTTACATTTAGATTTGTCTACTTTAGGGATGTAATTGTTTTGCGCCTCTAGTACTACATTTCTGAAGAACAACCATCCTTCTTCTGTGGGTGTTTTCTCTATTTTACTATAATCTACTTCTGTTAGACTCTGTTTCATACCTTCATAGTTTGCTTTTCTAAAATTGTAAATCTTAGCTTTAGTCATTACTTTTGGGGTTTTAAAAAACACTTCAAATGAGACCATGTTGTGGTCTGAGTTTGCCAGTGGTTCTCTGACCTCTGTTTTAGTTATTCTGTCTTCGTTATTTGAAAAGACTAAACCAAGGCATGCCTCCCCTCTAGTCGGTGCCTTGACAAATTGTGTTAGGAAGCAGTCATTTGTCATTTCCACCATTTCTATTTCATCCTTCGTGCTACCCACCGGGTTTTCCCATTTTATTTGGGGGAAGTTGAAATCCCCCATTAGTATGGCTTCTCCTTTGCTACACGCATTTCTAATGTCATTGTATAACAGATTATTTTGCTCACCGTCTGAATCTGGCGGGCTATAGCATGCTCCTAATTATTATGCCCTTTAAATTTTTGTCCGTTATTCTGACCCATATTGATTTGGCTTTATTTTCTTTGTCCAGGTTTAACACCTGGGCTTCAAGACTGTTTCTTATGTATAGCGCTACCCCTTCTCCTCTTCTGTCCTGCCTGTCTTTCCTATACAGTGTATACCCACAAATATTATATTCGTCCCCATCACTCTCAGACAACCAAGTTTCTGTAACACCTATCACATCATAGTTACTTGTTAGTGCAGTAGCTTCAAGTTCTAGAATTTTTTTTCTGATACTTCTAGCATTTAGATAAATACATTTAATGGTTGTCTTACCTGAGTTGTTGTTCTTGTTTTGATGCGGTCTCCCTTCTGTTTTTTTTGTTGATTTCTCCCTCTTTCCTTTCTGGTTTAAATGCTTCTGAACCTGCTCGAGGATCTTTTCTCCAAGTAGACTGGTTCCCTTGTTATTTAAGTGCAGTCCGTCCCGTCTATACAGATAGTCCTCATTGTAGAATGTGGTCCAATGATCAAGATAGATGAAGCCTTCCCGTGTGCACCACATCTTCAGCGACGCGTTTTGATTAATTATTTCCAGCTGTCCATATGGTCCTTTGCAAGGTGCCGGTAGTATACCAGAAAATACCACAGTTTTGTTTCTCTCTTTTAATTTCCTTCCTAGCTCTCTGAATTTGTTTTGCAGGGATTTTGGTCTGTCTCTTCCAATGTTGTTTGTACCGATGTGGACAACTACTACCGGGTCATCTCCTGTTCGTTCTAGGAGGCTGTCCACGTTCTCAGTGATGTGCTTGACCGAGGCTCCCGGAAGGTAGCGCACTGTTGTAGTATGGGGGTCCAAACTGCGAATTGAACTTGCTGTGTTTCTCAGTATGGAGTCCCCAACAATCATGACCTCCCTTCTTTTTGCTGTCTGGTCACCACTGTCAATAGGGTCCTGGATGTTGTTCCTTTCATTCTGTTGTTGTTGGTTCTGCTCATCAAAATTCTGAAGTGACTCAAATTTGTTGGTTGTTTTGATTTCTGGTGGTTGTGTTTGACGAAGTTTCTTTTTATCCCTGCTTCTGCCTACCTGAACCCAGCTGTTCTGACCTTCTATCTCCCTGGTGGCTTTCAGTCTGTTAGGGGTGAAGCAGACTTCCATGAATTGTGGGTGTGCCAGTTCCTCAAGATCCTGTTGCTGTCTCACTTCTTCCAACTCCATTTCTAGCATACTTACAAGTTTATGCAAGTCCTGGATCGCGCGGCACTTTATGCACACTTGGTTTAGCTCCACTGGGTTTTCTCGGATTTCCCACATCAAGCAGGTGTCACAGATTACTGGCTTGAAGACCATGTTGAGGGTTTTTTTTTTTTTTTTGAAGTTTAGTTTCTTCTGCAGCCATCAACCTGCTTTCAAACTGCTTCTAAACTGCTCTGTACGGGCACATTCTTCTGGGGTTTTTGTGCATAGGCATTTTTGTACATTTCACCACAATTCTGTTTTAAATTCACTGTATCTTAACTGTAATACATCTTTAAATTCCGCTAACAAGCCTCCATCCTGACTGTAATCTCGTTTTAAATCATGTAAGTGGAGTCTCTAATAGAAATGTAGGAATGTGCTGTCACTCAGTAGTTGTGCAGGGTTTAAAGCATTCAGAACAAATCAATGACAGATACAAGTCAAGTAGGCGGGACATTGCCTAGCAGTACTAGGAAATGTATTTATTATTATTTTGTAGTTGGTTTTATTTTTTAATGGAAAATGGGTAAAGTCAACATGAATTGATTAAACATTTCCACAGTTTTTTTTGGTATTTTCCGGTGTTTATTGGTTATCCACCGGGAATCCAAACCAGGAATAAATATCTCAGACATTTAAATAATAGGTTTGTTAACAGTCTCAGTTTAAAAAAAAAAATGTAGAATTGTAATTGAAATTTCTTTTACTTTCAGAACAAATTGGGTTACTGACAATTTGGAATATATAGCTTTGAGATTATAGCCTATAGTGTTAAATGGACATTAAAGTTTCTTGACTGATTGACAGATATACAATAATCTAAACCCTGTGCATTGCATCCGCCCCAAAGGAGAAATAAGAAGAGAATGGGTTATATACTTACTCTCTGTCAACAACAAGGCACTGTGTATCGTTCTCATTTGCAATGATGTTAGCTGAACGAACATCCTCACTGCAATGGGAAATGCAACAGGTTAGTACTGGATAAGGGGACTGGCCAGCCTCAGCCAACTCAAGTGTATCTAAAGAGAAAGGGAAAAGGTAAGAACCTCATTGAGCCATCTCAAGCGCAAATGGGAAGACTCATTGAGCAATCTCAAGAGCTAACAGGAAGAACCTCGTTGAGCCATCTCAAGTGCTAATGGGAAGTCTCATTGAGCCATCTCAAGGGCTAAAAGGAAGAACCTCACTGAGCCATCTCAAGGACTAACAGGAATAACCTCGTTGAGCCATCTCAAATGCTAATGGGAAGTCTCACTGAGCCATCTCAAGGGCTAACAGGAAGAACCTCATTGAGCCATCTCAAGGGCTAACAGGAAGAACCTCATTGAGCCATCTCAAGTGCTAATGGGAAGTCTCATTAAGCCATCTCAAGGGCTAATAGCAAGAACCTCGATAAGCCATCAAGTGCTAATGGGAAGTCTCGTTGATACATCTCTAGTGCTAACAGGAAGAACCTAATTTATTTATTTACTGCATTTATATAGCACTTTTTATACATAAATATCGCAAAACGCTGTACAGAACATAGCAGAAAGAAAAACACAATACATTTCTATAGCATGTCACACATACAACTACCACAGTCAGAGTCACACATACAACTACCACAGTCAGACCATTTAAATAACAATTAGCAGCAATTTTAAAGTTACAATAAAATCCACTAAGATAGGAAAGCTATTTTATAAAAGTGCATTTTTGAAGTGAGTAGTTTTTTCGAGATTTACGATTATATTGTATTTACAGTATAATCGTAAATCTCGAAAAACTACTCACTTCTAAATCTTTTGTAGTCATTTTTGTAATACTTTAGCATAAATATATGTTAATTTGGATTCATATGTTGTTTGTTTCTGACTTTATGTGAACGAAAAGACACACATTTGCCCGTTTTCCCATTGGAAATAGTGATATTTTGAAATATCACTGTCCTGGTCACAAAAGCAAAGTTTGTGGGGAATAATAGCAATTTTCTATACTTTTGAGGCATAAGCAATTAGAAAATAACACTTATTACCCAGGAACAAAAATTGTGTTACACAGTTTAATCAGTTCTAGATGAAACAAAGGCATATATTAGTCTCTTGGCATCAAATATGGAAATAATTGGTCTAAGTTTCTCAAATCGTAAAAAGATACTTTAGTCTTCCCTAACATGAGTCTCAAATGATAGATCAGGATCAAAGATGACCCCCAAACTCTTAATTTCTAGTTTAACTTTTGATGAGAGACTGCAAGGGTTGAGCTCATGTAATCCCACATTTCCTTTTAGTTGATTCTGTGATCCCACTAGCATAACCTCTGTTTCATCTGAATTCAACATTAGAAAATACTCTGACATCCAATGCTTGATGCCTGTAAGGCAAGTAGCTAATAACACCCAGGCAGAAGAAATTCCTGGCTTTAAGGACAGATATAGCTGGGTATCCTCAGTATAGCAATGGTTCACTTCGGGTCTGCAGATGTCACCTGTCAACGATAGCATATATAATGAAAACAGCAAGGGACTTAGAATGGAGCCCTGTGCAACACCACAGACAACTTCCGGTAATACCTATTTTACCTCCCCAAGAGATGAACTGAAACCTATCAGAAAGATAAGATTTAAACCAGGAAAGGAAATTGCCAGACAGCTCTACTGTGCTTGCAAGATGATTCAGTAGGATGGAATGGTCTACAGCATCAAAGGCAACACTTACATCAAGAATAACTAATACTGATGGAAAGCCCAAGTGAGAGCTTATCAGCGGATCGTTCACAACTCTGATAAGGGCCGTCTCGGTGCTATGTGCAGCACAAAAAACCAGCCTGAAACTCCTCGAATATACTACTGTAGTATTGTGATCTTGCAGGCTAAGGTAAGAGTGGTGGCGGGTTTAAAAGTTGCGGAAAACAGCAGGCAAATCAGCAGCAGGAATTCTAAAAAATTGCTATCTTTTATTTCTCCAATCACCAGGAACACATGAATTCAACACTTAACACTTCTGAAACTACTTACCGAAGAAAAAAAAGTGGACCATCAACTTCCAGGTCAGTTGGCAAAGAGGGTTTTGCTGTTTAACTGCTGTTTAAATAACTACAGCCACAGCCCAGGACACCCTCCTCTCACAGCTCTCAACCATTAACCCCCACTAAGACACAAAGCTACCTTTTTATACCTGTCCCAGGTTCCTCCCATTTAGGTTATACCATTATCCCAGGTAAGTTAAACATTAGACCAATACAGTTTTGCATTTTAAAAAGATACATCTGTATTAAAAATATAACCATAAACATAGTTAAATACTCATCAACATGTATCTATCTTTCAATACATCACGTACAGGTAACACAGCTTAATGTATTATAATCGTGCTGTTTCTTTCTCAAAATCAGTACACGTATGCTTTTCCCCTATGCATCAATGTACATTATATTACTGTATGCCTGACAAAGACCTGTTGTGTCGAAATGCGTAGTTCTACTACCTTTTTGTTTGTTTGCTCTGTTTAGTAAAAAACCTGTTTTAATTAATAAAATGAAAAAAAAAAACATATTTTAAAAGACTACAGTGTGCAACCAATTGGTCTTTTGGACTTCAACCTATAAATCAAGGTTGGTGGATCAATTTGAATATATATACTGCTGTGCAAAAGTCTTAGAAATTTTGCATTTTTCTACTCTGATATATTATGTGCATCAAAAATTTACTCAAGGCCTCCAATAGTGATTTCTACTATTATAACAACCTTGAATTGCAAAAGGTGTGGTATCCGAAGCACAATCAACAAGTACAGAGAAACATCTGTAACTTCATCTGTAATTGGCCATCCCAAGGCTGGAAGACTGCCTAATAAGACAGACTGGTAGACTGTTTAACAAAACTGAACAATACTTGATGATAACATCATTAAGGAATAGAAAGAAGACAAGCATTGAATTGACAACATTACTGGCAGAAGGCACAGGTGCCTTTGTCTATCAAATCAACAGTACTTGTTTTTCCTTCTTCATGCAAGTCAAGGTTGTTATAATAGTAAAAAAACACTAGTGGAGGCTTTGAGTAAATTGTTGATGCTCATAATGCATCAGAGTAGAAAAATGCAACATGTCTAAGACTTTTGCACAGCAGTGTGTGTACTTAGAATGAAACATGCAGGGGCGTGGCTTTATTTGAAAACAAAACCAAAAGCATAAACCCTAAACCCTTTCTAACTAAACAGTTTAAGCGAACCTCTCTAAATTGGGACAGGCTACTCCTGTTTACCCCGATTTACACACACAGATAACTTATTTATTTTTCCTTACTTTCGTTTCTAACTCCACTCATGCTCTCAGCATGTTCCCCTTCCCCATACCTTCTCAACTTTACCAATCTTAACTCCCAGACGATTACATAATTAAACAATTAACCTACATTGGAGATAATCCTGACATCAGTATCTTCCCAGGGCCTTAATGCCTCCAAATACCCTTTCCGATATAATACCTTTTTCAACCAAGCACAACGATAAACTGTTGGAGTAAGTAAATGAGATGATATTGAGAATAAAAGTAGAATTACATGTACAGTACCATGAAAAAGTATTTGACCCCTGTCTGATTTTCTGCATTTTTGCATATTTTTGACACTGAATGTTATCAGATCTTCAACCAAAATCTAATCTTAGATAAAAGGGACCATGAGTGCAAATAACACAAATTTTTGATACTTATTTCATTTATTAAAGAAAGTTATGCAACACCCAGTGTCCCCGTGTAAAAAAGTAACCGCCCCCTTAGAATGAATAACTGGTTACGTTTCTTGTAGTTATTGATCAGTCTTTCACAGCGCCGTGGAGGTATTTAGGCCCACTACTTCATGCAGAACTGCTTCAACTCAGTGACTTTTGTGGGTTTTCGAGCATAAACTGCTCATTCCAGGTCCTGCCACAACATCTCAGTGGGGTTTTGGTCTGGATTTTGACTAGGCCATTCCAAAACTTTAAACTTCTTGTTCTTCAACCATTCTAATGTAGACTTGCTTGTGTGTTTCGGATCATTGTCGAGCTGCATGACCCAGCTGCACTTCAGCTTCAGCTCACAGATGGATGGCCTGACATTCTCCTGTAGAATTCTCTGATAGAGAGCAGAATTCATGGTTCCTTCAATGATGTCAAGATGTCCAGGTCCTGATGCAGTAAAGCATCTCCAAATCATGACACTACCACCACCATGCTGTAAGCAGTGGTTTTCGCCTTGCTACTCTGCCATGAATCCCATTTTTGCCCAGTGTCTTTCTGATGGTGGAGTCATGAACAAAGACCTTAGCCGAGGCCAGAGAGGCCTGCAGATCCCTGGATGTTGTTCTAGAGTTCTTCCGGAAGTCTTCAGGAATTGATCGTGGCATGATGTGCCTCTAGAACCTGTGTGCTGACAACTTCACTCTGATGCTAAGGGCCAAAGTTAGTCAGATTTATATTGGGCAGGGCTGACCCAAATCAGACCTGATTGTTAGCCAAAGTATTCAAACAGCTGGTCCTAATTATCCCTTTAATTGGGTTGAGTTAACTAGGGGGGCAACAACTTTTTCACACCTGAAGATTGCATGTTTGATTACCTTGCACACCAAACAAATGAAAGAAGCACCAAACTTTGGTGTCATTTTTTCTCCCAGACTCCCTCTATACATTACTACAACCCACAAAAAGATTTGACCAAATTCAATGTGAAAACTGTGCAAAAATGCAGAAAATCAGACAGGGGACAAATACGTTTTCACGGCACTGTACCGGGTCATCTCATGTATGCAGTATTCTGCTTTTGCTTTATCCAATTTGTTAAAGAATTAAAACACAGTACATAAAGGAAAAATCCAGAACTGAATCTAAACTTTTATTTAAAATCAATCTGAAAAATCGTTTCAAAGTGCACCAAATATTAATCCAACATGCAAGAATCCCAAACTGATTTTTTATTCCAAATTAACTTGACATGAGACGTCTGACATGAAAATTTCATCAGATCCTCAAGGTTTTTTTTTTTTCGTCATCGTTTTTTCTTCTTTAATCAATTTTGCTTTGATGCATGGTTGCTGGACAAGTGCTTTTTAAAAACCTATATTCACAACAGAAATATAGCTGTGTTACTCCATTTTTCAAACAATTAATATATTTTCCAGCAATGTTGCAACATAAAATGATTTTAATTTTGGAGGCAGTTATACAATTACATCCCGTGCATACAGAC
The DNA here is from genome assembly GCF_017654505.1 of Polyodon spathula. NCBI lineage: Eukaryota > Metazoa > Chordata > Actinopteri > Acipenseriformes > Polyodontidae > Polyodon > Polyodon spathula. Next base: position 22,850,749 of record NC_054546.1, read on the forward strand.
CGGGATGCTGACAATGTGTATTATAGCCAAAGGTTCGTTATAACAAAGAGTGTTATAGCAAGGGTGTACTGTATATATCTCTGTCTATCTATATCTATATCGATATATAGAATATATATATATATATCCAATATATATGATATATAATATATATATATATTATATATATTATAAATATATATATATATACTATTATATATATATATATATATTATATATATATATTGTTATTTGTTGCTACATCCCATAGATACCACTGTATCACATTTCGGATACTGCACTGTGGTTTAGCTTCACAGGACATAGTTAGGTGGAAAGCATTTAAATAGAGGAGTTCCCAGTCATTGGTGCTCATTCGATCACCATTCACAAATGCCAGGGTTTGACTCTAAAAACAGTTTTGATGAATCTTGGTAACTCCATTTCCTCCAATAGACAAAGTTCCACTGCACTTTCCAGAGTTACATCCTTAAGCAGTGTCCACCTTATCAACTTTTTGACCCCATCTGCATTAAGGCACCTCAAACAGCAGTTGCAGAGTACAATAGGCTCAGAGGGATTTGTTACCCTAAGTTGGTAAGCTTGAAGGAGACCAACATGCACAAGGGACACAACGTAAAAGATCGAGTGCATTTCATTCACCGAGCCATCACTAATGTTCAGAAACAGCAAAAGAATTAAATCTTTTACGAGAACACTTGCAATTACACATCCATTCAGAGGCTTGAGCAACACGAATTTCACCTCATGCTATGCAAATGCCATAATGCAGTTCCTTTGTTCACAACTATGATCACTTGTAAACGACCTCAAATGCACTCGCAGGGTGCTCAAAGACATATAATTAAACAGAAGCGAACGAAAGGGAACAACATTAAACTATCATACAACACTACCTAAATAAAGGCTGCCCTCGTCAGCGTTAGCCCGGTCGCCGCTACCTCGCTACGACCCGGATACCGTCCTACTCCTCTCTCTGACCTCGGCTAGCTCGCCTGTCTTCCATACAATACCCCGGGTCTGCCTCAATGGGTTCCCCGCTTTCTCTCTCTCTGTCCTCCGCTATATCCACTGCATCTCTGACTACTGTAGATATTTGTCACTTCTTAGGAGAAACCTTCAATACAGTTCAGCAGCAAGATGTTGCAGAGCTTCTCACCCAATTGTCTGACATTTGTCTTGAAGTATCTTGCATGGTTTCAGTCACAATAAGTCATGACATTCTAGGTACTAGACAGAACTACTACTCATCAAACCGACAGGTGTTGCATGTTTACCCTTTACAGGTACCTTCTGGTACAGATTCCATGGTATAGTGTTTGGAAGAACCCATTTATAGAAATGGCAAATGGGCAACGATTCTTGGTAGCAAATGTAGGCAATGCAAAACATGAAATGTGAACTTATTCAGTCAGCAGGAAGAATGATTGCAGTCCAAACCAGACAGTACCATTACAAAACAACACAATGCTAAGTTTACTGCTGTGCAGAACAGCAAAATTACTGTGGACAACACGAATGACCAATTATCTTCCATTATCATACACCAAGAACAGGGTGGTACTTCAGGACACTATATCTCTCTTCTTGCTGTGGGTGCTACTGAAAAATAAGTTCATGCAAATGATGCACTCGTTGAAGTCAAACCATGGTCAAGAAATGCAAAGGACATGGATATGGCCTTTTATGAAGAGATCTAATCCTTTACAAATGCCTTACATTGGCCTAAGATCATAACACCTCTATAATAAGGAGAATAATTGTTTTTTTTTTCAGCATTGAATGTGTTATTATACTACCCTTTAGTACTGGCATACATATGTACCTTTTTAACCATTCATAACATTGTTGTTTTGTACCTATGTAAATATCAGTGCCTACTAAAATAGACATATTGTTTTGCAACTAAAAGAATACAGTGTTTACACTTTCAGTACTGTCCAAAAGTCCCTTCTACCATTACTTTACTTTAATTTTGTTCTCATTTCTGTTATATTACTCTACTTATTACTCTCTTGTCTTGTCTGTCTGTATATTGACCATACACATTCTCTAATATCTTTCATTATTTGATGAAGTAAAAAAGAAGTGATGCCAAAGTAAAAAAAAAAAAACAAGTTAGAAAAATGCAACAGCCATTTAAAGTGGTGATATCAAACACTAAAACCAAGTTAGGAGAAGCAATTGGGGCAACCTTGTCAAGCCTGATGCAAATAGGCACAAATGGAAAGGTGCTGGGGCCCAACATTCACACAATTTTTGCTTCTAACTTGGCTTCTTTTTTCATCGCTCCACTTTACATTGACATGCTCTTTGTACAACTTCAAGGGGATGGTCACCATTCCCTTATTATCTAAAAAGTCACATCTGCAACAAAAATATTGACAATGCACAACCAAAAAAAAAGGTTTAAACACCCCAGCCCTGGATCTGCAATGCCTGCCCCATCAACTGTCACTTCCCATACACTTACCTTGCATTCTCATTATCCCTCGCACTTGTTGCCATTATTGGTCTTGTTTATCATCTTCATTTTTAGAAATATACTGCTTCATGCTCTTTCATGTATTCATGTATGCATGTGTAAATGTCTGTCCAGGTGTGTCCTGATCTACCTGTGCCTTACCTGCATGTTGTCCGTGTGTCTTCCCAAAGCATACATGACTGCCCCTGTGATGACTCCTTTCCCATTCCCTGTCTGTCATTCTCTCTGTAGTAGTGCTTGTAAGGATAACCAAGAACACTTCAGTCTGTGTTGAGCATTTTCCTTGGCACATATGTGTCTCAGCATCTTTATTCTGGTTACAATCCAGCTGATAAGGGAATGAACATTTCAATGTAAAGTGGAGCGATCAAAAAAGAAGATAGAAGCAACAATTGTGTGAATGCTGGGCCCCAGCACCTTTCCAATTGTGCCTATTTGCTTGATGCTTGACAAGGTTGACAACAGGATTTCCCAGATCTAATAATCATGAAGAACAGGATAGCCCAGATTTAATAATCATGAACAACAACATTTCCCAGATCTAATAATCATGAACAGGACCACCCAGATACTCCATTAACTATGGATTTCAACATGCAAACAAAAGGCTGGGGTAAATCACATACACAAAAATAGAGGGTTGTGAACATAAATGATCAGTCAAATGATGCAAATCCATACTTGTTTGTCAGCAATTTATTACATGATTTTTGTGGTCGAAAACAAACCCTCAAACATTTGGTAATATTAATTATCGTGCACAATATATTGTTTGTAATATATTATGGTACACAATTGTATTAATATTAATTTATATCAAAATATGTTATGCTTATGTTTTAAAGTGTATATAATGCATATACATTACATATACAGTATATTGACTATTATTTTTACTGTAAATATATAAAAGAGGTACAATTTAATTTGTTGCTACATCCCCATTAGATATACCACTGTCAATCACATGTTACTGCACCTGGGGTTTAGCTTCACAGACATAGTTAAGGTCGGAAGCATTTAAAAAAAAAAGAAGTTGTAAAGAATGAAATGGATAAAGTCAGAATCCACAAGAACCACAAGACATAAGTAACCTAAGGAATTCAAATGTAATTCCCCACAGAGAATTATTAAACTGGCAAGTACCAACTGTTGGTGGTGGAGCACGACTGCACATGCATAACTTTTGAGGTTTGCAAATTAAAATAACTTGCTAAATACTTTTTTCGGTTCCAAAAAAAGGGGCTCTAATCAATGAGTACTATATGGGTTATTTTGGCACAAAAAAAAAAAAAAAACTCCGACTAATCTGTCAAAACTAATTTTCACAAAATAATTATGTGTGAAACAGACACAGAACATATGAAACTAACAGTAAAAAAGACTAACATAAAATAAATTGTGTTAGCTAAATTTAAAGAGCTGACTGAATAGTAGTAAAGGTATTTTAGAGAAGAGATAAAAGAACATTTAACTGAACCACAAAAGACACAGATTCAGTATGTCTGTGCTCATTAAAGATGTGTCATGCTTAATCATTTAGACTGTACTTTATTCTACCATTGGGACACCATTAAGAGTTGAATGTGATCCTCTACTTCCAAATCAGGAAAGTCCTACTGGGGAGCTCAGCGATGCTTTATTATATTAGTATGAGCAGTCAGGAGTGAAACTGTCATCATCAATTTGAAACCAAATGAAATACATTTCTATATTATATCTTTAAAAAAATAAAACTCTTGAAAGCCAAAAAACAAATGCCTAACATCACAACACATACCTTATCAATGCTTTCTCCCCGAAGTAGTCCCCCACACCTAGAGTTTTAATTTCCTGGGGATCTAGACTGCCCTCCATTGTCTGCGTCACACTGACCTGCCAGGGGAGCAGAGTGCCATGTTATTAGCGACCACTAGAGCAGTCTCATTAAGTGTTACCAGCTCCCACTCCAGCAGTCTCATTGAGTGTTACCAGCTCCCACTCCAGCAGTCTCATTGAGTGTTACCAGCTCCCACTCCAGCAGTCTCATTGAGATTCCTGACCGCGACCCTGCAGGCATTCCCCAACATGAACACAGCACTGCCCTGGACCGCTGATGTGACTGCAGGCACCAACGCTGCCTAGACTCTCTCAATGCAACTTCAGCTTTCAGAGTTATTAAACTGTATGTCTGAGGAAACAGTGAGCTCTGTGCCTTGTCTTTCCCTTAATAACACTAGCCCAAACTGAGGTCAAGTGTTTGCTTTTCCATTTCAATAGTCTACCCTCGACTATTAACCAACAAACCCTAATTTCTGTTCTTTTTGTTGTTGTCTTTTTCTATAATGCCTGCCATTCTTTTAAAGCTGCCTGCCAGGTCTTAATCACTGGGCCCCTATCATGTATTCAAATAAATGTTAATAGAGTTGTTGGAATTCAAGTTTTATTTAGCATAACAGAGTTTATAAAAGATTACAATTAAAGCTATGTGAATAGGGTCATTCAATGATACCCTTGCCCCCATACATCAAGCACACAGCATTCTGAAGACCCTGCCAGCAGACCATCTCCATTTGGCAACAAATGTCTGATATGTTATTCTACAGGGATAAAACTGTTGTAGGATTTCTAATATCATAAGATTTATTCTGTATTTGGCAGTAGTTTTAAATAATTTGCATTCAATAAAACAGGTTTGCAGCTTTGTAGACAGACCCCAATATCATATTTCTCTATCCTTATTCAATGTCTCTTTTGAAAGTGGGCCCCCGAACCTCACCTCTCCTACGGCTATGATGAAAAAGGTGTTTCCCTCTTCTCCCTCTCGTATGATATATTCTCCTTTGTCATAATAGTCCTGGAACAGTGAAAAAAAAGTCTGACAATGGTTGAAAATTGCTAATGTTTAAACTATCAAACCCCACATATATATAACTGCATTTTTATGGGTGCAATCACTTTTTTGTAGTTGTATAGCAAATACATCACTGAGACTGCACTATAAAATTACTGTACCCAGCATAGTGCATTAACATTGCAGTATAGATATTTTCATTGTTTGTTTTCCAAATGGTACTGAATTCAGTGTATCTACCTTGGAATGCAAAACAATTTAACAAAAAACTTTAACATCAACTACAAGGCATTACTACTTGTTCCTCTTTGCAAGATGTTTTCAGTTGTCTAAGTCATAGCTGGATGTCAAAGCTCCAGGAATGGTAATTCTGATGAATAGGTGGTATTCTCAAAAAAACATCAAATACCAAAATCTGAAAAATGCAGAATATGCCAATTAACATTCAGAAATATCATTGGCATATTTTTGTCAGTCCCCCCCATTTCCACTGTTTGCAACTACTATTTAAAAGTAGTTTTGCTGTTAGAACATAAGAACATAAGAAAGTTTACAAACGAGAGGAGGCCATTCGGCCTATCTTGCTCGTTTGGTTGTTAGTAGCTTATTGATCCCAGAATCTCATCAAGCAGCTTCTTGAAGGATCCCAGGGTGTTAGCTTCAACAACATTACTAGGGAGTTGGTTCCATACCCTCATAATTCTCTGAGTAAAAAAGTGCCTCCTATTTTCAGTTTTGAATGCCCCTTTGTCTAATCTCCATTTATGACCCCTGGCCCTTGTTTCTTTTTTCAGGTCGAAAAAGTCCCTTGGGTCGACATTGTCAGTACCTTTTAAAATTTTGAATGTTGAATGACCTTTGCTGCTGTAATAGTGTTTGCCGCCACTCCTGTTTTTGTGTCGTCTGCAAATTTAACAACTTTGCTTACTATACCAGAATCTAAATCATTAATGTACATTAGGAATAGCAGAGGACCTAACACTGAACCGAGTGGTACTCCACTGGTTACCTCGCTCCATTTTGAGGTTTCTCCTCTATCAGAACTTTCTGTTTTCTACATGTTAACCACTCTGTAAGCCATGTATATGCGTTTCATTGAATCCCTACTGCTTTCAGTTTGAGAATTAATCTTTTATGCGGGACTTTGTCAAAAGCTTTCTGGTTACTGTATCAGATTCTAATACACTCGACAAACTATGGTAAACTATGGTAAATCTATTCATATGACCATGGGAAAAGAAGGGGGAAACTGCAAAAACTTGTGTAGAAATAATGTGTTTTTTACAACATGCTCCATGTAACTTACAAAGCTTTGAAAGCCAGGTCCAATGCACATGCACTCTGCATGCATACGGTATACTCACCACTTCCAGACAATCAATGATCTTTGCAAGCTTCTCTTCAGGCAAATCTCTCAACAAAGAAACACTGGAAGAGGAAGAGAAACAATGAGAAACAAGGAAGCTTGCTTGGTTGTGAACTCGAAGGAGCAGCCCTGCCCACTGGGGCTCGGGGACAACCGCAAACCTCAGCCCTGCCCCCTGGGCTCGGGGTCACCCACAAACATAACGGGCTCGGGGTCACCCACAAACCTCAGCATTGCTCCCTGGGGCTTGAGGTCACCCACAAACCCCAGCATTGCACCCTGGGGCTCGGGTCACACACAAACCTCAGCCCTGCCCCCTGGGGCTCGGGGTCACCCACAAACCTCAGAATTGCACCCTGGGACTCAGGGTCTCCAACAAACCTCAACCCTGCCCCTTGGGAACAAATGAATGAAGGAGACTGCTGTACTGTACTCTTCGTCCAGTTGATGTGTAATTGAAGTTAAATAAAAATCAGCAGTGTTTTAGAGATATGAAAATGAAAACCAAATGTCTAGCACTTGAGTTATATGGTACTGGAGAGTGCCATTACCACACGATACAAGCCTGGGTGTGTTTACCTGCGCAGGAAGCTGAAGTACTCCTCGTGCCGTGCCTGGGCGGTCCTCATCATGATGTTCTGAGAGATCTGCCGGTCCAGAACCCAGATCCTGGTGTGGGTCACCGCTGTGCAGCAACAAGATAGCACAGGTGTCACTTTCTCTAGACATGGTTATTCTTCCAGAACTTCAAAACACGCAATCAGCATAGGTACGAAAGAGTACTTTACAACATGACCACTCATTTAAACAGCATACAACTATTTCTGGTCTTTGCCCTACAAGGTCAACTGATGAACATGACAATTCATTTTACAACACATGACTGGTTTGATATATGGCAGTTTATCCAAAGCCTACAGCAAATGTTGTAAATCTGAACAAAATCTGGGGTCCATCTTCACCCTAATATCATAGATTTGTCTTAATAACAGGAAGAATCAGGAAGTCAATGTTTAAATTCCATTTCCCTGAATAACAAGAATACTAAAAGGAATCATTCATGCCCTATTTGCACTGACACCCTTTGCCCTTCCAACTCCCCCACCTTTTACGGTTGCTGTCCTCTTGCAGTTGTACAGTACTGCCAGCTCACCAAAGGCTGTCCCAGCATGCATCTGACCAAGAAGCTTATTGTTCTGTATGACCTCTAGCAACCCTTCTGAAAAACAAGAAAGACATTAATTGTGGCGTTACAATGAGCATTACAATTCATTAAACTCCAAGGTATTTGTTACTCAGTAGCAAGTTTAGTTAACTCTGAGATAATAAATGTAACACCCATTGCTGAATCTGACTGTTTCATGGTAACACTGCTTATGCTATAACAGTGACTGGTTGTGATGTATGGCTATGGTTTGGCTGAAGTCTTTAAAATAGGAGTTGACATAGTTAACCTAAACCATTACTTAAAGCAAAGTACAAAACCCAGGACCAGAGGACACACTTGGAAATTAAGTGGAGATAGACTTAGAACCGAGGGAAGGAGAAACTTTTTCACACAGAGAGTAATGAGGGTATGGAATGCCCTACGTAGTTGAGGCAGAAAAACTTGACAAAGTTCTGAGATCAATCATCTACTAGGAACCGGACGAGCTTAATGGCCTCCTCTCATTCGTAAATGTTCTTATGTTCTTATGATACTAAGAGTGGTCTATTGATGGTTGACCATGTTATTGTTAGTCCAAAGTTTAACCCTCAGCGTACTACTGGGCCAATGATCGTCCCAGTGATGTATGCTGCTAAAACACATCGGCTCTAAATCATCTCTCCCATTTGCTGTTAGAAATGTATTTATTGGACTATTTTAACTAGCAACAAAATGTGCCAACCAATAGCTGAGGGTTTTGCTATTAGTATTAGCCAATTAAATAGTTGTAAAATAAAATACAGCTTTTTATTGGTTAAAAAAAACAAAAACAAGTACAATGCCTATAAAAAGTCTACACCCCTGTGACGGAAAGATGAGTTCTGGTGATGAATCTTCCTTCCGACCTGTGAGGGCACTAAAGAACGGGAGGAGAAGTATCTGGAAGGGCTGGCCTGACAGTTTGTTTCCGGGTCAGGGAAGTGGGTCAGCCTGGAGAGGAGCGCGACTCTGTTGTAAGACCGTATTGATTTGAAAGGTAAACGAGAGGCAGCTGCAAGTAATAAGGCAGCTGCAACCGTTTATCTCGATATCATGCGGGATTACATATAGGGGCCAGGGTAATGCTGATCTTCTCCTTCGTTTGGGTTAACGTTAGGAGAAAAGGACTGAGAGAGGAGCTCTCAGAGTATTTGTGAAGAGTGTTGTACGTGCTGTGTGTTATTTTCTGTCTGTCTGTAATTGTCTGTCTTTGTTGCACTAATAGACAGTTAACGCACATCTCCGGAGCTGTCGAAAGGAGAGCACTATCCGGAGCACCACTGCACTGAGCACCTGCACGTTTTCGATCGCCCAGGACTGGTGACCGTACCGTTGTTTTTGTTCGGGACTGTGCCCTTGTTTTCATTATCCCCGTGCTTTACACATTGTTGTGCATTGCCGGGGATTTATTATTTTTGACGGTCGCCAGACCTGGAAAAGAGCAATAAAGCACTTTCACTGAATCACTGTTGTCTGTTCATCACTCCTGCACCGCATCACCGTGACATCTGTTCCCCTTACCAACCACTTTGCCACATGTGGTGTCAGATCCGAGATGGACCGCAACGCACTGGCGGAGCTGCTGCAGGCACTGGAGATCAGATGGGATGCAGAGGAGAGACGGAGGGAGGAGCGCTATACGGCGCTCATTGAACGGGTAGGGCTGATCGTTGCTGCAGGAGCGACCCCTACCGGAACATCATTGATGTCGGCCCCGAAGGCACGGGCCATGAAAATGACGGCGGATGCTGATCCGGAGGCATTTTTGGTGGCGTTCGAGCGGCTGGCAACCGCGGCGGGATGGCCTCGGGAGTTCTGGGCAAGCCAGCTGGGACCTTGCCTGGTCGAGGAAGCGCAGGCAGCATACCAAGCCCTGAGCGACCAGTACGCCACTGACTATGACCTAGTCAAGCAGGCTATCCTCCGTCGTCTCAACATCACCGCGGAGACCCACCGGACGCGGATCCGCGAATTCCGGAGAGCCCCGGAGACACGCCCCAGGGTGGTGGCACAGCGGTTGTGCGACCACATGGTCCATTGGCTGACCCCAGAGCAGAAGACTGCTCAACAAATGGGGGAAGCCATTGTGGTGGAACAATTCTGCCATGTGGTCGGCGCCGAAACTCAGGCGTGGGTACGGCGCCACAACCCTGACACCCTGGAGGAGGCGGTCAAATTGGCCGAAGATTTTGAAGACTCTTTGACGTCAGCCCGGGTCGGGATCCTGTCAGCCCCTGCCCTGCTCAGGAACCAATCTCTCCCTCCCTCTCCTCCAACACCACCACCATCACCCTCGGTCCCGGCACCCAGACCTCCCAGACCGCCAACCCCGTTGGGCCCCCTTGCCTCCCCCCCATGGAGACCGAGGATGGCCCCCAGCTGGGGTAGAGGTGTTGCCCCTGCCCCGTTGCCCTACCAGCAGCGGGACAGATATTTAACCTATGCCCCCTCTGTCCCTCCACTCTGTTTTAGGTGTAACCAGCCAGGACATAGGGCCAGGTCATGCCCCGCTGCTATGGAGTGTGACGTGGCTGCATGCAACTGGACACCTGGAACGGGTAAGCAGGGGGAAAACGGTTGGGAGGGGCCCTGTCTGATTGACGTGGTTTTAGGGAATGTGAAAACCCACGCGTTAGTGGACACAGGGTGTGAGCAAACCTTGATCAGGACAGCTCTCTTGGGCGGTATGTCGTGGCGGCCACAAGGTCAGGTGGCCATCTCCTGTATCCATGGAGACACGGCGGCATACCCCACCCTAAAAGTATATTTATCGGTAGGACCGATAAAACGTCACCTTGTAGTCGGGGTGGCGGAAAGGTTGCCACACCCAGTTATTCTGGGCCGAGACTGGCCAAAATTCAAAGAATTGGTGCAAATAATGGCAGTCTCAGCCACACACGTAAACGTGGCAGAAAAAGGGAAAAAGGAACGGATTGGTGATGTGTTTCCTTTTCATACTGAAATGTTTTCCCCTCTGTTCCGTCCTAGAAAAACAAATAAGGAGAGACGGACCGCGAAATGGGAGGGAGCGTCTTTGAGACAAGGCTGGGGTCTGGTGGGAGAGTGCTGTAATGGTAACAAACGCCAGTCAAAGGGAGTGGGAACGCAGTGTGACCGAGAGAGCGAGGTTACTGGGCCGACTAGGGCAGAGGTTATTCCAGCCCCTCTCAATATACCGGACCCGTGGTACTCAAGCGCGGACCTAGTGTGGGGCCAAAAGAACGACCCGTCACTGGTGCACGCTTGGGGGCAGGTCCGGTCCATTGAAGGTAAGGATGTTGATGGCGCTGGGCCGCTAGTATATCCACATTTCAGTATAAAGGGGCAATTACTATATAGGGTAAACCTAGCCGCGGGCACAGGACAGCCTGTAACACAATTATTGGTTCCACCGTCTTGTCGGACCGAGGTCATGAGGCTGGCGCATGATATCCTTTTTGCGGGGCACCTCGGAGCTGAGAAGACGAGGGAGCGGATATTGGCTCGATTCTATTGGCTCGGTCTTCATACTGATGTGTCGAAATATGTAGCCACATGCCCAGACTGCCAGCGAGTAGCGCCAGGTCGAGTGCGCCCCGCTCCTTTGGTCCCACTGCCGATTATTTCCACTCCGTTCGAGCGCATTGCAATGGACATAATGGGCCCTTTGCTACCTTCTGACTCTGGGTATACGCATATATTAGTAGTGGTGGATTATGCAACGCGATACCCAGAGGCAGTTCCATTGAGGTCCACTAGTGCAGCTGCAATAGCCACCGAGTTAGCGCAGATTATGGCTAGAGTAGGGATCCCCAAGGAGATTTTGACTGATCACGGAACCAATTTTTTGTCCAATACGTTACAGCAGGTGTACAAAATATTAAAAATACGTCCCATCAGGACGTCCGTTTATCATCCACAATCGGACGGTTTGGTTGAACGTTTTAATCAGACCTTAAAGTCGATGCTGAGGCGATTTGTAACACAGGAGCAGAAACATTGGGCATCGCTTCTTCCCTACCTCCTTTTTGCGGTGAGAGAAGTGCCGCAGAGTTCAACGGGGTTCTCCCCCTTTGAGCTCCTGTACGGCCGGCAGCCTCGCGGCATTCTCGACCTGCTGAGGGAGGGGTGGGAGGAGCACAAAGGCTCGTCTAAAAATGTAGTGAAGTATGTGCTCCTACTACGAGATCGGCTGGATTTGGTCGGTCGTTTGGCCCAAGACAACCTCAGATCGGCTCAGCACCGACAACAGCAGCATTACAACAAAAATGCACGGATTCAAACCTTTCGACCAGGGGACAAGGTAATGCTGCTACTTCCCTCATCTGAATCGAAACTGTGTGCTAAATGGCAGGGGCCGTATGAGGTGATTCGGGCTATAGGGAAAGTAAATTATGAAATTAGACAGCCCGATCGCCGAAATGAACGTGAAATTTATCATGTCAATTTGTTAAAGCCCTGGCAGGCAAGGGAGGTCTTATTTATAGCCCCAGGCAATATGGAGGATGATTTAGGTCCCTGTCCAGAGACCCCGAGCACAAGAGCGATTTCTATGGGGGAACAATTGGTTCCGGATCAGCAAAGAGAGCTGCGTAAGCTTATTGAGGAGTTCAGCGATGTTTTTTCTGACGTGCCCGGCAGGACAAACTTAGTTGAATATGACATTATCTCTCCACCAGGTGTCACAGTGCGAGAGAGACCGTACCGGATCCCGGAAAGTCGACGAAGTGGCGTTCGCAAAGAGGTATGGGATATGCTCGAGCTTGGGGTGATTGAGCCTTCCAGGAGCGAGTGGTGCAGTCCGATCGTCATAGTGGCTAAGAAAGACGGCACCAACCGCTTCTGTGTGGATTTCAGAAAGGTGAACGCTATTGCTAAGTTCGATGCATATCCCATGCCTCGGGTCGACGAACTTTTAGACAGACTGGGAAAAGCGAGGTTTATTTCCACTCTGGACCTGACGAAGGGATACTGGCAAATCCCTTTAACCTGCAGCTCCAGAGAGAAAACCGCATTTTCAACACCAGAAGGGCTGTTCCACTTTAAAACCATGCCGTTTGGGCTACATGGTGCGCCCGCTGCCTTTCAGAGACTGATGGACCAGGTTTTACGCCCACATCATGAATATGCAGCAGCGTATATTGATGACGTGGTGATTTACAGCTCCACCTGGCGAGAGCATTTGGCTAGGGTTGCAGCCGTTCTTCAGTCTCTAAGGGCAGCCCGGCTGACAGCTAACTTGAGGAAATGTGCGTTTGCCAAAACAGAGACTCAATATTTGGGATTTTTAATGGGGAATGGAAGGGTGAGACCTGTAGTCACCAAAATCCAGGCTTTGGTTGATGCAGCGATCCCCAAAACCAAGACTCAGGTGAGGTCACTACTGGGCTTAGCCGGTTATTACCGCCGCTTCATCCCCGAGTACGCCACAGTGGTTAATGTGCGTTTGCCAGTCGACCTCACCAAATTTAATTAAATGGTCAGCTGAGTGTCAGGGAGCGTTTGATACTATTAAGCGTACACTTTGCCAGGCCCCCAAGACTCAGGTGATCACACCTTAGATTTCACCAAGAGATTAATCCTCCACACCGATTTAATTAAATGGTCAGCTGAGTGTCAGGGAGCGTTTGATACTATTAAGCGTACACTTTGCCAGGCCCCCACTCTTATCACACCGGATTTTATCAAGAGATTCATCCTCCACACCGACGCATCGGATGTAGGTTTGGGTGCAGTCTTGTCCCAAAAAGTAGCTGGAGTAGAACACCCGATATTATACCTCAGTAAAAAAATGTTACCTCGGGAACGCAACTACTCCGTAGTCGAAAAAGAGTGTTTGGCCATTAAATGGGCTACTCACTCTTTACGATACTACCTGCTGGGACACTCATTTGATCTGGTCACAGACCACGCCCCACTCAAGTGGTTAAGCACAATGAAGGACAGCAATGCCCGGATAACTCGGTGGTATCTGGCATTGCAGCCCTTCATGTACCACATGGTACACCGTGCGGGGAAAGACCACCAAAATGCGGATTATTTTTCCCGGGAGGGGGGAGTAATGGGGAAGGTAGATTTAGCCGAGTGTTCCTTCGGCTCCACTCTGAGCGGTGGGATATGTGACGGAAAGATGAGTTCTGGTGATGAATCTTCCTCCCGACCTGTGAGGGCGCTAAAGAACGGGAGGAGAAGTATCTGGAAGGGCTGGCCTGACAGTTCGTTTCCGGGTCAGGGAAGTGGGTCAGCCTGGAGAGGAGCGCGACTCTGTTGTAAGACCGTATTGATTTGAAAGGTAAACGAGAGGCAGCTGCAAGTAATAAGGCAGCTGTAACCGTTTATCTCGATATCATGTGGGATTACATATAGGGGCCAGGGTAACGCTGATCTTCTCCTTCGTTTGGGTTAACGTTAGGAGAGAAGGACTGAGAGAGGAGCTCTCAGAGTATTTGTGAAGAGTGTTGTACGTGCTGTGTGTTATTTTCTGTCTGTCTGTAATTGTCTGTCTTTGTTGCACTAATAGACAGTTAACGCACATCTCCGGAGCTGTCGAAAGGAGAGCACTATCCGGAGCACCACTGCACTGAGCACCTGCACGTTTTTGATCACCCAGGACTGGTGACCGTACCATTGTTTTTGTTCGGGACTGTGCCTTTGTTTTCATTATCCCCGTGCTTTACACATTGTTGTGTATTGCCGGGGATTTATTATTTTTGACGGTCGCCAGACCTGGAAAAGACCAATAAAGCACTTATTCACTGAATCACTGTTGTCTGTTCATCACTCCTGCACCACATCACCGCGACATCTGTTCCCCTTACCAACCACTTTGCCACAACCCCCCTTGAACTTTTTTCACATTTTGTTCTGTCAGTGCCTCAGAGTTTCATATATTTAAATTAGGATTTTTTTTCCACTTATCTACACACCATACTCCACCATGCAAAGGGGAAGAAAGTTTTTATTGAGAACATATATATGTGTGTGTGTGTGTGTGTGTGTGTGTGTGTGTGTGTGTGTGTGTATATATATATATATATATATATATATATATATATATATATATATATATATATATATATTAAAAATACAAAACTGAACGATCATAAGTTGGATAAGTCTCCACCCCCTTGAGTTAATACTTGGTGGAAGCACCTTTGGAAGCAATTACAGCTGTGAGCCTGTTGGGATAGGTCTCTACCAACTTTGCACACATAGAATTGGCAATATTTTCCTCAAGGACTTCTCTGTACTTTGCTCCATTCATTTTCCCTTCCATCCTGAGAAGTGCCCCAGTCCCTGCCGATGAGAAACATCCCCATAAGATGATGTTGCCACCACCATGCTTCACAGTAGGGATGGTGTTCTTTGGGTGATGCACTGTTTTGGGTTTGCTCCTACATAACGCTTTGCATTTAGGCCAAAGAATTCCATTTCAGTTTCGTCGGACCACAAAATTTTTTGCCACATGGCTACAGAATCTCCTGAGTGTTTTTCTGCATACTTCAAATGGGATTCAAGGTGGGTTTTCTTGAGTAATGGCTTCCTTCTTGCCACCCTAACATACAGGCCAGATCTGTGGAGTGCTTGGGATTTTGTTGTCACATGTACACTTTGATCAGTCTTGGCCATAAAAGCCTGTAGCTCTTGCAAAGTTGCCATTGGCCTCTTGCTAGCCTCTCTGATCAGTCTCCTTCTTGCTTGGTCATCCAGTTTGGAAGGATGGCCTGATCTAGGCAGGGTCTTGATGGTGCCATAGAACTTTCAGTTCTTAATAATCATCTTGACCATGCTCCAAGGGATATTCAAGGCCTTTGATATTTTTTATACCCGTCCCCTGATCTGTGCCTTTCAACAACTTTGTCCCGAAGTTCTTCTGAAGCGCCTTGGTGCTCATATTTGAGTCTTTGCTTTGAAATGCACTACCCAGCAGAAGGAACCCACAGGAACTGCTGAATTTATCCTGAAATTATGTGAATCACTACAATTTAATACAGGTGGAGGCCACTTAACTTGGTGTGTGATTTTGAAGGTGATTGGTTACACCTGATCTAATTTAGGATTTTTATTAAAAGGGGGGTGGACACTTATCCAACCAAGCTATTTCAGTTTTTATTTGTAAATAATTTTGTACAAATTTCTAAAATATTTTTTTCACTTGGAAGTTGTGGGTTAGGATGTGTAGATAAATGAAAAAAAAAAACAATTTTAATGCATTTTAATTCTAGGCTATAAGGCAACAAAAGGTGAAAAATTTGAAAGGGGGTGTAGACTTTCTATAGGGACTGTATCTCCGAGCTGATGGTTGAGAGATGGCAAACTTAGTGAGTGTGTTTTGTTGTGCTGCCGATGAAGAAAGAGCATCATTTATAGGTTTTACAGCTTCTGAAGCCAATAAAATGTATACCTGTGCGAACCTATATAGGAATCGGGATGGGGATGTGTGGCAAAGTGGTAAATGATTACAGATGCGTGCAGTGCAGAGTGGATACAAAACAGGCAGACAATGATTTCCAGGTGCAAGGGTGTTTATTGGTTTATTAACAATGTCCAGAGCCTTATGGTGAACTCCTGGAAATAATAATAATGGAGTGATACATCACTCTGTATTTGTAAATCTCCAGGTTTGACCCGTAACCAAAAGTCCAGTTCTACACACCAACACTAAACACAAAACGCAAACACACTTATAAGTGCTAGTGGTGTATTACAGTTCTCCATGAAAATGAATGTGGGTGAAAGTGATGTCCGGGTTTATGCTGGCTTTTGCTATAGTCTGTAGTCTATTAAGAAACAGACAACAGTTAACAAACTCTAACAGACACAAGACAAAAACTCATGGTTCCCAATACGGTAGCACAGACTCCTTGTAGGTTAAAACACTAACTATTTAACAAGGAACAGATCACTTACACTACGCCCCCTATTTATACCCTCGCTCATGACCCCTAGGTTAACAAGCGCATCCGCTCCTCCAATCCTCGGATGCCATGCCGTTTCCCGTCCGAGTCATTGAGCTTGGGTGCCATAACTCTGCCCCCTTCCTAAATGACTGATTTCCACATACCCTAAGGAATAAATTGTCATGCCATTTAGTTAAGGGTACTCTGTTCCTTTTACTCAGCGCCCTCACAGGTCGGGAGGGAGATCTAACACCAAGAATCATTCGATCTCTGTCACAGGATGACAGAGATATTGATTTAAATTAAGAGAAGGCTGGAGAAGAGGACAATCTTTACCTGCATTGTTATGCATTATGAAAACCAAACAAACAGCATAAACCATATATAATATAGTATGGCATAAACACCTACAACAATTTTGCACTCGATGTGAGGTAAAGATTCTGGTTAAATTTTTTTTTCTTTTTTTTTCATAAAAGAAACTAACTGGTAAATAAATGTCTGTTTATGGATGAAAATGCACTGCGGCTCTGGGCTATTGATGCCATTGCTTGCAGAGAGGTCTATTTTAATAATTGTTTATGCAGATTTATTTTTTATAAAGCAAAAAAAAAGTAAGAATAAATCTGAATTTATAGTAATATTTATTAAACATGTATTTGCTTGTTTGATTTTTTGAAATTCTGGATGATTGTAGGATAACATACTTGGCTAGTTCATTTTTGTACTTTCATTAATATTAGTTTATTTATCAGGCGCCTTTATCCAAGGCTACTCACAGAGACTAATATTTATTCCTAGCGTACTAAAATGTTTATAATATTGTGAAAATTAAGCCAATGCCTTGTGGGTGTTGGTATAAAAATTTAACAACTTTTATTAAATAAAAAAACGAAATGGCTTTTGAGGGCCAGTACGGTTTACCTGCGGTTCAGGCCTGTTTGTAAGTATATGCTTTGCTTGCAAAATAGTATATATTTTGTATATGTTGTTTGCAGACCATTTGTGATTTTTGTTTTTAAAAAAACACATGCTGGAGATTTGTATGTATTTTTTTAAGTGTTTATTTGCATTGTTGATTCTGAAAATACTGGATGTTTTGAGGATAAAAATAACATTTGTACAACAAGCGTTTCTTTGCTAATAAATATTTCTATATTCAGTCCAGAAATTATGTTAATAAGACAGAACAAAAAATTCAATGTCTTACATTTCTTGTGGTATATAGGTTTCATACAATAATTGTTATTTTTGGAGAAAAATGTATTCATTTGCTGCTCTATCATAAGCGTGTTCATTTGGGCTTGAACAGGTAGACGTGTGGGGTACAGTGCAGTGGCTGTGCCTTTGTACCCAGAGGTTTAAAATGGTGCAATATGGGTTTTGTCTGACCTGCTAGAACATAGAGATGGTTCCCTGGCTCTCCTTCCTGGATGACCAGCTGTCCCTCCAGGTAAGTCTTCTCATACATGCACTCCACCATGTCCCTGGTGTGCTGGGGATCCAGCTTCTTCAAGAAGTCGTTGTTCGTGATGGCCTCATTGATCAGCTTCTTAGTGCTGCCAGGGAAAGAGAGGAGAACACTCAGGTCTTCCAATTCCATCAGCCTCTTAACATGAAGAATGCAGTACTGTACTGTATACATTTTATATATTGCACAGGCTACACATCTTTAATATTTCAATCTGGTAAAAGTATGTATGTAATCTGATTATGTTGAAGATAGAAACTGTGCTTTTTAGAAATAAAAAGTATTTACCATCAATGCCTGCCTGGGGACCATCGATGAAAATTTTCCATTTGGCTAAATCAGTGCATCTTATGTCAAGTTTAAATGGTATCAATTTTATAATAATTATTCCTGACAAATAAATGAAATAAATAAACAGGGAATACAGAGCTAGGTGATGTCTGTAGTTAAGTCTTTGTTAATTTCTTACCCAATATTTTGTATTCTGTGGCCCCTAAACCTCAGAACATTGATTATGGTTACAGTGAAGCTGTGTGGTTATCCTGCACTGCACAGTGAAGCACAGCCCTTATGAGCAGAACATTCAGTCCTGGGGCTATTTTAGGCTGCTAATGGTGTGACGGTTTCGTGGATTAATGTCCTGTCTTCAAACCCAGAACACATGGGATCCCAGGTCTATGGAGGTGAGAGACTGGTGAGTTCCCTGGATTCAGCACTGCTTTAAACTCACTATTGAAATGAGCATAAGTAAGGCCCCTGGCTGGGTCTGCTCTGCACCGATCACCCTATCACAAGAGTGTGACTGCAATAATAGGGTTCACCAGGGTCAACACAATTAGAAATGTATTTTAACTGGAAGTCATTTCATGACTGTGTCAATAAGAAGAAGAAGAAGAAGAAGAAGAAGAAGAAGAAGAAGAAGAAGAAGAATGAAACGTGTTTGGAAACATGGAAAATGCACACAAATTGTGTTTCTGGGTTACAAAATGGTCCAATTCTAAAAAATTCAGAATGAGTACCTGTCACAGATGGCTTGTAGTGGTGATGTCAGACCCAGAAGAAACACACAGTACTGTGAGTTGAAATGGTGAAGGCGCTTGCTTGCAGCGGTTTATTGCAAATAAAATAAAAAGGTTTGACACAAAACAATGCTCACAGAGCAAAATAAAAGGTTGAACACAAAACTGACACCAACTAAACAAACAAGTATAAACACTAAACAAGTATCGTGCGAGTTCTCTCACAAAAGTAGCATTTGTTATTTTTTTTTCCCTTCTCACTCCCGTTCTTTCTCCCTGAACACATAACCCTGAGTGAGTGAATTGTGCAACTATTTATACAGCTGTGTTGGGATTCAATTACTAATTAATTATTCACTTGAACCCCAGCATGTGAACTAATTTGTGCATTTACCGTGCTCAAATATTATTACATACTTTATGTGCACGTGAAGTGATTGTGCAATCCCTGTGCCTAAATACAACTATATATTTTAAATCATTTGTGCTACACAGACCCATTTATATCCTGTGCACCAAGACCTATACACCAACATTAATACACTACACACAACATATAACACAAAAATACACACTGGGGCTGGGCACTTTACCATACACCTTTACCCTTGTTTGCAGCACACATGGCCTCAATGGCCACCTCAAAATTCCAAAAGTCTCACTCAAAGTCCCAGGCCAAGAGCAGGGAATTCATGGGGATCACGGATGGCAATGTTGCCAGTAGCCAGACTGCTACTGGCAATGCTGTCAGCAGACCTTCCATCCTCGGTGTTTCATCGACTAACCGACGACACCTCAAGAGGGCTCGACAGTGATTCAGGCGTCCCAGCATTACCTCCCTCCGTCCCCCCACTCAACTCAGCCCATCTTACTTACCCGTACATCAGCGTTGCTTTCTTTCTATTGTGCCAGAATCTTTCCATCTCAACTACAGCCAGCTGCTGCTCCTCTCTGCTGCTTCAGATAAGTTCTTCACTGTGCAATGCAATTCTTGGTCACTGAACCTGACATCTCTGAGAAACCGGGTTGCATGCCACAGATCCTCAACTACCCACCTCCACTGGGTAAACCCAGACTCTCCATCCTCGCCGTTCCACTTCAGCAGCTATTTCAACATTTCTTCCTCTCATACACCTCATCCATAGCATCCTCCCATGGCACTGTTAACTCTACCGGATGAATCAGGCATGCTAATCCAGACCACAAGACAAGGTCTGATTGAATGTTTGTGGTGGCAATCTCAGGTGGAAAAATAAGCCATTGACCAACATCTGGCAGCAATTTTCCAGTCTCTAGCAGCTTCCAGTTGTCCTGGGCAAGGCTTGGTTTTAACAGCTTTTCTTGGTAGTTGCTCTCCTGGATGGAGAAATATTGTTTGGTGTGTGTAATGCTTCGATGGAACCAATGCTAAGGCCAAACATCGCAGCACCTAGTCATGGCGCCAAGTAAACCGTCCTTGGCTAAGACCCACCTTACATCCTGTCAAAATGTGCCTTAATGTTGCAGGTGATGAACACAAAGGACATGAGGGATCCTCACCCATCCAGAGGTTTAGGTTCTGTGGTGATGGAAGAACATCATATGTTGATCTGATGAGGAAACTTTTCCTGCTATGTTACATTGTCCATAGGTCTTGCCAGCCGATCTTGCATTGTTTCACACTTTCCAATCTCATCCATTCTCCCTGCTTGGCCTGGGAAACAACATTTACACAGCTTATCCTCTCCTCCTGCTTTTGCACCTTGTTGACTACCAGCTTCCTCTGTTGAGCTGGGGTTGCCTTGTGCCATGTGGGAGGAGCTAAACTGAGACCAAGACCCCCTCTACCATGCTAAACTTGCCCCATAATATCACCAATTCGAAGGGCAACCTTTGCATCTTCCACGGCTTTCTATGCCGCCCACTTTCTTCCAGTTTTCATCACAGGTGCTACCTTCCTTACACATTTGTCACGTGAATCTACTAATGTCATTTCCAGTCGGACCTTGGTGCACTTAAACTCCTTGGTTAGAGCAGAGACTTGTAGTTGCAGTATTCCTTTATTCCTGCCAGGTAAGGACCTGCTGTCTATGTTCAACCCTTCCACTGCTTGTTGTCTAACTTCTCCCACACGAACTGTGTCCTTTAGATACACATCATACCATCTCCCAAGACTTTTCACTGGCTTCTCAAACACTGTTGGTATTGCCTCACCATTAATGTAGAACATTAAATCTACTACTTTACCTTTAGCTATAGAGATTGTTGGACATATTTCCTGAATATAATAATACATGAACGTGTATTAATGATATAACTGGACTAATTAATGAAACTGCTGTGTCTTAGGAAAAAAGCAAACTGCTGTCTCTTAAGAAAAAAGGCCCTTTGGTTCCTGGCAGGAATACTGAACTATGAGACCTACTGATTAGAGGACAGGTGTCTGAACTGGATTAGGCTGAGCGGACAGTTGAATTATGTACAGATAATTCACACATGCAATAACAATAGTTTTGATGCGAGGAAGACATAAACTAGCAATGTCCCAGGGAAAAGAACACTAAAACATCAAAGGACTGTGAGTTTAAAAAAAGGCAAGACACACAAATGATCTCATGAAAGTAGCTATTTAGCAGAGTGAAAAAGACTATAAATATCCAAGCGAATTGAACATTTTCGCTCCACATCAAATGTAAACAAGGTGGTGTCACCCTGCTAAGCAAAGCTGCAACTCCAGTACCCTGCCTAAAAACAGAATCAAGACGCGGAAGCAGACTGGAAGCAAGTCAACGACCACAGCAGTGAGACTGAGGCCCGGCTAGAGGAATGTCGTAAAATTGACCGTCTTATCAGACAAACCAATCTAGATCTGCTGTACACCTAAAACCACAATATCCAAAAGAAACTGTACCCTGCTACCTGTGTAGCTAAAAGATTCAGCAAAGAGGACAGAGCGGACGGACGCTGTTGTGGATCCTATACCGTGAACTGAAGACTATGTTGCAGATGTTTGTTGATTCTATCGAAAACTGAAAGCTTTGTTGCCAAGTTTAATCTAACATGGGATTGAGGAAGTCTGCTGAGAGAATGTTTGTACTGGACGCTTCAACAAATTGAGTTTACAAGCCAGCAGACCAAAAGTCTAAGCTTCAAGGAACTGTTGAGTATAATTCCAGTTGCATTCTCCTTTCATGGAACTAAACTAATTAATTGTAATTCACACAGATTTGAACTATTAATTACTTAGTTTGCACAATTTGCGTGTGAATAACTTTTAGTGAAACTTGATGAAGTAACTACAAGAAATCTGCTTCATATTGTTGTATGAAGAATTTCTTTAAATGTAAACTTGCCATATACTTAATCTATATACCAATAATAATCTTAATATGTCATATTGTAAGATTATCTGCATCATCTCAGTTGAGGCTGTGTGCTTAGATGTGGGCATGTGCAAGTGGAAGTGACAGCATGGGAGAAGTACAGGCATGGAAAGATACAGAGCAGTTGGAAGCAGTTTGAAAGCAAGTTGATAGCTGCAGAAGCTAAACTAAACTTAAAAAAAAAATTAAGATGCTTAAACTAGTAAGTGTGCTAGAAATGGAGCTGGAAGAAATAAGATAGCAACAGGATCTTGAGGAGCTGGCACACCCACAATTCATGGAAGTCTGCACCACCACTAACAGACTGAAAGCCACCAGAGAGATAGAAGAAGGTCAAAACAGCTGGGTTCAGGAAGGCAGCAGCAGGAAAAAAAGAAACTTTGTCAAACACAACCACCAGAAATCAAAACATCCAACAAATTTGAGCCACTTCAAAATTTACAGTGCCGAGAAAAAGTTTGTGAACCCCAATGATAATTATGGAAATTCCATAGTTTTACCATGATAGCCTTGTTGAATCAAAACTTTTCTTAAATATCCAATAGGGTTTATATTAACCAAGTCTATGTCTTTTGAAACAACATTATGTATGCATTAGATGAGTAATTAAGATTCAGGGTATGTGAAAAAGTAAGTTTCATTAGCTCAATTAAGGGGATAATTAGAATCAGGTCTTTAAATAATTAGATAGATCTTCAGTTTGGGAGGCCCCATCCTACATAAAGATCAGAAACTTTGTGATTTTGATCTTCACCATACAGGTGTGTGGAAACATGTCATGCCACGATCAAAAGAAATCTCTCAGGACCTCAGAAAAACAGTTATTGATGCTGTGGGAGGGTAGTGGGTGGAGCTTTTGGGAAGGACCAGAAATGACAGCACACAGGAGCCGGAAATGGAGATTAGTCCTTAGAGCCCTGTACCATCAATGGTATCAGGGCAGGGTTTTATTTTACAAAAACAATAAAAACAGAACAGTCCGGTATTGCAAAAAATAAACAAGAAAACCACCTGGAATACCAGCAATGGTAAACTCAGGTTTGAAATAAAAAGAGTAAACAAAAATGTCACGGTTACAAAATAACAACAAAGGAAGCACTGGGTTTCGTTGTGGTACTGCGGTGGGTTTCCTCTCACCGCTTCTTAGCTCCCTTTCACAGATCAATGGCCAGTCCTCGGTTCCTCACTCCAGTAATCCAACAGTGTCCAAGATTTTCAAGCTTCTGTGAATAACAGCAGTGAATGAAAGCAACAAAGCAAGCCCAGCATGTGTTTTCAGTTCAGCCCAGACAGCGCGAATGGCAAAACCATACTGCTTAAATACTGCCAAGTCCCACCCCTGCAATCAGCACGCTGCCCCACGTCAGCCAATCAACGAGAACAGCACAGCTGATTGCAATGATGGGACCCGACGGCCGCATGGTTCTACCTTGGGCCAAGATGGCTGCCTGACCCGGAACTTCCTGCATGGTCAGAGTTCAGCCTCCTGATCCAATCACGGTCAACCCTACACAGCGCTGCCGGTGGTCGGGAGGGCAAATTACGACAGGGACTCCTTCCAGTCCTGTCACAGATGCTCATCAATCTAGAATGGGTTACAAAACCATTCAAACCTCCGCCAAACCACTCTCAGACAGATATACTACAAAGGCAGAAGGTTCAAGACCACAGTCACTGCACACTGGAGCAGTCGTCCTACCAAAATCTCTGCTAGAACAAACTGGAAAATCACAAAGAACCCCAGAGTAACATCCAAGGATCTGCAGGCCACTCTTGCCTTGGCTAATGTGAGTGTTCATGACTCAACTGTCAGAAAAAGACTGAACAAGAATGGTGTTCCTGGACGGATAGCCAGGAGGAAACCACTGCTCTCTAAAATGAACACTACTGCTCGTCTGAAGTTCGCCAAAGAGCACATGGTTGATCCATAAGACTTCTGGAACAGTGTGCTCTGGACAGATGAGTCAAAGGTAGAACTTTTTGACCTCAAACGTTATGTTTGGCGAAAAACAAACACTGTGTTTGAATAGAAGAACCTCATTCTAACCGTCAAGCATGATGGTGGGAGTGTGATAGTCTTGGGCTGCTTTGCTGCCTCAGGACCTGGACGGCTTGCCATCATTATCAGAACCATGAATTCTACATTGTATCAGAAGATTCTAGGGGAGAATGTCAGGCCATCCGACCATGAGCTGAAGCTGAACCGAAAGTGGGTCATGCAGCAGGACAATGATCCTAAACATACAAGCAGATCTACAAAAGAATGGCTGTAGAAGAAGAAATTCTGCTTTTTAGAATGGCCTAGTGAAATTCTGTACCTAAACACCATCTAAATGTTGTGGCAGGACCTGAAGGGAGCTGTCTATGCAAGACAGCCCTCAAATGTCACCGAGTTGAAGCAGTTCTGTAAGGAGGAATGGGCCAAAATTACTCAAAACTGATTTGAGAGACTGACCAACAGTTATAGGAAATGCTTAGTTGAAGTCTTTGCTGCTCAAGGGGGTGACACCAGTTACTGAATCTAATATTGAACGTTGAATCATTTGTGGACAAATAAATGTTGAAAAAGTATCATGTTTTTGTGTCATTTGTTTAATCAGGTTATCTTTATCTATTATTAGGACTTAAATTAAGATCTAATAACATTTTAGGTTTGAAATATGTGAAATATGTGAAAATCCTAAGGGGTTCACAAACTTTTTCTCGGCACTGTATATTTATTTCAAGCCTCCACCCGCTGTTTTAATTGCATTTGGATCATTCCAGACACCACTTGATACGTGAACGCAACAAACTCAGCAATGCATTATCCACCGCTGGTTAAAAAAATAAATGAAACGGACACATTTGTTATATAAGGTAGGCTCTGTTAGGTAGTTGCAAATTCCTAATATTGTGAAGGTGGCTCTTTTGATAAAAAAAAAAAAAAAAATGAATAAGTAATAGTAATAATTTCCTACTTATTTTGAATATTAACTCTTAAATATTTAGCCGGGCTGTTTTGAGAATAGGCCTTGGTGGTAATATATTTGTTTTAATTAGTCATGGCCCCAAATTAATCAGTATACTCTCATTTGGCCCCGAGAAAAATATTCTTGGTAACACCATGACCTGCAACGCCTGGATTGTTTTGTTGGATTTGTAAAATATTCCGAATGAAATCCGCCCATTGAAGAATACCGTCGTGCACCTGTCTGAAACACAAACAAGCAGAATCAGCATCACAATGAGCCACAGGCCAGACCCCAACAGCAGCAGGAACAACATCATTGGGACCAACAGGTAAACAAGATGCACCGCTTATTGGAGATTTCCCCAACTCACAAATTGCACAGTACATTAATCAACATGTCACCTGTAACATTCCAAATGACCTGATAGCACCTGTATTCAGAGACGGTGTCTTGAAATGGCAGCAGCATAAATGCAACAAGTACTGTCTAAGATCCAAAAAAAATCAAATACAAGGTGGTGATAGTTTGTCGCTAATGATGAGTTAACCCGAAACAAAAGGGAACAGAGGTTGAAGAGGACAATGAGCTTGAAACAAAAGGACCTGAAATTCAAGTTCACTTTGCTCCTCTGCGGGCTGCAGAGGCAATGGCTGAATTCAGAGATGTAGTGGCACAACCTCTTCTACAAAATCTAGAAGACATGCTCAAGCGCCTTAATAAAGATCAGCAGAGAGTGTTTGACCACATTGCTTAAACTTTGCAATAACAAACAACCCCATCCTCTGCATGTTTATGAGTGGCACTGGAGGCATAAGGAAGACTTTTCTTGTTCAAACTGTCACAGCATGGGTAAAACAAAGCTTGGGAAAAGAAGAGGCAATCACAGCGCCCACTGGAGTTGTAGCTTACAATATCAATGGGATGACCATTCACAGACTACTAATGCTTCCAGTGGACAATGGAAAAATATAGGTGTATCATAACCTCTCTGTTGAGGTACTGTAATACCTTTATAAAGACATGCGAGATGTGACCCTCATTACTGATGAGGTGTCCACGATTTCCAATGTCACCTTATTGTACATCCATCATTGTCTGTGTGAGATTTTCCAGACTGCTAACACATATGATGACTGCTTTGGAAAAACCAACATCTTATTTCTGGGGGATTTGCTACAGCTTCCACCTGTGCATCAGAAACCACCATATGTGCCAGTTACTCAAGAGGAATTGCACAAACTGACTGGCTCTATGGAATCTGTGGAATTTTTTTGCGTATGATCAACTCACACGTAATAAGTACCAGAAACAGGACAGAACTTTTGGTAACCTCCTTAACTGTGCCCGACTCGGAGCCACCAACTAAGCTGATTGCAGATTGTTGAATTTGTGCTTGATACCTATGGAAGAGGAGACATTTCCAGCTACAAAACACAAATGATCAAACACATGAAAGACTTAGATGACAAAAATGCAAGCTCAACCTGCGTCATGCCTGCTGTAGATGCCTGTAACCAGATCCTGGCTGCCGTGCTTGATCGTATGCCTTGAGAGGACATCCATCTTATGGACAGTGGACTGCCCTTGAGACTTCCAGAGAAATGTGCTGAAAAAAATGAACGCCTACAAGGCTGACTACAGTCATACAGCTGGACTGGAAAGAGTACCATAAGAGTCAAAATTGGCTGCAAACTGGTGCTTCACAAGGACACTGACATTGTCATTGGTACCATCAATGGAGCAATAGGGAAGCCTCAAGCTGTTTCCTACTATCTGGAAAACACAAATATGGTCAAAACCATAACCTCTAATTTAACAATGGATTCACCCATACCTTTGAATGTTTGTAGCAATTTACATGCTCCATAAAGTGGGTGTAAGTTTCACCCACCTGTCCCTTTTATTAGGGTCAGTAACCTGACCAGGTTAAAACTCAATTTCCCATTGTTCCTTGCTATCACCCTCTGTTCACCCTCTGCCCCCATTGGCTCATTCAGATATCCACTCCTCCAATCTCAGAGCTCCTTGGAAGCCAGAACCTGTTTAATGCTGGCTGGCTAGGCCAGGAGAGCACTCCCTTTTTCTTGAGGAATCCCTTTTACAAACAGCATATTACTTAATTACAGTGTAACTTTAACTTTATTTTAGATAAATACAGGTGCATCCATTTGCTCTTTTGTTAAAATACTTGTACTTTGTCAAAACATTTCTTTTTTGTTTACACTGTTACTTGTTTAAGTTTAGTTGCTGTTCAAGGTCTGTTTAGGGTTTGTTTTTGTTAGTGTGTTCAGTCTCCATTTTGTTCCTGATCCTCCTGATAATTTCCAAATAGCTGTTCACCATTCAACCCGGTACTACTTGACAGACTCATTATTTTCTATGATCGCTATTTTTTCATCAACCTTCATCCATCATCATCAGTACAGGACTCTATTCGGGACTTCATTATTGTTGGTGAGATTGTTCCTTTTCGGTTTGCTGTTTTTTTTCTACTTTACTTTAATTTTGGTTTTGGTCTTTTCTTTACTTTGGATTACATGCGCATTGCTTCACTGGACTTGTTAGTCCTAAATTTCATTTATCATCCTTTGCCATCAAGACTGGCTTTGTTTGTTATTGGTTTCCCCATATAATTATTCATTCACCTTTGTCTTTTTTGCCTGTCGCTGTGTTGGTTTTGTATTGGTGTGGTGTTTGTGTGTGTGTGGGGGTTTATTGAATTCCCACCGGACACTGCATTCATTTCGCTTTACTGTTATTTTATTTAGATGTTTGTTTAGTTCACTTTACTTTCTTACTCACCTGTACCTTCCACTTAACCACTGTTCTCTGCAATAAGTTGTTGTCCTTCTATTTCATTTATTACATTATAGTTCACAACAATAAACCATTTGTTCGTGAAATTGACACCTCTGATGTCCCTGCTTTTGCTGTCTGTCACTCTTCCTGACTTAATTAATTATTGATATTAGGCCAGTAGTATCTCCTTAGGGAGGACAGTACAACTGCTTCTCAATTGTGCAGAGTGATCATTACAGAATTGTACAGAATCGTACAGGGACCCTTTGTGTCTCATTAAATTCATATTCAAATTCATCAGTTTAAATTGTTGGAAACCTGATATCAGAAATGGAAAATCAGACCTTGTCTTCACTAAACTTCTCTGAGATTGGAGATAGGCCCCATGTGACTATCAGAGAGCCTGCCACAGAGATAACTGCCTGCCATAGTGATCTGTACATTATCCAAGAAGGGGTGTAGCTTTTTGGAGGCGATGATGATGAAGGTAACCTTACTGACAGTGAGGCGATAGGGCAACTGACTGAGCACTGTTCGGATCTCACCGAGTGGGATGAGCAACTGGAAACGGAGCTGTCTGAGTTCCAGGAGAGCACCATTAACCATGAACAGGTCCTGCGAGATTACATCGAAGGACGCTTTGCCGATATGGAGAGGCGAAGGCAAGAGGCCATGAATGAAATTGATCTGGAAGTGGGGAAGTATCTTAAACACTGCAATGTGCTGTGGGGAGAAGAGCTGAAGAAACTCTTCAAGAAGTCCAGCACCCCTCATCTGCCACTTGCTAAACCATACCTCTCCTCTGGAAGGCAGTCTGCACTGCAACAATTCTCCTTTGAGGGTGGGTTGACTGATTACCGTGACTCCAGAAATGAAGGAAGTCTTCACCAAGCAAAGCTACCAATTAAGATCAACTTCCCGGAGTTTGGCGGAGAGACCAACAGAGATGTCCTTGACTACCTGGACAAATGCGACGAATTCCTTGCACTATGGCCCATGACACCATATGAGATCATGGCAACAATGTCCAGTGTGCTGAAAGGCTCAGCAAAGAGCTGGTGGGTAGCAGAATGCAAGGGAATCCAGTCCTGGGAACAGCTCAAGGCTGTCTTCCATCAAGCCTTTCTGCCATCCAACTTCCAGACCTAAGTGGAAGATCGACTCTGCTCCAGAGTACAGCTGCCTGAAGATTGAATCCTTGACTTCGCCTACGACTATCGTGCCCTATGTCTGCGCTGGAAGCCAGATTTGGAGGAAGTTGAAGTGGTCTGACGGATTCTCAACAGCTGTAGTCCCAAACTGGCAAGTTGTCTGAGGGGAACGGTGAAGACAATGAAAGAACTGATGTGCATCGGGACCCAGGTGGAGAGAGACAACGCTGCTCAGTGGGAGTACTGGGTCAAGGCAAACGTTATCAAAGCTGTCCAGGATAAGAAGAGCAATAAAGGAGCTACCAAGAAGCCCGCAGAGGTCAGCATGGTGAGAAGCCAAGAGAAGAAGAATATAGCTCCTGCTGCAAGCCTGACTCTGCTGATCGTTGAGGTGGTCGTTCAAGAGCTCCAAGGGCCTGCAGTCCTGGATACTGGGAGCACTTTTACTCTGATGAGAGAGAGTCTCTGGAGGAAGATAGCTCAACCAGAGGAAGAACTGGAGTATGCACAGGACCTATATTTCAAGCTGGCGGATGGACAGTCCCACCAGGCCAAAGGTCAAGTTCGTCTCACTTACCTTCTACATGGAGAGATATGGTTTATAGGCAACTATGTCCAGGAGGATTGTCATCTAACATTCCCTCTTGTCCTAGGCCTGGATTTCCTGAAGAAAACTCATACCCAGATTAACACTGTCAATAGACATTATAGTTTTAAACACCAGAAGGATTTCTCCTACCATCCTTTTTTGCCATAGTTCGAGTGGGAATCTTCGTGGCACAGGTCTTCACCGAGGATCTGTTTCTACTTCCATACGGCTGGCCAGCCACCTACTACCTCTGGTCCTAAGCCAACCCAACCGGCGAAGGTGACCATGACCATCACTTCATCTGAACCATTGTCGAGCTACAACTCCAGAAGCTCCAGCAGATGTGTCACCGGTCTGCAGTGATCATCTAGGAATGACCAGTCACCCGTTGCCACTGAAAAAGGCTTTGATCAAGGAACAAGTCCAATACATGCTTGTGGATGGAGTTATCGAACCATTTACCTCCTGTCACAAAGACAGCTGGAGTGGGGGACGTCAGACCAGAAACAGGAACAGGAAATAAACAAAGAGAGGTGGAGTTTGGTGAAGCTGAGCAAATGGTCTCAATCAGCATTTAATAATGAACAGACGGATAGAAAATAAAAGATTGTAAAACAAACAAGACACAGGACACGGAACTCATCACCAAAACAAAATGGACTATACAGACAAAACACGGTGAGCTTCTATTTTAACTATTATTATTATTACAATTACCTCAGTCTCCAATCCCGTTCTCCACTCACCGAACACACAACCCTGACTGAGTGAAAACATGCAGCATTTATGCAGCTGTACCGAGACTCGATTGCTAATCAATCAATCAATTGGAGTCGCGGTACAACTGCACATGAATTAATAAAGTGCAATTCCCCGTGTTCATATATTATTACTTTTTACTTTCACGTGAAGTGCTGTGCAATCCTCGTGCCTAAATACAAATATACATTTTAAACACTCATGTTACACAGACCCGTTTATATCCCGTGTACCAATGACTATACACCAACATTAACACACAACATACAACACAAAATACACACAGGGGTGTGCACTATTGCCACACCCCTCATGGTCCTCTCCGGTGGTGCTCACAGAGAAGAAAGATGGAGGATACAGGTTCTGTGTGGACTACAGGAAACTGAATGCCAAGACCATCTTTGATGCATACCCCATACCCCAACGGCTGATGGAGAGGGTGTTAGGAGACCTTCAAGGGAAGATCTGTTTCATCTACATCGATGACATAATTGTCTATTCGTCAAATCTAGCACAGCATCTTCAAGACCTTGAAGCTGTCTTCCACAAACGTCATCTGGCCCATCTGACTCTCAATCTCAAAAAATGCCACCTTCAAACACACTCTCCATTTCCTCGTCATGTGGTTTCAGGTGAGGGCGTAGCTGCTGATCCCCACAAGCTCAAAGCCATCCAGGAGTACCCCATACCTACCAACTTGAAGGAGGTTCATCGGTTCCTAGGTTTGGCCGGGTGGTACCACAAGTACATCCCCAGGTTTGCGGATATGACTGCATCCCTAAACTTGACTGCATCCCTTGAAAAAGAAGGATGTCCCTGCAAATAGATAGGAGAGTGCCAGAAAAGTTTCAAACTCCTACAAGAAACTTTGATCAGTCCTCCAGTCCTTGTTCACCCAGACATCAACAAGACGTTCCGTGTCTTCACTGATGCCAGCGATGTAGGACTAGGAGCAGTTCTGACCCAGCTAGAAGGAGAGTATGAGAAAGTAATAGCCTATGCCTCAAAATTACTGAATTCTGCCGAAAAGAACTACTCCATTTCCGAAAAGGAGTGTCTCGCTCTTGTATGGGCCATAGAGAAGTGGCGGCATTATCTAGAGGGGGTGGAGTTTGACGTAGTCACAGACCACGTTGCACTCTCCTGGGCATTCAATAACCCAAAAACCTCTTCCAGACTGACCCGCTGGACTCTTCGCCTACAACAATTCACTTTTACCATTATTTACAGGAAAGGTAGTCTTAACATGGTACCGGATGCACTCTCCCAAGCTCCAGTTGCACCTCCTTCAACTCCCTCAGCAGCAGTATGTGCCAGCAATGCCTCTGCGAGTAGCATGGATCTTCCTACCACCATGGACCAGATTGCGGACATTGCGGACAGTCCAAAGACCGAACTATCTCTGACATCATCCGTGACATTGGTTCAAAGACTGACAGTAATAATCGCATCGCCTTCATCCAACAGCAAGGACAGGTGTATTGCCAGGTGCCCATCCCTAAACATGGATTCCGATTCTAGCTGATTATTCTGGAACAGCTGATGGATTCCTTCCTCCTACATTACCATGACAACCCTTTGGGAGTTCACCTGGGCAGGATGAAGACCTTGTTGTGCATATTGGAGGTTGCATGGTGGCCATCCATTTGTAAAGATACGTGGTGCCACATAAAGGAGTGTCCAACCTGCCAGAGGTACAAACCTTCCAACACCAAACCCGCAGGTCAAGTCCAATCCATTACTGTGAAGGAGCCCAGAGAGATGTTGGGTCTGGACCTAATGGGACCTTTGCCGAGAAGTAAAAAAAGGTAACACTTACATCCTGGTAATTGTCAATTACTTCACAAAGTGGGTTAAGCTGTTTCCATTGTGGGACAGTTAGACCACCAAGATTGTGAACATTTTTGACACAGGAAATCTTCACCCAATGGGGAACCCCGCAACATATTCTGTCAGACCGTGGACCTCGGTTCACGAGCCAGCTACTTGCAGAGGTGTGCAAAACCTGGGGAGTCATACAAACACTCACAACCAGCTACCACCCACAGACCACCTGATGGAACAGGTGAACCGCACCTTAAAAACCGAGGTGGCATCCTTAGTTGGAAAAAACCATCAGCTGTGGGATCAGTGGCTACCTGAGTTCCGTTTCGCCCTCAACACCACCAAATATGAAACCACTGGCTTTTCTCCTGCAGTATTAGCACTCGGAAGGACCATCAGAGGCCCATTGGATCGATTAATTGCTGTTGCTCCTGCTCCATCCACTGATCCCTACCAACTGCTAGATTGCCAGCAGCAGATTGCCGAAGAGGTAAGGGATCATGTTTTCAAAAGCTCAGAAACAGCAAGCTTGGAATTATAACGCCTGGAGAGCACACTGTCAGTATGAAGAAAGTGAGTTAGTCTGGATAAGATTATCACTATCTGAGCCTCTTAAAAACATTGACCGGTATTTCTGTCCCTACTCCGGTCGAGAACATTTGTTCTCTGAACTGGGTTTTCACCCTATGTTTCAGTTCACCCCCCTCGGGGGCTAAGATGATTTCTCCTATGTCAGTTATAACAATTAGATTTTGCGATAATACCGTAAGTCCCTTGAACGTCCAGTGTGTGTGTGGGGGGGGGGGGGGGGGGGGGGATATGTAGCAATTCACATGCTCTATAAAGTGGGTGTAAGTTTCACCCACCTGTCCCTTTTATTAGGGTCAGTGGCCTGGCCAGGTTAAAACTCAATTTCCCATAGTTCCTTGCTATCACCCTCTGTTCATCCTCTCCCCCCATTGGCCTGTTCAACGCTGGCTGGCTAGACCAGGAGAGCACTCCCTTTTCTCTTGAGGAATTCATTTTACAAACAACATATTACTTAATTACAGTGTAACTAACTTTATTTTAGATAAATACAGGTGCATCCATTTACTCTTTTGTTAAAATCTTGTACTTTGTCTAAACATTTCTTTTTTGTTTACACAGTTAGTTGTTTAAGTTTAGTTGCTGTTCAAGGTCTGTTTAGGGTTTGTTTTTGTTAGTGTGTTCAGTCTCCATTTTGTTCCTGATCCTCCTGTTATTTACCAAACGGCTGTTCACCATTCAACCCGGTACTAATCGACAGACTCATCATTTTCTACAACCGATTTTTTCATCAACCTTCATCCATCATGATCATCAGTACAAGACTCTATTCGGGACTTCATTATTGTTGGTGAGATTATTCCTTTTCTGTTTGCTGTTTTTTTCTACTTTGATACTTTGGTTCCTGTAATTTTCGTTTTGTTCTTTTGTTATTTTTGATTACATGTGCATTGCTTCACTGGACTTGTTAGGCCTAAATTTCATTTATCATCCTTTGCCATCAAGACTGTCTTCATAATTGGTTTGCCCATATAATTATTCATTCACCTTTGTATTTTTTGCCTGTTGGCGTGTTGGTTTTGTATTGGTGTGGTGTTTGTGTGTGGGTTTATTGGAGGCCCACCGGACCCCGCATTCATTTCGCTTTAGTGTTATTTTGTTTGGATGTTTATTTAGTTCACTTTACTTTCTCACCTGTACCTTCCACTAAATGTTCTCTGCAATAAGTTGTTGTCCTTATGTTTCATTTATTACATTACAGTTTACAACAATGAACCGTTTGTTCGTGAAATTGACACTCCTGACGTCCCTGCTTTTGCTGTCTGTCACTCTTGCTGATTTAGTTAGTTATAGATATTGGGCCAGTAGTATCTCCTTAGGGAGGACAGTACAACTGCTTCTCAGTTGTGCAAAGTGATCGTTACAAGGGGATGGGTATAAAAAAGAATATCAAAGGCCTTGAATATCCTCTGGAGCATGGTCAAGATGACTATTAAGAAGTGGAAGGTGTATGGCACCATCAAGACCCTGCCTAGATCAGGCCGTCCCTCCAAAACTGGATGACCGAGCAAGAAGGAGACTGATCGAAGAAGCTACCAAGAGGCCAATGGCAACTTTGCGCGAGCTACAGGCTTTTATGGCCAAGACAAAGTGTGCAAGTGACAACAATATCCCAGGCACTCCACAAATCTGGCCTGTATGGTAGGGTGGCAAGAAGGAAGTCATTACTCAAGAAAGCCCACCTTGAATCCTGTTTTAAGTTATGCAAAAAAAACACTCAGGAGATTCTGTATTAACCACCAAGTATTAACTCAGAGGGATGGAGACTTACCCAATTATGATTTTTCAGTTTTGTATTTTTAATATATCATTTTTTTCTCAATAAAAACTTTTTTCCCCTTAAAAGTGTGGAATATGTGTGTAGATAAATGGAAAAAAAATCCTCATTTAAATGCATGAAACTCTGAGGCACTGACACAACAAAATGTGACTAAAGTTCGGTGGGGATGTAGACTTTCTATAGGCACTGTACATATTGTCCATTCTGAAGCAGACAAAAGGCAAACTGGTTGAAGTTTAAATTAACCACCACTTTAGTCTTTGGAAAATATATTTTTAGATTATTATATATTCCACCAAAAAGAAAACGTCTTAATAACTAATGAACCAAACTAGCAGTCGTGTTTGCTGTAGCTTTAGAAAACACTCAATCGGAAGGAAAAACAGAAGTGTAGAAAAAACTGTGGAAATAGTGGCATATAGTGCTATCCTCCAGTGGAACTCCTTTGAAAATAACCCCCATTGTTGTGATCTTTTCACTTTTCCCAGCTATTTTTCCAAAGTGAATCACAGAATGTACTTGGTTCAGGATGCATGCAAGCCAAGCTCGTGCTACAGAAAGCATTTTCATTTGCACATCTAAGGGGGAATGGTGCCCAGCCATCAGCCTCCAAGATGAAACTCATGAATTCATTACCAGAGAGAGCTTGAAGCAGACACAGAATACCTTGGTAATTAAAATGGCAATTACATTTCTAATGCATATAGATGTACTGTCTTTTGTTCATCACAGTTGTTGCTCATGGCTAGTTATGAAATTCACATATTTAGTTCTCAGGCATTTGCAGCAAACAACCCTTCTAGATCCATTCTAGTTGGATTGTTACATTGTGCCAGTTACACACTTATGTGAGTAAATTACTTTGGGCTTCATTTTCTAAGCTTTTATCCAGTTTTATTAGAGCTACTCTTGGACTGCCTCACCTACAGTAAGGATAACCCATAAGTGCTAATCAGGGTCTGTGAAACGCTGCCTTTCTCAAAACTAATGTCATTTCTTTGGAACACAGTAGACCCCAGACTCATTTTCTTATGCAGATTGCATCCCTCACACATATTCTGTGATATATAAAATCAAAATATATCAAAGTTGTCTCTCCCTGCCACAGGTCAGTTTAGTCATTACTGGCATGGCAGGACATAAACTTTTCATGTTAGGCACTCAGTTAGCAGGTGCTTTGGTATCCAAGACTGGACAAAAATGACGACTCTCTGGGCCATTCTGGAGAACAAACTTCCCTGAAGCAATGAATGTTCATGTAAACTTCCAACACAACGAAAGTTCACTTTTGACATATTTTCACTTCTGGTCAAGCTTTAAAAAACACTAAGTATTTGCAAACTAAGTATTTGCTTATGAATTAACTTTAGTCCTTTAGAAACAAAGATGATAAGAAGCCCCTTAATGAGTCATGACATTCAGATTGGCATCTAAGCAAAAAAAAAAAAGACTGCCAAACACTATATTCTAAACACTCTATACTAAAGACTGTCCTACCACATTCAATTTCTCCCTAAATCAGGCATCGTATGCATACGTGTTGATAACAGGTGTCTTTCTATTTTCTTTCAGGTGTAAAATGTCTTTAAGCAAAGAGGAGCAACTTCAGATAATTTTCATGGGTGGTGCAGATAGTCAAAGGGTGCAACAAAGACCATCCTAATCGGCAGGAAATATGATCTTGCTTACAATGCCTGATATATGGGACACCCTGTAGGTACAGACAGTGCCTGATATTGACCTTGGCTCTCACCTGGAGTCCTTGCACACCCGCGCTCGCTCGAAGGAGAATTGCTGAAGGTTGTGGCTGTAGTAGTTCCGGGAGGTGGGCTCAGCCGAGACCCCTTCCTTGGCTTTGAGGCGCCGGTGGACCTCCGCTGCCACCTGCTGGAATCTCTTGGGCCCCTCATTGATGACACTGAGCAGCCTCTGGCTCGGGCTCACCTGGGGTGAGGACAGGGTCAGGCTGTTGTACCCCAGTGCGTCCTGCAGCTTGTCAATCTGAGACACCTTGGATTGGAGCTCCTTCTCCAGTGCTCCCAGACGCTCATCCCTCAGCCTCAACTCCTCCTCCAGCCCCCTGATCCTATCCTTTAGACTCTCCACAAGCTCCAGAGGAAGAGGGGGCTCCTTGGCAGCTGAGGCCAGGCAGCTCTCCTCCATTCTTGGGCCTTTGATGGAACCGTTCCCCATGTCGCGCCCATAGGAAGGCCCTCTTATCCCCCCGCCAGCCCCGGTGCTCACTGTTTGCTGATAAGTGGTTTCTGTTGTTGTCTCCTGAAGACCATCAGCAAGACCTTTTTACTTCTAAACAAAAAAGAACACAACAGGGTCTATTCAATTGATCTGACTGATGACAGGATCCAAACGCAACCAATAAAACGTTTCAAATAGGACAGGTTGGATTTTTCATGTCCATAGCCTTGAAATCACAAAGACTGATACATTTATTTAAACATTGGTGGTAATTACATATGCTGCTTTCAACTGTATCAGACCCAATCAGGCATATCTGTTTTCTAGGAAATACATGTAGAAGGGAAGTGTGTATATTATAGTGAGTGAAACATTACTTACTTCAGTCATCATATCGGAATCATATAATAATTAATTATAGATATATTATATATATATATATATAACACACGACATACTATTGTTGTTGCTGTCATTATTGTTGTTGCTGTATGACTAAGTATTCTACATGCTATCCCTTACAAAAGTTTACCACTGTGAATTTG
Source organism: Polyodon spathula (assembly GCF_017654505.1). NCBI lineage: Eukaryota > Metazoa > Chordata > Actinopteri > Acipenseriformes > Polyodontidae > Polyodon > Polyodon spathula. The sequence goes on from NC_054546.1 coordinate 22,888,535, forward strand.
CTGTGTCATATTCCCCCCAGGCGTATACTATGCATTTACCAATGTTTGCCATGTTTTTAACATATGCATTACAATATCTCCTGGGCTTTACAAGGCTTATCTATGCTTTACCATGCTTTCACTGTGCTTTATTACACTTTGCTGTGTTTTCACTATGCTTTAACTATGCTTTATTACACTTTGCTATGCTTTCACTAAGGTAAACTTTATTTTCCCAGTTATTGCTATTGGAAGGCTAAGAAGCAGAACTATTTAAGATATTACTTAATTGATACATTAGTTAAGATACCTGAGAGTTCATACCATCCAATATGGGAAAAAAAAAAAAATACAATAAACATATTTCTAAAACATAGAGTATATTGAAATACATTGTAAAAAAAATGGAATTGTATATATTTGAATACATTTTAGACCTATTTAAAAATACAACATACAGTATGCAATATAAGGGAATGTATTTCAAAATATGCTTCCATATACTTTGAAATTTGCTCGTAATAAATGTCAAAAACATATTTAAATATATAAAATGTCCATACAATTAAATATAAGGGAAGATTGATACGAAGGAACATTAAATATACGAGAACATATGCTTATATATATTTATATATATAAAATATATATATATATATATATATATATATATATATATATATAGATATATTATATATTACTAATATTTTACATTTATATATTTTTTTTAAATAATTTTATTATTTTTTATTATTTTTTTTTAACATATTGTAACACTACTGCTACACAACCACCTGGAAGTTGGTTACATATTCCCGGTTCCGTATTCGCGGTGTAGTTGACAAAGCAGTGTGTCCTTTTTAACTCATTACTCATCATGCTCAATTAATATATTACTACTGTTTAAAAAATGATTGTTCCTCCTTTAAAAAAAAAAAAAAAACAGAAAATATTAATAACAAATCTGTATCAGTAGCTTAGCGGTATCCCATATTACCCGCTTGTTTTGCCTCAATTACCCACCTTAGACTCCTTGCTCACTAAATATTGAAGTATCCCTAGATAATGTATCATCTCCTCTTTGCAAAAACACTAACGATTTTAGTGAGCACGTCGTACCCCAAAGTGTAGTCCATTATAACTAAGGGTCTACCTAAATCGCGATTTCGCAGAAATCGTGAATTTGAGGGGTCACCGCGAAATTCACCTTAGGGGCCAATGCATGCCAGACAATTACAGAGAAAAAAAAAATTGTTTAAATGAACTATTGCACAGCGCAAGCGACGCAAACTACGTATCTTCCTTCCCCGTCCTGTGTGTAAAAAACAAACAAAAAAAGTCCACAAATGACATTTACAAAAAAAATTCTCCAAAGTGGTTAACATTGTTGTTTATTATTCAAATGACAACAAAGTTTTAATCAGCCTATCAGTGCATCTGTACTGCTTTTATGTGACCTGTACTGCGCAGGGTGGGACAAAGTTGGTGCTGCATTGTTTTAATTTAGGTTGCTAAAATTTAGTTTTCAGCATTGGAGGTAAAATAGTAGAAATGGACAACAGAAAAAGCATATTAGTATATTTCGTAAAGTACAGTAAAGTATATTTTGGCTGATGATCGTTTCAAGATATTGCATAAAGAAACTGTACATGCAGATTGAGATAATTGTTTGGCATATCTTAATGTGTCTTTGTAGAAAATACAATTGATCGCTATTTAGCTTCAGAATCACACATTAAACAAAAGGCTACTACAGAGGCTGCTGAAGAGAACGTAAAATAAACAGCTTTCAGAAACCAAACTGGAAAGTCAGCCCAGACAAAAAGTATTCTGTCTGCAAGTTAAATCAGTACTACACGATCTAACACAGCCACCTCGCTTCAACCTTCTGCTTACTTTTTCGCAGTTGGAATTTTAGACCCAAATAGCCACATTTTCTTTGTTTTGACTCGGTACTAATAAAATAAATTGTTGGATGGGACAAATCACATGACAACGAACATGCTGCATACATTGACTTTATTAAATCATGCCAGATACCTTTGGGTAAACGAGTTTTGGAGCTGTTTCTAATTGATTTCCACATGTGTATAACTTGGCAAAGCTATGCCTTAACTTCCAGCCTATTCAGTGGATGGAACATGCTGTGCTGTCTCAATGCATGGGCAAGTCAACTGCAGGGGGATGCTGCATGCTTGCCTTTAACAAATGACAACACTTTGTTTTAGTAAGGAAGCAAGTACCACTAAGCTGAAATAGGTCTACTTAGGTTTATTTAATATTTAAACAGGTCCGCGAAATGTCTGCAAAATCCTAATTTTATTCTGCAACCTACCTGCGAAAAATACGTAATTTTACTGTGATTTAAGTAGACCCTTAATTATAACCAATACAGAACGCATGGGGGCATGTCTTTGATGCCCAATTTTGCAAAGAGAAGACAATAGCCTTCATATTTACCTCGATATTTAGTGAGCAAGGCGTCTAAGGTGGGTAAGTGGGCCATCAAAGAGAGGTATGACACAGACCTGGTTTTTGGGATGGAACCGCATAAGTCTCTCGTTTTAATTGGTCCATGTCTGTCACATGAATATGTTGTCACACGAGTGGAAAAGCTCGCAGCCATTTTTAACATTGCAATCAGAGAGAGAAACAGAGTGAGAGATCTGCTTTCCATAACCATTTAAAAAATTTAATTTAAAATATAACGTGGTATTTTGCTGTGATAATATAACAAACTATGGGTTATTACTTTATATGAATTATCATGTTATGCACAAATGTAAGAATTGTTTTTTTTTTCTGTAGGTGTGTACTTTTTTCTTTAATCATTATCTATAATCATTTGCATGATGTATTTTAATATCAAATATATACACTATTGCAGTTTTGTTACAGGATACATTAGTTTATCTCTAATATAATCACAATTTTAAATATAGCCTGCCCATGTTTTCATTTACCTCCCAAATTTTGGGCCGCTATAATTTTTAGATAATGTTCCAAATTCTGGGCCGCGCTGGTTTTTGATAACGTCCCAAATTCTGCATTTTCGAATTCATCCCAGATTTTGGAATATTCTGCTTAGCTGACAGACGAGTTTCTAAGTCATGCATGCTCAGTTTACCATAAAATGGATCATGAATTAATTTGAGAGAAACCCTTAGTACATGAATTTTTTACTCTTCCAAGAAAACTTTTTTTTTTATGAAGAAACATGAATAAAATGTAACTGCTAAAAAAACCCACAAAAAAATGGATTTCTTATTACAATGAAGAAACTTGAAATATATGAAAATTAATTAAAGCAGTTGTTTTCCTTTATTAAAGGCTAATATTAAAACACTTTTGAGAAGGAATATGGTATTCCAAAAAAAAAAAAAAAAGGACATTTAATTTGCCCCAAACCCCCCGTTTATATAATCTATAACAATACAAAAACAATATTGCATTTTTCTAACTTGTTTTTTTTATACTGACATTGTTTTTGTTATAGATACAGTATATAAGATAATGTTTATTCTGGCAGTGTAGTTCCCTTTCAAGTGGAATGACAACCATTACTGAATGGGAAGAGCCTCTCTGACCGTCAATCACTGAGCATATATAAAAAAGCTGCCCTATCAGGGCCCTGCTGTGAGGAGGAAGTCCCTCCCACCTACTGCTGAGGGACATCCTCACAGTAGCATATCGCCATTTTCTTTCTCACTTCACTGAGACAGGACACAGATTGCCTTGTGCTTTCTTTGTACTGAAAATTGTCTCATTTGTACGGTTTTGACCTGAATTGTGAACGGTACAGCTTCCCATTCAGTAATGGTTGTCATTCCACTTGAAAGGGAACGTTAGGTTATTACCATGACCCTGCTTCCCTGAAAAGAATGACAACCAATTCCCTTCGAGGTCGTGTCCCCAGCTGACCTTCGATTTCGAAAGGAAATGGTGATAAGCTACTGTGAGGACGTCCCTCTTCAGCAGGAGGTGGGAGGGACTTCCTCCTCACAGCAGGAGCCTGATGGGGCAGGTTTTTTATATATGCTCAGTGACTGATGGTCAGAGAGGCTCTTCCCATTCTGTAATTATAGTCATTCTTTTCAGGGAACCAGGGTTATGGTAATAACCTAACGTTCTGGGTAGAATGCATGTGTAGCAACCACCTGGAAGTTGGTTACTTATTCCCGGTTCCTTATTTGCGGTGTAGTTGACAAAGCAGTGTGTCCTTTTTCTGTTTGTTCCCTTTCAAGTGGAATAACAAACAATTGAGTCTCTAGCCTGTAAAACTGAATGTTACGGTAAGATTCTACATTTGTATGAGTATATTGAAATTGCTAGTTGCCTTAGTCTCTTCAGGTAGATTCTACTGAATAGAGCTGGTTGCAACCCCTCTATAGAAATTGGCGCTAAGCTTTTTGTCTCTTTCTTAGCTCATTGTAGTACTTGCTGTGCTTGATCATGTGAGCTATTGTGGCAGCTGCTGTCGGGTGACCCCGCTGTCATGCGGTGCCATCCCCGATGGCGATCGACTACAACAGCTCGGCACTGACCACACTCTTCCTCGGTGCCGACACCGACGCCGACGCCGATTGACTTTCCGTCGACCACAACAGCTCGCCGATTGGCATGTCCCCACCTCAGCACCGTCCTTCTGAAAGGACCTCCGGGATCCCGCCTACTACAGTGGCAAGGCCTGGTTCACCCTCTCCTACCCCACAACCAGTACGGAGGCGTAAACGCCCCTCCATGGAATCACGGTGGACACCACCTAGGTGGCACCATTCGAGGGGGTGTTCACCAGGTGGTAGACGCTCACCGAGGAGGTACCGTTCCCCTTCTCCTCCTCCTCGACGCAGACGATCTCCCTCTGCGTCTTCGGAAAAATGCCAGAGCTGGCTCAGGCTGTGAAAGCCCAGCAGGCCATGCTTCAGACCTTGCTACAGGGTCAGGCTAGACTGCCCCCTGCTACCAGGCAGCCCCAGCTCCTCCATTCCTGCTCTCTGTCTCCGGCCCCACCTAGACACCCAAGCCCCGGTGAAAGAGGGCGCTTTACACAGCATGTCCTTCCTCTCTGTGAGGACTTTTTGGAGCTGGTTCGCACTTCCTGGAACTACCCGGCATCTGCTCCCTCTGTCTCCAGAACAGCGGAGCCCCTGCTGCACTCCGCCGGATCCGAAGAAGCTGGCCTGGGCACGTTCCCTCCCATCAGGGACACGGTCACTGTGTTGGTCTAAGTGTCCACCTTCACCAAGGAGGATAAAGACCCTACCTGCCCTTCCAAGCCATGCAGGACAACTGACACAATGGTGAAGAAAGCATATGCTTCAGCGGCATCGTTGGTGAGAGCGGTGAACGCCATGTCCATCTTGGTGCTTTACCAGTCATAGCTAGTGGCAAGACTGCAGGAGCGGGCAATGGAGACGGATGCGGGGGAGCTTCAGGCGGTGATGGGAGCGATGACTGACTTGATGGGGGAGCTAGGTCAGTCATCAAGGACGACATCTTTGGCTGACCCAGGCCAAAGTGGTGAAGACAGAGAAGGCTGAGTTACTGGATGCCCCAATAACACCGGGGCAGACATTCGGAGCGACTGTGGATGTGAGCCTTGAGAGGTCCCACAAGGCCACAGAGGTCGCATCAAAGTTCTAGTGCCTTCCTGCATATCGCCAGCACCCTAGGTGGCCATCCCAGTCTGCTAGGGCAGCTAGGCCTGAATGCAGCTCCACCTCAGGCCAAATGAGTAGACACACGACAAGCCGGGGGCAAGGGACCAACGCCGGCCAGGGGTAACTGGTTCTCCTGCTGGAGACCAAGACTGGGACCTAAAAAAGATGTGCCCCCTCCCAAGCCCAAGGGAGAACTGCCACCTTCCCCCCTCACAACCGGAATGACCACTGGACATGACCCATGGCAAGGCTGCTCCTAGGACTCCTGGGTGCTCACGACTATGAGACACAGTTACACTCTGCAATTCCGCTTAGGCCCTTCACCCATCAAGGGTGTGCTCTCTACCACCATCGGACCAGCGTGCGCAATTCTCCTCCAACAGGAGATCGCCACTTTTCAACAAAAGCACGCTGTGTGCTTGGTGAATCCAAGCGATACCCTCAGCAGGTTCTACTCCAAGTACTATTCTGGACTTCCAAAAAAAACCAAAAAAAACACCTGAAAATATAAATAACAAATCTGTATCAGCAGCATAGCGATACCCTATATAACCCGCATGTTTTGCCTCATTTACCCACCTTAGACTCCTTGCTCACTAAATATCGAAGTATCCCTAAATAGTTTATCGTCTCCTCTTTGCAAAAAACACTAACGATTTAATGAGCAAGCCGTACTCCACGAGCAGAAGTATCCCAAAGTATAGCCCATTATAACCAATACAGAATGCATAGGGGCACGTTTTTGATAAGGTATGTCATAGGCCCGGTTTTTGGGATGGAACCGCATAACAGTCTCGCATTTTGATTGGTCCATGTCTGTCACATGAATATGTTGTCACACGAGTGGAAAAGCTTGCATGCATTTTGAACATTACGATCAGAGAGAGAAAGAGAGCAAGAGATCTGCTTTCCATAAACTTTCAGTTAAAATATAACGTGGTATTTTGCTGTACTAATATAACAAACTATGGGTTATTACTTTATATGAATTATCATGTTATGCACAAATGCATGAATTGTTTTTTTCTGTAGTGGTGTACTTTTTTCATTCAAACAGAATATATCTATAATCGTTTGCATGATGTATTTTAATATCAAATATATACACTATTGCAGTTTTGTTACAGGATACATTAGTTTATCTCTAATGTAATCACAGTTTTACATATAGACTGCCCCTGTTTTCATTTATGTCCCAAATTCTGGGCTGCTTTGCTTTTCAGATAACGTCACAAAGTCTGGGTCGCTTTGGTTTTTAGATAATTTTCGAATTCAGCCCAGTTTTTGGGTCTCAGCTGACAGCCCAGTTTTTAAGTCATGCATTCACAGTTTACCATAAACTGGATCGTGAATTAATTTAAGAGTAACCCTTAGTACATTAAACAAAGTTAATATATTTTTTACTCGCCCAGAAAATATAATTTTTTAATGAAAAAACTGAATATGTAAATAAAAAACATATTTCTTATTACAATAAAAAAACTACATTGCACTGAAATAGATACATGTAAATTAATTAAAGCAGTGGTTTTCTTTATTAAAGGCTATTATTAAAACACATTTTTGAGAAGGAACATGGTATTCCAAAAAAAGTCCATCTCATTTGCTTATGTAATTCCATCAATATATTGTAGCATTTCGGGTTCTTTTTGGGACAGAAATGAGACTGTAACCATGAGTAGATGAAGGCTGTTTATTTTTACAATAATTAAATAATCACAATATAAAATCATAAAGTGAGAAAAGTGATAATAAATGATTGAAGTAGGTTTTCTTTTACCCTACCCTTCCCAGTCTTTTCCCTGCACTCCCTTGTCCTCACCTCCCGCCCTTTTTTTGCACCAAACCTGCACACAACAAGCAACCCCTGCACGCACACGCCAACATGCAACCCCTGTATGTACACATCACCATACAATCCGTGCATGCACTCACCCACCATGCAACCCTTGCACACACTTACCACCATGAAACCCCTGTATGCACACACCGCCATGCAACCACTGCATGCACACACCACCATGCAACCCCTGCACGCATGCACACACCACCATGCAACCTCTGCATGCATACACCCACCATAAAACCCCTGTAGGCACACACCACCACGCAAACCCTACAAGCACACCACCATGCAACTCCTGTATGCATACAGCACCATGCAACCCCTGCATGCACACACCACCATGCAACCCCTGCATGGACGCACACACCACCATGCAACCCATGCATGCAACACCACCATGCAACCCCTGCATGCAACACCACCATGCAACCCCTGCACGCACACATCACCATGCAACCCCTGCATGCACACACCACCATGCAACCCTTGCACAAACACCACCATGCAAACCTTGCCTGCATACACCCACAATGCAACCCCTGTATGTACACACCACCATGCAACCCCTGCACACACGTACCACCATGAAACCCCTGTACACACACACCGCCATGCAACTCCTGCACAAATACAGCACCATGCAACCCCTGCACGCACGTACACACCACCATGCAACCCCTGCATGCATACACCACCATGCAACCCATACACGCACACACCACCATGCAACCCCTGCACGAACACATCACCATGCAACCCCTGCATGCACACACCACTATGCAACCCCTGCACGAACACCACTATGCAAACCTTGCATGCATACACCCACCATGTAACCCCTGCACGCACACCACCATGCAACCCCTGCATGCATACACCCATCATGCAACCCCTGCACACACACACACCACCATGCAACCCCTGCACGCACAAACCGCCATGCAACCCCTGCACGCACACACCACAATGCGACCCCTGCATGCACAAACCACCATGCAGCCCTTGCACACAACACACCACTAAGCAACCCCTGCACGCACACATCTAGCTATACGTTCCTTGAACAAAAGTAATCGCTTTACACTCACTGTAAAGAAGATGTAGTCACTACACTACACACCGCTTGATTCATAAAATACATACATTCTGCCTGAAGAAGCAGATAACAAATGCAGAATTAGCAAGAAACAATAGGGAGATTCGCAATATAAATCTGGTGATATGAAGCAATGAATCTGCTAGCAGGGGTATCCAATCCTGGTAGTGGAGGGCCGGTGTCCTTCTTGGTTTTTGTTCCAAGTGTACCTTAAATTATTTAATTAAGTAACAAATGCGTGCGCTAGACTGAATTGCTACAGATCACCTGTAGTACATGCAGATAATGAATCCAGAAGCACCTGTCCTTAGGTGGCACAAATCACATTATTGCCTTATGCTGAAAGCCATCACTTTTAGTGCATATTTCTGGAACAGAAGCACTTAGAACCATCATTCAAATGGTTCTAGACTAGACTTCAAACAGCCTGAATGTAACATGCCCAGTTTTGTGGCAATTCGTTTTCAACAGTTTTTCACATTTTCAACATGATGGCATGTCAAGGTTGGATTTCCAATAGCTTTTGAGCACCAGGTTGGCAAAAAAAAGTCTAAACTGGGGTCCTTTCCAGAGCACCGAGGTGGACCCCCATACTGATTTTCAAGTCTCGGGGGGCCCCCGAAACCCGAGATATAGCACCCTGAAAAACGAACGAACCCATGGTTCATGTGCACATGAATAGGGTGCTCCTGTTCCCTGCCCCAGGGGTCGTGGAGATATGAGGTACGATAAGAGACCAGCTCCTCCCTATTGCAAATCCCATTATAAAAACACCATCGGGGTAAGGCTTGACAAATGGTGGTCGTGGGTCGTACAAACTCTAAGGAACCCAATTTTTTTTAGCTAAAGAGAGTACTACCAAGTTCTTTGGCCCAGGATTTGTGGACTTATGGTGTACGACAGGAGGACCACCCCCCCGCACTCCCCACCCTCCCAGCGTGATTTCCTATGGCAAAATACTACAAAAAATCCATTATATACAATACCTGAAACGTGCATATTTTGTACTTATGCAACAGAAGCACCAATTAAGTCCATTCAAGGTATTTTGTGATCACAATCTTGAGGTTTTATCTTGAGGTAAACATTTTAAATGTCACACAATTATGCGTAGATGGGAGGTAAATGTTAAAGTAAAAAAAAAAAAAAAAAAACATTTACAGTGTACAATATTTTGTATTATTTATACTAACTTTGAAGAATAGAAAGCAAATACTCCAAAGAGATTACGAAATACCTGTCTGTTTAATTTTGTGCATCCAAATATGTGTAATTAAAATTTTTAAGAATGAAGACTACTGTTTGTTATTCTGTCCTAAACCAGCAGTTTGTCACCCAAACTGTTGTGACATTAAATTATTTATTGAGAGGAACGGTAGTTCCTCGTACAAGTTAGAAAAACTGGTTTTAAACTACCGTGAGTCTCTATACAGCATCAAGAGTTTTGCTGTTTTCAGCATGTTGCATATTGTGCAATATGTGGATGTCACCTTGAGCGGCAGCGTGGTAGAAGGACTGTCTGTGACTGTGTGTGGATGTTGCTGACTTGCTGTTCAGTGCCCGATAAACTGCATTAAACCCGCGATGCTTTGTGTGTCTCCAATAATTCCCGTGCTCACTACAGTATTATAAATGTATACATAAATAAATAGCAAACTAGAAAAATACATGTCATATTAAGTAATTTGGTGGATGCGTTTATCCACAGCAATTGACATTTATATACCTATAAATTATATTTCATCTAAAAATATATATGTTAAGAGGAACGGTAGTTCTTCATACGTTAGAAAAATTTGTCAGAAAGTGCTGAGATTTAGTTATACAACAAGACACTAATGATCCTTCACTTGCAGCATCTGTGGAGTAGCAGTAAGCGCACAGTGTTCCTGATTGGAGGATTGTGAGTTCAATCACAGGTGTGGGATACATTGCTGCTGGTCCAGTTAAAAATACAATTGTATAAATGGGTAATTGTATGTCACAATTGTAAGTTTGTCCGAATAAGTGTGTCTGCTAAAAATAATAATATGCATGCCTGGTTAGTAATACAGGTACTTTTAAACTTTTCTTTGGAGTTTTACTCAGTGGTGTACCTCAAGAGTTTACTCATTTCTACTCTCTTGTGATGTGCAAATCAAGACAATCCCAATGAAATGCTTGATTTCGTCGTGGTTTGTGAAGCAAGTGGAATTGATGTCATTCTGCATGACATATAGATTTGTCTGATCAACAATGTGATCGATCATTTCAACAGTAAACAGAGAGATACAATATTCAGCAGGAGTTTTAATACTGTTAGGTGTGTCGAATGTAGGTTCTGTTTGCGTGAAGAGCGGAGTGTCGTCTTTTACCTATCGCCGAGTTGGAGCCTTTCTTTTCCTTTACTCAGTGTCTGTCACAAGTGGAAAGTCTTCACCCTCAAAGGGTAGTAAAATAATGTTATTCTTTCCTCTCTGGCAGTCCCTTGTGTTGTGTTGTTGGAGAAAGACTATGAGAGTGGCCGGGGTGATCACAACTGCCTAAATAGATAAATTAGTTTTAGATAAGTGTGATGGATTACCTGCTGAAACAGGGAGGCAGCAGGCAGGTGAGAGCCAGAATGGAGGCACAGAAACAGATGCGGTTTGAACACACCGCACAGGCGCGCAGTTTTATTTACAACACAGACCACTTACGTACACTACCAACCATGGTATGGAGGATATATGGCCATGTGTACACAAAATACAAACGTATAAATGAAATATGTGTAAACTCTCCTTCTCATGACATATTGTACACTTCTACAAGCATTAATGTACTGATGTACATATCCTTACCTCTTGGTGCTTTTCTACGGTGCTGCTCTATCTGATCCATCACAGAAGGGCCAGGGTGATTATTACCATTTGTTTTAGGTAGCACATAACTGACAGATTCAACATAGTTAAATCAGTTTTATTCATCCAACCCGGGATAACATTTTAAGAATTTTTAAAATGCATTAAAGAAAAAGTGTACCGTAAAACTTCAAATAATTGCCTGTCTCCAATACGCGCCGGGTTTTCTGGCAAAAATTGTAAGCAAACGTTGGATCTCTAAGCGCCAGGTCTCTGTCATTGTTATTGAAGCTGAGCGAGGTGAGAAGGAGCTTCAGCGTTCTGAACTGCTTAGTAAGTGACAGCGATGAAAGTGACTCTCAGGATTAATAAATAATAAGAACAGAAAACATAATTTAAGGTAGGCCTATATGTAATGCATATTGTTTAATGCAGTTATTAAATGCTTTGACAATTTAAGTAGGCCATGCAGATACAACCCCCTTGGTGTATTTTAACATGTTTTTTAGTATTAACAATGTACACGTTTGAGATTAAACACTTAATTATTTTTGATAATGATATTTACTGCTTTTATTGTTCAGTTTTAAAAACATGTTAGAAGTTTGTATTATTATTATTATTATTATTATTATTATTATTATTATTATTATTGTTGTTGTTGTTGTTGTTGTTGTTGTTACTGTTATTATTATTATTGTTGTGCTGTAGGCATACACCCTTGTGTTATGATATCTAAAGGGCTGTCTTTTAGTGGTTTAATTATTATTATTATTATTATTATTATTATTATTATTATTTATTAACAATGGTAGATCTAATTCCGTCTTTAAATACAAATTCGTACTTCTATTTGTTTATTTTTCAACGTTTTGCATACCCTATCCTTGTTAACCAGTGCATATAAAAATGTACACAGCTGGTCAGAAAGCTGTTTCAGTTGTCCGTGCTATACAGGCGATAATGTGTTACCAATCATGTCTATATAACTCAATTCAAAGGTAGTATTAAAAAAACACATATCCCACCTGCCCGGTAGATTTCTATGCTTGTAGATATGGGTGGCTATTACCATAATGTCCTATCTCGACTGTTCAGAAAGTGTACTCACTTCTACCAAATCAAACAGCACAAACTCCTGATCAGGTCAAAACAACAACATGACTAATGAAAATTGATTATCAGCGGCATGCTTGCTTTAATCTGTATTCAATAGCACACTTGTATTGTTTATTGCTATTTCTATTAATAATGTATAAATGTTTGTGTCTATGTAAAAAACTTTGGGGCGATGTATCGAGAAAGGCGCTCTATAAATAAAAAAAAAAAGATTGACAAGATAACACTGAATTGCTACATACTGTAATAAATACCATCGGCAGAGTTTCCCTGTGTTACTTGACTATAATTACTGGCGCACGGGTATAAAAATAAGACCCAGCAGTTTTAGACCCTGTTGCTAACAACAACAACAACAACAACAACAAGAACAAACACTGTAATTCACATCACAATCAACAACAACAAATCACAGCCTAATCTTACGTTCAATAGTTTCATAATCACCAGAGGAAGGCTTCATAATTTAACCAAGTTATATCAGGTTACAGCTATTTGTACCTGCACGTCCGTTCACATAATACAAAAATAAATAAAAATGCTGTTAGCGACCTTCATTTCATTGAATATGAAATTGGTACAAAAAATCCAAAATAAACTTTAAAACATATTATTATTATTATTATTATTATTATTATTATTATTATTAGTAGTAGTAGTAGTAGGGTTGTTAACCACTCACCTGCTCTTGGTTTCAAAGTCAATGAAACACTAGTTGCCAGTACCATGTAGACAATGTTTATGTTATATTTGGTAATGTCCGGATATTGATCTGAACGAGTTGTTGTATTCTTGAGCTCGATGCTCTATTCAAATTGACATGGGAGAACTCAGCTCCCTGCCTGTTATTGAAATGCCTGCCCACTGAGGAGGTGAAGATCAGCACAGTAGCTGTCACGGATTCCAAAGGCGAGGGACTTAGCGCCATCTGCTGTAGACACTGGCAAACAACACAGGAAAGAAAGTGTGTTTCCCTGTATTACTAGTACAACAGTACAGGTGGATGCACATGTAGACAGTATATCTTTTTCTACAGCATAGCAGGAGAGTGTTGAGATTAAGTGGACCCAGAGTAGTTCAAGGGGAGCTGGCACATTCAATGAACATGTGTGTTTCAAACAGGAACTCATAAAAGAGGTTTATTGAGGAATCCCAAGAAAATCCAGGAAAAGCTGGCATCCTTACACTAATGCATTGTTATACATTGGTATATACATATTTGTGAAACCATGTTTATTACCATCCATATCTAAGAATCCCATTATTGGATGTGTGATCGGGTGGGTGTTCCCCCTTGTGCATAATACATGCAGGCTTGTTATCCAATGTACTTCATTATATATTGTGTGGCTTGGCAGGGCCGGGGTTAAAACCCCATCTGTGCTTAGCTTGCTATTGTTCACTGGGCAGGCCAGCCAAGCAGGTGAAATGTATGTGTTTGAATGGGAGACCTGGCCTGACCGGCGGGTATTGGAAAGCCTTGTGTGGAATGTGGTCGGGGCCAACTGGATCATTAATGGACAATTTAGTCTGGCCACAAAGCACAGGCCATGCTGACTGGTTTATCAGTTCAGGAAAGGAACTTAAAGGCAGAGGACAATTGGTTTTGTGCTTGTGTCGCTGTGTAATCAAATAAAAAACTAAAAACTCGGTGCCTGTTTAAAAGGAGGCGTTTGTTTCCTATTTAGTTTCCTATATTGTTTCCTTTCTTTAGTTTGTAAATCTATTAGTTTGAGTGACTCTTGTGCACCACTGTACCACAGTACCCCTGTATAAGAGGGTATGTTCAATACACCAGCATGCAACAACGATGTCCTGTAATGCTTTATACTGCACCCCCCTTGAACTTTTTTTCACATTTTGTTGTGTCAGTGCCTCAGAGTTTCATACATTTAAATGAGCATTTTTTTCCACTTATCCACACACCATACTCCACACTGTTAAGGGTGAAAAAGTTTTTATTGAGAAAAAAATTATATATATTAAAAATACAAAACTGAAAGATCATAATTGGAAAAGTCTCCAATGGGATAGGTCTCTACCAACTTTGCACACAAATATTTGACAATGTTTAACCATTCTTCTCTACAAAACTGTTCAAGCTCTGTCAAGTTCCTTGGGGAGTGTTGATGGACAGCAATCCTCAAGTCATGCCACAAATTTTCGATTGGATTTAAGTCGGGGCTCTGACTTGGCCACTCAAGGACATTTACCTTTTTGTTCCTTAGCCACTCCAGTGTAGCTTTGGCTGCGTGCTTTGGGTCGTTGTCATGCTAAAAGATGAACTTCTGTCCCAGTTTCAGCTTTGTTGCAGAGGACTTTTCTATACATTGCTCCATTCATTTTCCTTTCTATCCTGACAAGTGCCCCAGTGCCTGTCGATGAGAAACATCCCCATAACATGATGCTGCCACCACCATGTTTCATAGTAGAGATGGTGTTCTTTGGGTGATGCACTGTGTTGGGTTTGTGCCAAACATTACACTTTGCATTTAGGCCAAAAAGTTCCATTTTAGTTTCGTCAGATGACAGAACTTTTTTTGCCACATGGCTATAGAATCTCCTGCGTGTTTTTTTTTGCATACTTCAAATGGGATTCATGGTGGGCTTTCTTGAGTAATGGCTTCCTTCTTGCCACCCTACCATACAGCCAGATGGAGTGCTTGGGATATTGTTATCACTTGCACACTTTAACCAGTCTTGGCCATAAAAGCCTGTAGCTCTTGCAAAGTTGCCATTGGCCTCTTGCTAGCCTCTCTGATCAGCCTCCTTCTTGCTCGGTCATCCAGTTTGGAGGGACAGCTTGATCTAGGCAGGGTCTTGGTGGTGCCATACACTTTCCACTTCTTAATAATTGTCTTGACCATGCTCAAAGGGATATTCAAGGCCTTTGATTTTTTTTTTATATCCATCCCCTGATCTGTGCCTTTCAACAACTTTGTTCCGGAATGCTTTTGAAAGCCACTTGATGCTCATGGTTGAGTCTTTGCTTTAAAATGCACTACCCAGCAGAGGGAACCTACAGGAACTGCTGAATTTATGCTGAAATCATGTGAATCACTACAATTTAACACAGGTGGAGGCCACTTAACTTGATGTGTGATTTTGAAGGCGATTGGTAACATCTGAGCTAATTCAGGATTGCTATTACAAGGGGGGTGGATACTTATCCAACCAAGCTATTTCAGTTTTTATTTTTAATTAATTTTCTACACATTTCTAGAATATTTTTTTCACTTGGAAGTTGTGGGGTAGGATGTATAGCTAAATGAAAGAAAAAAAGTATTTTAATGCATTTTAATTCCAGGCTATAAGGCAACAAAAGGTGAATTTGAAAGGGGGTGTAGACTTTCTATCGGCACTGTGTGTGTGTGTGTGTGTGTGTATATATGTGTGTGTTTTACCATGCTATGATATTAACAAGACTCCATATGACACACTGTGTTCAATTATTATTATTTTTATTATTAAGTGTTTTTTACAGTTTGGCACTTGGTTATTTCAGCTGCCTTTAAATTGTTTCTGAAGCAACATAGTACAGAAATTACATTTTGATAAAAAGGAGGAAAAATATAATATATACATCAGGTTTGTTATAACTGGATCAAACACGGTCCTTTCTGAAAGTGACTAGGAAACTTGACTTTTCTGAATAATATTGGACACAGAAATACTGAATAAGTAATAATATATTTTTGAAGATATACAAAACAACCTTTAACTGTGTATTCATATAGAAAGCACATCAAATTAAGAATCATGCACCTAATTAGCATATTATAAGCCAAGTCACATTATCTATTCAGTTTAAGTTTAAAATTTAAGTTAACTGATATAATATATATATATATATATATATATATATATATATATATATATATATATATAATAATATATATATATATATTAACTAATATATATATGTCTGTATCCCCTGGTTAAATAAAGGTGTTAGTATCATGATATAGAATAGTTCACTTTTTCAGCCTGGTTATAAAAGCACCAGCTACTTACTCTGAACCAGTTTATAACATGGTAATTAACTGCCTCTTAGATACTTAATTGGATGTTTGTAACAAAACAATTATTTACAACAAAAATGTATATACATTAGCAATAATCACTCAACAATTGTTTCCATAAGAAAAAAAAATAATTCTCAGAAATACAGTCTGGACACATGGAACTCTGAACAAACACGTGTTAGAAATGAGCTGCCACTCTAGTAAATACATGGGCAGGGTATTTCTCAGCCTGAATGTAACACAGGGGCAACTGCAATGAGAGGAGTCATTGGTAGTATGTTCAGATCATGTGACAAATCACAGCCAATTATGAGCAAGGTATGAGACGGCAAGTACTGGCAATTCATTGCAGTCCAGGGCACCATATCAATAGCAGGCAGGGAGTGTGCTACCATATCTCTGGACTGTGTAATCTTTGCTCCAAATTCATTGCGTTGCCATTGCTGGTACTACTGTGTTCTTCTCACAGATTTGTATTTTTAGTGGCATCCCAGTTATTAAGTATGGTGGGTCGTTGAGGCCGTCAAAAAATAAAACTAACTTGGTTATTAAAGATCATTTATCTTGTGATTCTGATAAAACCATTCCGTTCTCACGATCACAAGATCATTTATTATACAATCTTGAGATAATGCAAGTGATTACTTCCATTTTCTCAAGATTCTGAGATAAAGGATCTTGTAATCTCAGCGTAACTAAGATGTTTTATTTCCTCGATGGCTTCAACGAACTGCAATAATGAAGAGCTGTTGTGTCTCTTGACAATTTAAAATTTTGGTAAAATTTTAAAAAATTACAAAGTCCCTAGAGTAGTAAAAATTATTAAATATAAAAAAAGATATTGTACAGCAGACTGCATCACTGGTTCTTTTAAAATCAAAACTCCAACTGACACAAGAGTTAATGATATCCAACATGGCATTGGTGTTTCAGAGATTCAGTTTGGATTATGGCAACTCTGTCCTAGCAGCGTTTTGAAAGAAGCACTGAAAAAACTAAGAAACAGATGATACATGGGCATTCATTTGAGTTATCCATAAAGAACAATTTGGTTCCTTTTTAGACACATGCATAACTGATCATTTAGTTTCTTATGTTAGATTTGAATGCTTTTACGGATTGCTGTGAATTCAAAGCCTGGCGGAGCCACTATTGTGATGTCACAGATTGAGAACACCCAGCGTATCAAGGTGGTTCGTGTGTTGACAATTGAGGGTAACAGTCCTTTTGTTACCCTCTGCTTCTTTAAAGCCAATGTAGAATGGTGCCACCATAATTACAATTTAATCCCAACCCGTCTTGAGAAACCAAAAAAGGGCCAGTGCAAGTGTAAAATGAACATGGTGTCTGTTCGGCAGGCCTAGAATATAAAACACAAAGAAAATTCAAAACATTGCAATTTTTGTTAATATATATATATATATATATATAATATAAGTATATATATATATATATATATATAATATATATATATACAGACTGCAACAGGAACTTCTACAATCTTTCACAGTATGTTTAAACAAATGATGGTTAATAGGTTAAAATATTTGTAAATATATGCTTGATGCTGCCTACTATCTTTTTATTTTTTATGTTTTTATTTGAATATTTTGCATTTCTTTAAATTATAGGCTTTCAATTGTTGACTAGCTTCACAGAATTGGTCTATGTTTGCTGGGCGATCTTCCGACCAGAAGGCTGGTGGGAACGACTTCAGTAATTTCCAAATGACTGGATAACAATGTACACATGTCTAAGGAGTTGCATATGTGTCTTTGTCATTTACTGAGACATTTCCTGGAGTGCCAAAACACACAGATGAGACGTTTGGTATCGGTGGAAAAACGAGTTGCGGTCGCACTGTTCCTTTTGGGAATATGAATTAGCCCATATTGTTTTATTGAAGTTGCAAAACCAGAAATGCATTAGTTTTTTTTTTTTTCTTACAACAAAATATTATACAACTGTACTTTGATTAAATTAAAAAAAAAAAAAAAAAAATATATATATATATATATATATATATATATATATATATATATATATATATATATATATATATATATATATATGCACTATTTACTATTGTTGTGAATTTACCATCAATATTACAAAATCAACTTGGCTCATCAGGCACACACACACACGCGCATTAACTAACCAAACTGAATTAATAACTGCACTCGATACTTGCTCTGAAAAGGATTAACTAATGCAATTGTCTCTGCCCTTTGTAACCGAACTGTGTGTGTATACAAGCCATGTTAAAAGCAACTGCATTTAGCCTATGTGTACGTAGCCCAATAGAACCTAAATAAATAGTTGAAAATATTATAATGCAGATTTTTTTCTACTTAACACATTGAAGTACAGTATAAAAGTTTGCCATAGTAAAAGCATAGCAAAGCATAATAAAGAACAGTGAGGTATGGTAAAGCATATTAATAAACATGGTAAACCAGGGTAAATTATGGTTACCACATGGTATTACCATGGAAAAAGCAGGTAAAAGTGCAAACATACTATGCAAAAATACCATGGTAAACTTGTGTAAGGGAATCTAATTGAAAATCTGTAACTGTTAGTCTAAAATATTATTAATATGAATAAAATAATTGCACTGCTTTATTATCAGATTTTCAAAATCAGATTTCCCAAATAGTTGTATAAAAGTATTGTTTAAAACATATTAAAACAGTTTAAGATCTGACCTGTCAGGAGAAACAATTTATATTTAACCAGATTAACAAGGAATCACTTCTGGAATCACTTCAATTTCAACAAAACACTGTAATAAACACTGAATGAATGCAGGCTGTATCAGCAACATGGCAAATCAAACATGAAACTCTTCAGAAGGAAACCTTTCAGACCTCTTACAAAAATGATAATGATGAGCCAGATTCAATGGCAAGAGGGGATTTTTCAGAATGGGAGACCTACATGAATACGGACTTGTCCTCCAAACCCTGCAGTAACCTCAGGGGAGTGAGCATCCTACTGCAGTGGAAATGCTTTTGAAGACACACCCATAATGTTGTTTTCTTATTCCATTATCCTTATTCCCTATTCAATAAGCAAAAAGGAAATAACACACATTTTTCCTTATTGCTTATTCAACCCGAAGAGTAAAAATGGAAATAAACTACTGGTATTTCCTTATTCCCTATTCATACTGAATAGGGAAATAGTGTTTTCCTGCAAATTAGACACATCCGGGGTCAGTGTTCCGGGCAATAGCTTATAGGACCATCAAAAAGACCAGGCGTGCAAGCATGTGTATAAGATGAAAACTAAATTTTCCTGTTCAGTTTGAATAATGACCAAGGATTTATTAGTGTTATTTTTCCGTTAATTTTTATTGAAAAGCGACAAAGGAAACAACTTTATGGTTGTTTTAAAGACAAGCTTGACAGTGAAACACTATCAGGGCAGTCGTCAATTAACTCTATTTTAAAGGCCTTCATCTCTTTGTCCATGTTGGGAAGAGTTTTAACAGCGAGTTGCTGATCACCCCTCACTTCATTAGTATTGGGTAATAAAAAACAATCAGCAATCCCTTTTGAAATATTAAATACACAAGTTGCTACGAAAACACAAAATAATAATATTAAAAACATTCTTGTGTGTGTTCTGTGTAATTAGTGGAATACTCAAAATTCCAATCCCAAAGCATATTTAAAAACATGTAAAAGATATAAAAGAAAGTACAAGTTAAACAAAAGGCAAAGCGCTTACTGTCACTTTTTACTTCTAATTAACAAACACTAGATGGTTTGAAAAAGGGAAACTGCTGCAGTTATTGCTAGCTTCCAAAAAGTAAATACAAATACATTTTTATTAACTACCCCTTCCATCACCTGTTTGGGATTGCTGGCAAATTTGGTATAGGTCCCTTTGATCATGAGAGAGAGAGAGAGAGAGAGAGAGAGAGAGAGAGAGAGAGAGAGAGAGAGAGAGAGAGAATTTGTTTTTTCCAACCTAAACCAAGATGTTTTAAAATCTAAACTAACATTACAACATATTCTTTTT
Organism: Polyodon spathula; assembly: GCF_017654505.1. Lineage (NCBI taxonomy): Eukaryota > Metazoa > Chordata > Actinopteri > Acipenseriformes > Polyodontidae > Polyodon > Polyodon spathula. Next base: position 22,909,114 of record NC_054546.1, read on the forward strand.
TTTTAAACTTGTTGATATTAAATTATGTTTTGCTTTTGTCATATTCTTAATCCCTAAAAGTAGTTTAATAAAGTTTATGATTGTTCATAAATATGACATCTCTGTGATTGAATTTTCTAAACAGATTGGTGTTATTTAATTGGACCAGGCTTGGGACTCAGGGCACTCAGGAGATCCAGATGCTGCTCTGCACTGTGTCTGCGTCATTACACCAGATGAATCCTGAGTAGTTGCTTACTCTATAACTCAATCACTGTTCTTCTGAACTCTGCTTCAACTGGGACCTTGTTGTCTTACTAGGGAATTATTTAAAAAAAATTAGATTTACACAGAACACTAAACAGAGGTAATAAAATTCTTAAATATGTGAAAACTATTTTAAAGCCAGAAGGAACGCTATGATCTTAATTCCAAACAGCCCATGAAATCCTTTTAAAAGCATGGATTCAGACAGGCCAGTTACAATACTGGTTTAAAGATGGTTTCCTGCTGAACTGCAGCCTGCACCCCCATTGTGTTCACTGGCATCTCAATGCTTCTGAATTATAGAAGATTCAAAGAGTTTTGATAGAACTTAGAAAATTATCATCAATTGATTAGACCAGACACTTATGACACGTCATATATATATATATATATATATATATATATATTATATATATATATATATATATATATCCATATAATATGATTATAAGATTATTAGTAAGCTAAATCTACTTTTAATAATCTCGATATAGTCCTGGTAATTCTACAGAATCTATAACTAATACCATTTCGATGTCTTAACTAATAAAACGGGTCGATTGTCAAACTAAAATTTCTTCGATTTTTTTTTTTTCTTCATTTCACTACCTTCTTTTATATCACTAGAAACAAATATATATATATATATATATATATATATATATATATATATATATATATATATATATATATATATATATACACAAATCAATGTTTCAGGGACACAGTCTGGAGAGAGGTAACTGGGTGGTTTGTCTAGAGCAGTCAGCAATCTGGGATGGTTCCTATTTCTCTAATGTTATTGATTTGGAACCTGCAAATTCACTGAACTCACCCAGGCTCTGTTAAACTGAACTGGCCCCCAGTATGAAACATGATACAAGATATCTGAGAGCTGCATGAGCCTGTGATCAGTGAAAGAACTGTTAGCAATGAGTTTCTGCTTAATAGAAATATTGTTCATTCCTTTCAAGAGACAACTGGGTCAATCAAAAGTCTGAAGGAATATGTGAAATATTTTACACGATATAATATTTGGCAGGCAGGTCCCAAAGATAATGCATGTCACATCTGTTCACTCAGGAAGATCACAGATAATGAGATGTGGTGACAAGAGGGTTAAAATAAAGGAATCATCAAAAGCAATTAACTGATGGAAACTCAAACTCTGAATTTAAAGGAAAATGAAAACACTGTTGCCTGTTTGTTCTTGGAGCTGCTCTTAATTGAAGGATAATAGTAATCATTATTATTTAAAAAAAAAACTAAACAAAAAACAAAACACAAATATGCTATTAAAAGTTCTCATTTTTCTTCACATAGTGAATGAAAAAAAATGTAATAAAAAATAAAATAAAAATTAACACAGGAAATGTGTCCATCTCCCTCTGGGACTCTTCGAAGAATAAAGAGTGATGTCAAAGTCTTTAAAGTCATCGCAAAGCCAGCCTGCTCACTGCTGCCCATCTGCTGGGTCCTTCCAGAATGACAGTGAGATATTCAGGCATTAAGAATCCGTCTGAAGGAATCAGCCCTCTCCCTACCAGGCAGCCTCCGTCCCGCAGACAGTCCTCTCAGACTCTGATCGGCGGTGCATCGGAAGCATTGAGTTTGGTGTAGAGTGTCTCTGTTAAAAGTATGGTCAAGTCTTCACACTCAGGAGCCCATATTTTCAGCGTTTCTTTTTAATTTACTTCTTGGCGAGCTGAAAAGGCGCTTGACCCTTGTAGCAATAAATAAGAAGATTTTTATCAGGATTTTATTTATTTTAAACATATATTTTTTGTTTCTTTGCAATGTTAGGAAAACTTACAGCTAATCAGTGCAGCAAGTCAGAATGAATACAATAGCTTTTTACATTCATGAAACTGCTCTAGACTTCTATAAAAGAAGCCATCACAAGTTAAAACTGTTTCATGAAATAAAAGGTGTTTTGTAAATGGGGCTCAATGGATGTTGAGCATTCTGACACATTTCAATTTGTTGGTAACAGTATGTTTGCTTTTCCATTGTCTATTTAATTGAGAATACCACTTTTCAATGTGTTTATTTATTCAGATGTGAAAATACAGCATGTATTTAAAGCATAGCCATATTCCTTCACTCCAAAGTAACTTGTAGCAGAATATACTGCTGTTCTTGATAACTGGACCATAATGCTCATTGTTTGAACTACACTCCACTGTTGTATGTGATGACTGAGGGTATCACCACCCCCCCATGTCAAGACAAGCCTGGTATCAGCTGTAAGCTTCCCTATGATGCTCCACGCACACTTTGTGAATGCAGAGCTTGACCCTCTCTGTATAGGGTCACTCCCACTCTCATCATGCAGTCGCTGTCAGTGCCATGCAGTCTGAGAAGGTAGAAACCAGAATGAAGGTCACACACAAACATCACACAAACATCATGAGCAGGAAGCCCGTCAATAATACGCAGCCTAAATGTCTTTTTCTGTTTGCAAACTCCTGTCTATACATTGCTGGTGTTCAGTATATCATTGCATTCCTAAAGCGCACAACACTTTTTTTTTTTAGAATGTTATGAGAATAAATAAAAATAATACCAATTGTAATAAGATTAAAATAATTTTTTTTCAATATTTATTGATTGATGTTTTTTTTATCACATGCCTTCCCCTATATTCTTACTTCGATGGAGTGGTTTCTATTGCTCCCTAGTGGATGGAGCACTCTTGTTCATGATGTGGGCATGTTTTATGGCAGCTTGACTTTGATTTAAAACAATGCACTGCTCCTAAGCTTGATATACACAATTAACTAATCTCTGGATGTTTCAGTGCTGAGATAACAGTGAAGAACCTCAAGATTCAGGGTCTTCAAATGATGTATCAAAGACCAGTCTAACATGCATACTATTGAAAATACATTGTGAAGCGTCAGGCTAACACCATGTCATGACTCAGAGCTTCACTTCACCCCATGTCCTCTGCTTATTAATAAAGAAGTGCTGACCAAGGCTTTCAAATCCCCTCTGCACTAGCATGTTCCCCTTTTCAAGTTTTTTTTTTTTTTATTTAAAGTTGCTGTTGCTTTCTGGTACCTAATCACTTTTTATAGGTCATTTGACCTTCAGCACAGGAAGTGACTTAGTACCACAAATATATGGTTCTGTAGCTTCAGCACAACAGGATGCTAATGGAGAATTTTCTATTTCTTTTTAAAGTTAAGCACTCCATTAAGATACTATGTAAGTTATTGGCAACTATGCAAAGCATGTGAATTAACTGATGCAGTTTGTCAATTTTTCCAGCTTCCCCTTGATTTTAAGAGAAGTATATTAATAGACACTGGGAAAGTAAACTACACAACACTTCATTTGAAACATAAACTTGAAGCAAAACAGCAGCGCTGTGCTTGGAAACAGAAATGCATATATACAGTGCCCTCTCCATAAGTATTGGGACAGTGAAGTCAAAATTGCTATTTTTGCTGTACACTCAAGCAATATGAAAATATGATTAAAAGATCAATATGAGGCAAAAGTACAGAATGTCACCTTTAATTTCTGGCTGTTTCAAAACACATATGTTTTACCGACTAAGAATAACAGCACTTTCAGAGTTCCATCCCCCAGTTTTATGTGAGCATAAGCATTGGGACATTTGGCTCACAGGTGTTTCTAATTGATCAGGTGTTTCCTGTTGCATTGATTGTTCACACATAAAAGAGCTGTGAATGAGTAGTCTCGGTTCTATCCTTTTGCCTTTGGAGTCTGCGTTTGGTATCAGTAGGCATAATCCAACATGAAGACTAGGGAGCTGTGTATGAAAGAAAAGCAAGTGATAAAAGAAAATAAGAACTCAATTAGAACCATAGCACAAAAGTTGGGCATAGCCAAATCAACAGTTTGGAATGTCCTGAAAAAGAAAGAAATGACTGGTGTCTTCAGCAATCATCAATAACCTGGTCAGCCAAGGAAAACAACAGCAGTTGATGACAGAACAATGACCAGAGATGTGAAAAAAACCCTGAAACAAGTGTCAGTGAAATCATCAACAACCTCCAGAATGCTAGAGTGAAAGTATCACAATCTATTGTTTGCAATAGACTTATAAAGCAGCAGAATTATAAAGGCTAACTGCAAGATGCAAACCTCTAATCAGCACCAAAAACAGAAAGGCCAGATTAGGATTTGCTAAAAAGTACAGAGATGAACCAGTACAGTTCTGGAACAGAGTTTTATGACAGATGAGACGAAGATTGACCTTTATCAAATTGATGGGAAGGCAAAAGTGTGGAGAAAAAAAGGAACTGCAGATGATCCAAAGAATACCACCTCATCTGTGAAGCATGGCGGAGGTATCATGGCATAGGCATGCATGGCTGCCTCTGGAACAGGCTCACTCATCTTTATTGATGATGTAACGAATGATGGCAGCAGCAAAAGACTTCAGAAGTGTACAGAAGCATCTTGGCTACCAAGGTACAAGGAAATGCCACCAGACTCACTGGGCGGGGCTTCATAATGCAACAGAACAATGACCCAAAACACACTGCAAACGCAACCAAGGAGTTCATCAGGGGGAAAAAATGGAAAGTTTTAGAATGGCCAAGTCAATCTCCTGATTTAAATCCAATTGAACAGGCATTTCCCTTGCTGAAGAGGAGACTCCCCAAAACAAACAACAGCTGAAAATGGCTGCAGTAAAGCTTGCCAAAGCATCTCAAAGGAAGATACCAAGAGTTTGGTGATGTCAATGGGTCACAGACTTGCTGCTGCTATTGTATGCAAGGGATTTGCAACTAAATACTAACTTTTACACTTCTTATATTTGCTTTAAATTGAATTGTCCCAATACTTATGCTCACATAAAATGGGAGGATGGAACCCTAAAAGTGCTGTTGGTAAAACCCAACCATTTGTACATACATAACTTTTTTTAAATCTTTATTTTCCACTGTAAGACATGAAAACGTTTGTATAAGTAGAATTTTGCAGTCATAATAGTTATACCAACTGCACATCTCTTTTTTTATCGTTAAAACTGAAGTGACTGTCCCCATGAATACCTCCCTGGATATATATATATATATATATATATATATATATATATATATATATATATATATATATATATATATATATATATATGTGTGTGTGTGTGTGTGTGTGTGTGTATATACACACACACACACACACAACACACACACACACACACACACACACACACACACAAACTGCTGTGCAAAGTCTTAGACATGTTGCATTCTTCTACTCTGAAGCATTATGAGCATCAATATTTTATTCAAAGCCTCCATTAGTGTCTTCTACTCTACTATTATAACAACCTTGACTTGCATAAAGAAGGAACACCATTGAGTGAAACAGCTCGCATCACTTGATTTTCAAGGTGTAATATCCAAAGCATAAATCAATAGGCACAGAGAAACGTCATCTTTAATTGTGAAACCCAGTACAGAAGACCCAAAAAGCTGTCTAACAAGGATGAACAATACTTGAAGATAATATCCATAAGGAATAGAAAGAAGACAAGCATTGAATTGACAACAGAACTGACAGAAGACACAGGCGTTGTTCTCCAACTTTGTCCAGTGTACAGTAACTTTGACCATTGTTCCATATATTTTCTCATATTTTAGCATTTTAGTCTTGTTCCCCTTTCTTAACAAAGGTATTCTTACTGCAACACACCCTTTAACTCCTGAGTTCTGTTGTCAATTCAACTCACAGAGCAACAACATGTCTAACACTTTTGCAGCAGTGTGTGTGCCATATATATATAATATATATATATATATATATATATATATATATATATATATATATATATATATATATATATATATATATAATGTTCACCGATTGTTCATATAAAGTAAATATGTTACTGGATGTTTAATATGTTACAATTAGGCTGGTAGTTCAAACTGACCATTTTTTTTTTTTTGCCCAACAAATAAACTTCAAGGCCTTTTAAAGGGCACATACAAAGCGATGATTGCTGCCTGGGTGAGAGCCTCTTCAGTATTAATCAGAGTCTCGAGGAGTCAAGTTAAAACCTTTTAGAGGACACCTCCTGGACAAGGACCTTCAGTGCGGTCACACTGACACACCAGGTCATGACATACTGTATGTGCATATATATATATATATATATATATATATATATATATATATACACACACACACACACACACACACACACACAGTGCCTACAGAAAGTCTACACCCCCTTGAACTTTTTATTTTTCACATTTTGTTGTGTCAGTCCCTCACAGTTTCATGCATTTAAATGAGGATTTTTTTTCCACTTATCTACACACCATACTCCACACTGGTAAGGGGGAAAAAACTTTTTATTGAGAAAAAATGTATATACTAAAAATACAAAACTGAAAGATCATAATTGGATAAGTCTACACCCCCCTGAGTTATTACTAGGTGGAAGTAACTTTGGCAGCAATACCAACATTGCACATCTAGATTTGGCAATATTTGACCATTCGTTCAAACTCTGTCAAGTTCCTTGGGGAACATTGATGGATAGCAATCTTCAAGTCATGCCACAAATTTTCGACTGGTAGGGGTTCTGAATGGGCCACTCAAGAACATTTACCTTTGTGTTCCTTAGTCACTCCAGTGTGGCTTTGGCTGTCTGCTTTGGGTCATTGTCATGCTGAAAGGTGAACTTCCATCCCAGTTCAGCTTTCTTGTTTGCAGCAGGTTTTCCTCAAGGACTTCTCTGTACTTTGCTCCATTCATTTTCCCTTCTATCCTGACAAGTGTCCCAGTTACTGCTGATAATAAACATCCCCATAACATGATGCTGCCACCATCATGCTTCACAGTAGGGATGGCGTTCTTTGGTTGATGCACTGTGTTGGGTTTGCGCCAAACACTTTGCATTTAGGCCAAAAAGTTCCATTTTAGGTTCGTTAGACCACAAAACTGTTTGCCACATGGTAACAGAATCTCCTGAGTGTTTTATTGCATACTTCAAACGGGATTCAAGGTGGGCTTTCTTGAGTAATGGCTTCCTTCTTGCCTCCCTACCATACAGGCCAGGTTTGTGGAGTGCTTGGGATATTGTTGTCACATGAATACTTTGAGCAGTCTTGGCCTGTAGCTCTTGCAATGTTGCCATTGGCCTCTTGCTAGCCTCTCTGATCAGTCTCCTTCTTGCTCGGTCATTCAGTTTGGATCTAGGCAGGGTCTTGGTTGTGCCATACACTTTTCACTTCTTTATAATTGTCTTGACCATGCTCAAAGGGATATTTGGATAGGGATAGGCCTTTGATTTTTTTTATACCCATCCCCTGATCCGTTCCTTTCAACAACTTTGTCCTGGAGTTCTTTTGAAAGTGCCTTGGTGATAATGGTTGAGTCTTTGCTTTGAAATGCACTACCCAGCAGAGGGAACCTACAGAAACTGCTGAATTTATCCTGAAATCACGTGAGTCACGACAATTTAATACAGGTGGAGGGCACTTAACTTGGTGTGTGATTTTGAAGGCGATTGGTTACCCATGAGCTAATTTAAGATTGCTATTATAAGGGGGGTGGACACTTATCTAACCAAGCTATTTCAGTTTTTATTTTTTATTAATTTTCTACAAATTTCTAGAATATATTTTTTCACTTGGAAGTTGTGAGGTAGGATGTGCAGATAAATGAAAAAAAAAAATAAAACTATTTTAATGCATTTTAATTCCAGGCTATAATGCAAAAAAAGGTGAACATTTTTAAAGGGGGTGTAGACTTTCTATAGGCACTGTATATATATATATATATATATATATATATATATATATATATATATATATATATATATATATATATATATATATATATATATATATATATATATATATATATATCATACAGTGCCTATAGCACTGCTGTATGGTGTTGTCGTACCTGCTTTTATCAGTACTGCCAGTGTCAGTTACCATTAGAAAAGGTTACAACCCCTGCCCCCTTTTCACTCTCAAGTGCTCAAGCTCCATTTGACTGAAGGGAGGGTTCCCCATCATTTGTATCCCCTTCCAATATGGAGCTCTTTTCAGGCATTCTTATCAGGTTTTAACAAAGCAAGCTGCTCTTTCCAGTTTTACATATTAGTGCAGCAGGGTCTCTCTGTATTTATTATGATACAATAAGTTAATATGCAGCATCCCATCACAGACAGTAATGCACAAATATCATGCAAATGATACATCGGTATTTCTTAATCGATACAAAAAACTGATTCCTATCTAAACATAATCCAGAATTCTGTACAACATAGGCATGTATTAAAATAGTACAATTCTGTACAATATAGGCCCATAGTAAAATACTACAATTGTTTTTTGTTTCTTCTTCTGCCATAAAACATAGAGAGCAAGCACAAAAAAATCAAAGAAAAGTAAAAAAATAAATATTCTCTGTACAATCACACATGCCATTCCAGGGTTAAATTCATCACTGCAAAGAGAAACAAAACAAAAAGGGGACAATGTTAGTTCAATCAGGATGTAAAAACAGGTCTGTTCATTCAATAAGTTAGTAAAACAGCAGCAACTAATTCATTTAAATATTTAAAAGTAAATTACTCAACATAGCCACTATATGAAAGCAGTAACACACAACAGGGGATTCAATATGGCTCAGTATCTCTATGCTTAGGGACTGCTCTGCACTAAGCAAAGTCGTGCACTTATCCGAACACCCTGCAGTGTGTTATTGCGCGTAGAAAATGGCTCCTCCCTCCCCACCCACTCCTCCCTAAGTAAGGGGATGTCCAGTGAATGAGGTGGAGGCCTTCTGAAAGTTCAAGCTCTGCAGGTGTGGGGACATTATCTGCACAGGTGTGAATACTTGTTAGGGTTACTTCTAGGACATTGTCCGCACATGTGATCTTGTATAAGAGAGGTAAAATTTGGAAAAACCTTTACCTAAATTTGACTATTATATAAACAGTATTTGTCAAGATGCTGTATCGATATCAATATAATATATGATATATATATATATATATATATATATATATATATATATATATATATATATATATATATATATATATATATATATATATATATATATATATACACACACACACACACAGCATCTTTACTTCTATACAATCAAACCCATTTACAATGTACCTGGGATGTAACGTACACACTGTCATAAAGAACCAGTATCATGGAACCGAATAAAATCATCTTAAATCCTGTTTAAATTCTCCTTTTAGTATGTACATACTTCCTGTCATTACGCATGCACCACGACGGCACGCAATGGTCTGTGCTGTGCATATTGTGTACTCGTAGGCCAACTTCTTGCTGTTTGAACTTGACATTGCTATCTATTACTATAATTTCTGCAGTGTTATCATGGCCAGCGCTAAATGATCTTCCATTTTACTTAAGGACAAACTGTACAGTATTGGAGAAATCTTAAAGGGACAAAAGAAGTCAGAATTATGTTGTCAAAGACCTCAAGTTTAAAAAGCAGCAGTCGTTGATGCAGTTGTTAAGGCCCTGTCCACATTGAAGCAAAAAAAAAAAAAAAAAAAAAACACGGACATCCGAGCTCAAAACCGATTTAACTGAACCCTAGCCCAACAGTGTTAGCACGTCCAGATTGCCGTAATGAAACTAGGTTAGTTTAACCTAACTGTTTAAAAAACACTTCGCTGGATGACTGTATCCTAGAAACCACTGTAATGTATACATAGTCTTTCTTTTTTTCCCCCTATAAGATGTTGTTCATTTTCATTTAACACAGGACCAGAACGGAGGAGCTACGAGAAAATGCCTAAGTAATCAAAAGGGGAATTTCGTATGGGGGAACAAAAAAGCCCAGGCCATAGTAAACAAATTAGATGGGCATTTGGATAAAGGGAAAATCTGGGGCTGTGTCAAAGTGCCCGCCCCTGTGTGTATTTTGTTTTGTATGTTGTGTGTTAATGTTGGTGTATAGCCATTGGTACACGGGATATAAACGAGTCTGTGTAACACAGTGTTTAAAATGTATATTTATTTAGGCACAAGGATTGCACAGCACTTCACGTACAAGTAAAAAGTAATAATATGTGAGCATGGGGAATTGCACTTTATTAATTCACGTGCAGTTGTACCGCGACTCCAATTGAATGATTGATTAACAATCGAGTCTCGGTACGGCTGCATAAAAGCAGCATGTTTTCACCCACTCGGGGTTGTGTGTTCGTTGAGTGGAGAACGGGATTGGAGACGGAGGTAATAATAAGAAGAGTAATAATAATAGTAGTTAAAATTATCTGCTCACTGTGTTTTGTTTAGTGTTAGTCCGTTTTTGTTTCATCTCTTTGTTTTGGTGAATGTGCCGTGTCCTGTGTTTTGTTTGTCTTGCAACCTTTTATTTTCTGTCTGTCTGTGCACTATTAAATGCTGCGCGAGACCATTCGCTCAGCTCCACCAAACTCCACCTCTCTCTTGTTTATTTCCTGGTTCCTGTTTCTGGTCTGACGTCCCCCACTCCGGCCGTCTTTGTGACAGGCAGATAAGACGTTCTTTAATTAAAAGTCGAGATAAAGGCCTTTAACTTGCTAATATGTGATGTGATTTAAGATAATTTAAAAAGTGTCTGGACACATTAAGTTTTGCATACTACAGTACATTAACATATCTGACTGCCAATGGAATATGGCAAGAATAAATCCTCCAGTATTTTAATTCGGGCTTGTCTTTTCTTTACTCTCGTCTCATGTAACCGGGGGATATGGCAACGTACTACCGCAAAACACTAGGGGACATCAGAGGATACTGTGTAACCAGACTTGAACATGGTTCACTTCCAGATTACAGTTAAACCACTCTTTGTAACCCAGTTATGCTGACAACCGAGTTCGAGACAAGCTATGCCCGAGTATCCTGACAAGCCCCAACTCACTTGAGTTATTACCGCATAAATTACACCTACGTGCAAGCTAAATTTAAAGCACTGTTATTTGTCCAAGAGACTCTGTGTATATATATATATAGATATTACTATATATCTTATATATATATCTATATATATATATATATATATATATGTGTACTATATAAATACTTGGAACCAATATAACTAATAAACCCAGCCCTATTTAATACCCAACGAGAGAACTGCAGTATTCTTTGCTTATGCTTACAGTTAAGTGTAGCAGTTTACACAATACTAACAATAGATGTGTTTAACAGGAATATAAAATAACTAGCCCAAGATGATTCAAAGTTTAACATATTCTTTGGTTGACATGGATATCTAAATTTCAACTCAAATGTATTTTGCAGGTCTTTGTTGTTGTTAATGAACGTTAATAACTTGTTTACTCTTCATGTCAACAATACATGTGTTTGATTGTTTGTTAATGGTTGAGATAGCCCCCACCAACACTTAATGATTCACAATCAGATTGGTGATGGTTTCAAGTTGTCTAAAGGCATTGAAAAGACAAGACTACTTTTATACATACACACACACACACACACACACACACACACACACACACACACACACACACACACACACACACACACACACATATATATATATAAACTACAGTCAATTCTCATTAATATGAATTTCAAGGGACCAGAAAAACAGTAGTCTTATCAGGAATCTAAAGCCAGATTGTATTGAAATTACAGTAACACTGAAATCAAATTTACAGAAAAATGAAAAGTATTAAGTACAGTTACAAGTACTGTGCCTTTTATTGATAATTTGGCTGTAAGTGAAATTTGAAAACATTGAATTTGCATTATAAGAAGTAATTTAGCATAAACAACTGCTAAATTTAGCCAGGACCATGTAGGAAATTCATACAATCAGGAAATTTGCGTAATCAGCGTCTGTTTTAATGAAAATTCACTGTATAAACAACAAATAATGAAACACACTGCTGGGCATTACTGTCCATCATTGCAAAACACACCAATGCCACTGCAATCATTTCCCCTGACTCAAATTCGTTTCCAGACTTACTTTATTCCAACATCCCTGCACCGGCAAGCCATCTTCACCCTGAGAGATAAAGAAATGAAGAGTGAGACACAGACGATATAACAACATGCTCACAGCAGTGCCTTCATCTCAGAGTCATCATCACCATTCAGCCTGTTCAATTAATCTCAGTCACCATGCAGCCTGTTTAATTCACCTCAGTTATCCCCATGCAGCCTATTCAATTTACCTCAGTATTCACCATGCAGCCTATTCAATTCATCTCAGTCATCACCATGCAGCCTGTTCAATTCACCTCAGTCATCACCATGCAGCCTGTTCAATTCAGCTCAGTCATCACCACGCAGCCTGTTCAATTCACGTCAGTCATCACCATGCAGCCTGTTCAATTCACCTCAGTCATCACCATGCAGCCTGTTCAATTCACCTCAGTCATCATCATGCAGCCTGTTCAATTCAGCTCAGTTATCACCATGCAGCCTATTCAATTCACCTCAGTCATCACCATGCAGCCTGTTCAATTCACCTCAGTCATCACCATGCACCCTGTTCAATTCACCTCAGTCATCATCATGCAGCCTATTCAATTCACCTCAGTCATCACTATGCAGCCTGTTCAATTCACCTCAGTCATCACCATGCAGCCTATTCAATTCACCTCAGTCATCACCATTCAGCCTATTCAATTAACCTCAGTCATCACCATGCAGCCTATTCAATTAACCTCAGTCATCACCATTCAGCCTATTCAATTAACCTCAGTCATCACCATGCAGCCTATTCAATTCACCTGTCATCACCATGCAGCCTGTTCAATTCACCTCAGTCATCATCATGCAGCCTGTTCAATTCACCTCAGTCATCACCATGCAGCCTGTTCAATTCACCTCAGTCATCACCATGCAGTCTGTTCAATTCACCTCAGTCATCACCATGCAGCCTGTTCAATTCACCTCAGTCATCACCATGCACCCTGTTCAATTCACCTCAGTCATCACCATGCAGCCTGTTCAATTCACCTCTAATAGAAATCAAGACAACCCTCAACCTGGACCCAGTCACTCGACATAGCAGCCGCCATGTTTGCAATCATGCAAAACAACCCATATAGTACACACGCAATATGTTTCTATATACATGTGAATTGTAGCATGTTTATTTCAAGAAACATTTTTACAAGATGTAAAAAAAAAAATGATTTCCTAAATATCGCTGTGAATAATGCATATCCTGCAGTATTTCCTGTTATTCCAGATCACACTTTAAATATTGCTGTGAATAATGCCTCACACTCCCAGACAGGATGCTGGGTCCAAATACCAGTTGCACAGGAAGTGGATTTATACTGTGGTGGCATTAAGAGGGGACTTGATAAGAGTCCAAGTAGAACTAAAGTCTGTTGGGTTTGTAAAGGCTTGATGGACACACCTTTAAGAGGTCAGGTTCCTTTGATCTTGTGGTGCACAGCAATATGAGGCTATATGAGTACTAAAGCTAAACAGTAGGCTCCAACCAAGTTGGAATCTGGATTTAACTGTCAAGGAGACTCTTCTAGTAAAATGCCAGATGTCCCCTAAGTTACAAAAGCAGCATGTTTTCCTTTTGAGAAAATGGTTCCAGGCTACTTCCACAGGTTTCCATGGCATCTCATTGACCCACTGGTATGTGTGAGACAGGGAAGTGTGTTTCATTCAGTTCGGAGATAGGAGAAGTAAAGGAAAAGAGTAGATTATATATAGCAATGTGTTTGGGAAGACAAAGGTAGAGGGTTGTAGTGGGTTTAAAGCTGGCACACTGGTTGATAATATACAGCAATGTGTTTGGGAAGACAAAGGACCAGCGGATTCTAGGTAGAGGGTTGCAGTGGGTTTAAAGCTGGCACACTGATACTGACACTACTATTTTGGAATTATTTATAGTTTTCTTACTTGTACTATATAATCCATGGACAAATCTAAAACTGTGATGTTCTAAAATTAATTGTGCATGTTTCAGATGACATTGCAGTGATTTGATACTTGTGGCTTAATACTGGTCTTGTTTCCTGTAAGTTTGGTGAGTCAATAAGCAGCAGCAGTTAGTGCTCTAATAAGAACTAAGGGACAACTATGACATGTATTATTTCTACAGAAAGTTACTGTTTTCTCAAAGAAAAGGGAACTGTTGTGTTCCAGCAGCACCGTGGGGTCTGGGGGCAGCACAACTCAGCTATTCAGATTTGTTTTGTTACTCAGTTCTTTAATTATTGCTGTATCACAGTATAGTGTAATGTGCCTACGTAACTAAGTCACACCTGCCTGTGCTGTGCTGGCTAAACTGCATGTACAGCTTCGTTAGCTTCTTTCAATGAGACAGCTTAGGAGTAATGAACAATCAATCTTCACACTGTCTCCTGTGACTGAGTTTTAAGGATGTTATAAGCTAACTCACCTGGGTCTATAATATCATGTAAGATGTCTGTCTGGTGGGGGTGTGGGGTGGGAGTGTAGGTGAGAGCAGGGAATGTTATTTTGCATTGTTGAGCTTATGTTATCTGTTGCAGACCAAGAAGGCAAACATGTAGTGATGGGCCATGGCTATGAAGAGAAAGACATTGCAACAGAGTTACTGTTCTCCATTTCAAGAGCTTGGCATCCTGTCAATAATATCCCATACCATGTGGGATCTCCATTAAATACTGTAGAATGCTGTACCTTTTGGTATGGTAGTTAATTGTATTACCATTGGTACTGCATGAATAGCAGTTCAACTATTCAACACCATAAGAATACAACGTATTGGGCCCTATTAACAGAACTTTAACACATACTTTAATTTTACAAGCCTGCTCTGCTGAATTAAACAAGTATGTCGACAACATGCATAACCCCCTGCAAAGCTATTAGTGCCATAGCCTACATCCACAGCATATATGTGTGCATGACAGACACACAGATGGACTGACTGACCGGCACCTCCATGCACCCTCAGATTCCGACACTCTCAATAACTTGTGTAATGTAATTACCAAGTCTGATCATAATTGCATAGGTGGTTCTGAAGATACATGTGTGATATATGCCACAAGTGCTTAACTAATTAATTTAACTAACTGTTTTGGGTAACACATTTCAAAAGAAAGTTTTATATAACAACATCTAACCAAAGATAATATTTACAATCATTAAAGTGTTGTCAATATAGCCCATTATCTTGTTAATTTTGTAAACAAGTCAATACCACGGTCATTGGTGTATTTCATGAGAATATCGCAGCTGGCATGCGGGTGATCAGGGAAGCAGAGCAGGACAGAAGGGGTTCGGGGAGCAGAGCATGCAGGGAAGGGAAGGGGTTACCATACCACTGGGCAAGGGGCATCCAAACCATCCAGGCCTGGCAAGCCTGGTTCACCTTTCTCTCCTTTAAAGCCACGGAATCCCTGTTTGTGAAATCAACTGCGTTTGTTATTCAAGAACAGCTGAGCATGACTCGCTGTGCACCAGGCTGCCCACAGAGACACCCTGGCACCTGCAGACTGTGAGATGTCAATGTTAGAGAGGGGGCAACATGGGCAGCACTGGAATGAGGTACTGAGCTGAGCATGGGGGGTTTGAGGTGTGAAATGCTGAAGACATCCATTTTCAAGGATTTGGAACCAGTGCATAGTTTTGCTCAGATTTTCTAGAAGACTAATAAAATAGGTGCTGTCTGCAGCAGTTCAATCAGAGTTCTTGCTCTACCTGTTCCTCCAGATAACTTTTCACACAGTCTTGCTTTGACATTTTGACCCCATCTCTCAAATACAGTTTCCAGTCTGCCCACTGTTCCCATCAGTCACGTAAAGAATCCCCCAGCCAAGAGGCAAGCTTTAGGCCAGCTGTTTATAGAACCATCTGAGCCGATGCCCTATTTTTACAGCAGCTTTACTTCATAAAAACATATGAAGAATCTGCCTGAAAGCCTACATAATCCAGAGAATGGATTAGACGACCATTTCAATGACGTGCTTGCTAATGATGTTCAGAGCAGACCTCACTGTGAGCGTTTACCTGCCATGGTGTTTAATGAGTGAGCAAATGACATTCAAAACCATTTAGCACAATGTAGATAAAACAGCTGGCACTAAAAGCAGCTTACTTGATTTTGGGTATTCTTGTGTTTTTGTTTTTTAAACAAAAATAGGCAAAAGGAGGGAGAGCTAAAAATTACTTTGTAAGGATTTTTACAACCTGTAAAGTAAAATATTAGCAGTGCATCTGCTGTACACTTGCCCTCCTTTCCCCTGGTGATACAGGTTTGAAATAAGACATACCAAAGGACATGGTGCATCCAATCCAGGTGCTCCTTGGTCTCCCTTATCCCCTTTGTTCCCCCTGTTGCCTCTCTTTCCCCTCTCCCCCTGCAAACAACAGTGCATTTAGAAAAACTGGTTCGGAGGTCTGGCAACTCACCAGGGAAGAAAACATTGGAAAAATACAACACAGACTGTCAACAAATACAAATATGTACTTTCAAATATTAAGAATTGTTGGTAAAAAAATATGATATAGGTCTGCAGTATGATATATAACACAGCATATTATCAAGTATTACTGGCATTAAAGGGGGGGTGGGTTATTGATAAGGAATGAGTGGACGTGCAGGCAGATTATACATTGGGGGTGAGGATGTCTTGTGTCATTGGTGAGTGGATAATGGCAGAACATTTCAGCTTCCCAATACTTTCAAACCTATTTTTTATTAATCATTTGCAATTTTCTTCTTAGCTTTATTAACATTGTTATTGGTACCCCGATTATTGTGTGGAGATTGTTTTGGTTCTTGTTTTTTTTATTTTATTTTTTTTATGTTAATTGAGAATAAACTATATATTTTAAATATAGCGGTCAGGCAAAGCAACTTTACTAGAAGCATGGAGTAAGGAAGGGGAGAGAGAATTTACAATTAACCCCCAAATTAAATGTGGTTAAGAAATGTCACCTGTAACTTAAATCCTTATCTTCACTGAAATGTGCTTGAGAAGGCACTAGCTGAAATAAGTTCTTGACTCAAGAGATTTCCACTCACTAGCGACAGGGGAGTGTAGCTTCAGATTAAAATCAAAATAAAGGAGAAAAGGGGTTTTGAACGTTTACAGTGGGAGGCAGGAGAGGAGAAGATTAACTCAAAGGGGAGGAGGTGGATGAGGAGCAGAGACCAGGGTGAGAGGGGAGAGAGAAAGGCCGGAGATACAGAGCAGGATGGAGGGGAGGAAAGGGGTAAGGAAGACCTGCGGAAACAAGGAACAGAAAAACGACGAGAGGAGAAAAGAAACAAGAATCTCAAATCCCTTTAGATTTTCACAGCACTTTCAGTTGGCCCCTCATGCCTGGTTCTATTTTACTTAATTTTATATGCTGGCCCACAATGGTAACATAATTTGACATGCCAATGGTATTGCAGTGCTCTGGACCTATACACACAATCCATTAACATTCTTAGCAGTGGCTGTGTGTTACTGACTCAGGATTCCTGTGTTATGCAGTCCCACATTCTTTGTGCTGCAGTTGCTGGTAACACAGTGGGCTTGATAACGGTTATCCCAAAGTTTCTTCAAGGTTTTTCAATGGTATTTTTCTATTGTTCTGTATTAGCAGCTGCAACTAAAATAAGAACTATTGCTCATCAACAATTCTCACAAAGTACCGATTCTGACACTCTCAAAGAAACCTAATGTATTTAATGGCTTCTGTTAGCCCTGTCCTGTCCTTTGTTCAGTATAATTTTGTGTATTTATATTCGTGCAGAAGTCACATGAAGTAAACTAATGTTACTCATATATTGCATACAATTTATGAACACACATCCAAAGTTGTTATTATGATAAATGTCGATCAAGAGTTATATTGTATCATTAAAATGTGCTAACCTAACATTAACAAAGAACCCGAGGCCAGCTACTACTGGGACTGCATGGCTGTTTTGGTGCTGAGTTTTTAGAATGAGGCCAACTGAATCTGCTAAGAAATCACTTATTTGAGTCAGTAGTTTCATTAAAAAGATCATAAGTGCATCCTGCATCCTTTGGTTAATTACCCCAACCTAACACAATTGAATATAGATATAACATAATAATACTGTATATCCATCAACATCCATTTTTTAGCAGCTGAATTGTATTGAAACATTCTGTCCAATTATAACTGTGTTTATTTATATACTGTATAAAAGTTATCCATAGCTGAATGCTTCTCAGGTAAGTAAAACAAACAACACATTAGGTATAAAAAGAGAACCCACCCAAAATCTACTGGCAATGCTTTTATCATACTGCTACAAAGTATATCTGATGCACAGCATTGTGCTGGCAATGCCTTTATCATACTGCTGCAATGTATATCTGATGTACAGCATTGCATACCTGACACTGTTATTAATTTGGTCATGGTTTAATAGGGTCAATGGTGCCAGTTGTGTAGCTGGTTTCCTTTCATAAGAAGCAGTGTCAACAGGGTTCAAACAAAGCCAACATCATTCTCCTTATAAGACATTTCAAACATTGCCTTTTAATGTAAAGATATGTGCATTATCTACATATAATATTAATATCTTTATATGTAAAGGTCCTCCTTGATATTGACAGGTGTAGTCCCTTAAGGGTTAAAATCCATTCCTTTACTCTTCATTAGGTTCAATATCATTTTCACTGCTGCCTTTATCATTGTGCAGCTGACATCTTTATGAAAAGTTTAGTTTTAACCCAAAGAAAGGGCACTGAAGTTACATGATAGATTTTTTCACTCTCCTAATTTTAGGTAGCCTGGTATTGTTTGAACTTGATGTTCTGTAAAGAGGTGAGGCTTTCTGAACCCCGGGTATGAAAATCATCATGCAACACTTCAGTAAACACTCTTCTTACTCAAACCACACAGGTTGAAATGAATTTTCCCCTGGAGTACCTAGCTGGACTGCCACCTACCATCAGCAAACTATGGAGCAGGACCATTGACACAAAACTCGTGATCTGTACTCCACAGTTACATTAACAGCATATTAATACTACAAGATACATGCAACTAAGCACTATAAACAAAAAAAAAAAAAACATACAGTGCTCCTGGCAGGCTTGGACTCCAGTGAAAGGCAGTCATGGCAAGTGAATTAACATATTTGTCTTACCCGGTTTCCTTTCTCTCCCGGTGGTCCTACTAAACCCTTAGAAACAGAAGACAAAAGGGGTGCGTCAGTCAGTTCACTGGGTCCGGTAACACTTTAGTGACTTCGCTAGCGATCATATATATATATATATATATATATATATATATATATATATATTATATATATATATATATATATATATATATATATATATATATACAGTGGCTTGCAAAAGTATTCAGACCCCTGACCAATTCTCTCATATTACTGAATTACAAATGGTACATTGAAATTTCGTTCTGTTTGATATTTTATTTCAAAACACTAAACTCACAATCAATTATTGTAAGGTGACATTGATTTTATGTTGGGAAATACTTTTAAGAAAATTAAAAAAACTGAAATATCTTGCTTGCATAAGTAATCAACCCCCACACATTAATATTTGGTAGAGCCACCTTTCGCTGCAATAACAACTTTAAGTCTTTTGGGGTAAGTATGTACCAGCTTTGCACACAGTGTCGGAGTGATTTTGGCCCATTTTTCTTGGCAGATTTGCTCCAGGTTGTTCAGGTTGGTTGGAAGACGCTTGTGGACCACAATTTTTAAATAGTGCCACAGATTCTCAATGGGATTGAGAGCAGGACTTTGACTGGGCCACTGTAGGACATTCACCTTTTTGTTCTTGACCCACTCCAATGTTGCTTTGGCCTTGTGCTTGGGATCATTGTCCTGCTGAAAGGTGAATTTCCTCCCAAGCTTCAGTTTTTTAGCAGACTGAAGCAGATTCTCTTGCAGTATTTTCCTGTATTTTGCTCCATCCATTCTTCCTTCACTTATAACAAGATGTCCAGTCCCTGCTGATGAGAAGCATCCCCACAGCATGATGCTGCCACCACCATACTTCACTGTAGGGATGGTGTGTCTTGAGGCATGGGCAGTGTTAGGTTTGCGCCACACATAGCACTTTGAGTTTTGCCCAAAAAGCTCTATCTTGGTCTCATCTGACCACAAAACCTTTTCCCACATCGCAGCTGGGTCACTCTCATGCTTTCTGGCAAACTCCAGACGAGCTTTCAGATTGTACTTTTTGAGTAATGGATTCTTTCTTGCCACCCATACAGGCCAGTGTTATGCAGAGCTCTTGATATGGTTGACTGGTGCACCATTACTTCACTCCCAGCCATTGAACTCTGTAGCTCCTTCAAAGTGATTGTTGGCCTCTCTGTGGCTTCTCTTACAAGTCTCCTTCTTGTTTGAGTGCTGAGTTTTGAGGGACGGCCTTTTCTTGGCAGTGCCTGGGTGGTGTGATGCAGCTTGCACTTCCTGATTATTGATCCAACTGTGCTCACTGGGATATCCAAACACTTGGATATTATTTTGTACCCTTTCCCTAATCTATGCATTTGTATTACTTTATCTCTTCGTTCTGTAGAATGCTCTTTGGTCTTCATTTTCCTTCAGATTCACAGCCTTACCAATGATCCTTCAACAGTGGGGTTTTTATCCAGAAAATGTGACAGCAACTTTAATGGTTCACAGGCGGAGGCCAATGGTAAGGTAATTGTGTCCTCATTAGGGCAATTTCTTTCATCGATGCAAACTGGGTGCTTCCAATACTTATGCAAGCAAGATATTTCAGTTTTTTTATTTTTCTTAAAAATATTTCCCAACATAAAACCAATGTCACCTTGCAATAATTGATTCTGAGTTTCAGTGTTTAAAAATAAAATATCAAACAGAACGAAATTTCAATGTACCATTTGTAATTCATTAATATGAGAGAATTGGTTAGGGGTCTGAATACTTTTGCAAGCCACTATATATATATATATATATATATATATATATATATATATATATATATATATATATATATATATATATATATATATATATCAATCACTCAATTATGTAATATATATTATACCATTCAAATGATTTGAAACATGTACTGACATTCAGTGTTAATATTTCTGGTCCTTACTTTATAACTGTTAATAGCATAATTGATAAAATGTTTGTAGATTGTATTTGACTACTTGTAACATATCCCTGGAGTAAAGACGTGACTTTACCAAACACTGAGAAATATAATATCACACATTTCAATGGGAAAATGTGAACTGACTGAAGTATCTAATGTGTTGAGCAGCCAGGATCCAAAGCTTGTACATGGGGGTTTTCCATAATGTTTGTTATGGAACATAACCCAGGAAACCTTAAGAAAGGAATATATCATTTTGCCTACCATTTTTCAGTTAAGTTGGTGATAGTCATGACCCTCAAATTCCATTTAATTCAACTTAAATGGATGTTGTTTTTGTGGTGATCAATGTGAATCATTAAAATTATAAAAACTATGAGCAAATAACTACAATTTGTAGACTGTTCCCTTGTAAAAGTTTACATGGTAAATTTGCACAGTAATATTGCAGTGTTCCCATACTTTTCTGTGGTTACTATGCATTTACGTTAGTTTACCATACCTCTCTGGGCTTTACAATGCTTACCCATGCTTTACCATGCTTTCATTGTGCTTCATTACACTTTGCTATGATTGTACTATGGGAAGCTTTTATAAGGGTTACTTTTAATTCTACTGAATGAATAAGTAATCAATGCTAAGTGTGGATTTGGGGTTGTGTGAAGTGCATGTGAAGGCAGCTGGGTTGTTCAAAGTGTATCATCAGCTGTGCATTCATCCTTACAGGGATTCCTGGGGTCCCGGCTGGTCCTGCAGGTCCGGGGTCTCCCTTGTCTCCCTGAAACAGACACAGACCTCATTACTCACCCAGAGGGAAGCAGGGGGCAGCACACAGGTGCATTTTATTAACTGTTAGCAACTGGCTTCCTAATACATTAACAAATGTTATTCATCTTGTGTTACATGTTATTCGAAAATGAATAATGTTATAATAATACCAAAATACTACCACAAGGAAATCTTTAGAAGTGCTTTTTAACAAATGTAACCTCAAAAATAACAAAATTTTTAACATGCTAATAAGCTTGTTGTTATTAAAATAAAGCTTTTCTCCATTTTACATTGCATGCCTTCATGACACCATTTACACACAGTTCTGCCAGTTCCCGACCCCTCACAGCTCTCTTCACTCCTGACAGTGTCGTTGTGCTCTGGTCAGGCGTGGTGTTAGCTGTGCACAGCTCAATCTCTGTACTCACCCCCTCTCCTTTTGGTCCTGCTGGCCCTGGTGCACCCATTGGTCCCATAACTCCCTTTAAAATACAACAGCAATCCGGATTCAACATTTACACAGCATTGTGTTGTAAAAACAATAAAGGAAACAGAAGAATTAAAAGGCTTCTGGTTAAAAAGACAGTAAGGCCTCAGCTTTCATTTTAAATTTCAGAACAACATCCAGCTTACTGGAATGTCTCTGTTCTATCATTCTTTTATTACTGTAATTAGTGGTCGATTTGTATTATAAATAAAACCTGAGGACCTACGTTAAAAAAATAAATAAATAAAAATAACCATATTATTGTTCTGTTTCGTTTCGATTAAAAAAAAAATAACAGTAATAATAAGAAAATATATATGCATATTTGATCTCAGGCACACAGTGTAGTACTGGCCATGCATTCATATCCCTCCATGCTCCATTGACAAGGACACAGATTTTTAGTCACACAGACTGAGAAATAGAGGGGACTGACAGACAGAACTGCTCCTTTAGCAAAGCCTGCCGGAGATCCACTGAAACATCCAACAATCTCTGCATATCAACTGAGGATTGGATTCACTTACAGTGATAGACATATATCACACAGCGCCTATTGTGGCCATACGCTGTAACTACCTTTTCTTTGTTCTGAATTAAACCCAGCCTGCAGCACCGCCAGATAAACAATTGCAGTCAGGATTTCAATTTAAAAGAAAACAAACTGTTTCTTCAAATCTTTACCTTAGCATTTCAAATTAAAGTAAAATTGCACCAGTTCAGTGATTTCCAGTGTGGGTTTTGATTCAGGGCACCTGTGTAAACAAGGCTCATATAGGACGATGAGACACAGAGAGACACAAGCTGGGATGCAGGCAGCAGGTAGGCGGGCTGGGGGAGGTACAAGGGGAATTGGACACATGCCACTCACCACTGGGCCAGGCCTGCCGTCTAAACCATGAGCACCCTGGACAGTATGGAAAGGGTTAAAAGAAGTAGAGAGAAGAAACAGGAGGGGGGACATGGTGTGAGTGAAGCAGTGACTAGGGGACATATGCTTTGTCAAAAACATGTTTAATGAAAGGTGATGGTTTTACTATTAAGAAACGGTAACCCTTTTTAAATATATCTGAGTCAGTTCTATGACTTTTTATCATTGCCTGAAAAGGGTGATAAAAATCAACATCCACTTGGCAGATGTTCAGTGTCAAACAAACCTGGTTTAAAAGCTGCGATGTGTTGTGTGTCCCTGTGAGAACATTGCTATCTGTTGTCTAACACTGCTGCGATGACCAAACCACGTCACCCTTTTTATGTGTTCTGTGTGTGAGAGAGAGCTTAAAAGGGGTTACTGCGCCTTTACAAATATAACTACAGTACAATTATGGATGAGTTGCCCTGCTACACTGTGGGGCTCACAGTGACAAAGAAGCAGAAGCACCACTTCTGGATAATTTTTTTGTATTGTTTTTTTTTTACAACATGCTGTTATACAAGCGGCTTCAAATGAAAACAACACTTCCAGACAGACTTGAACATTCTCAACCAGGCACACAATCCTAGGTAGATTATAACACAGTCTCAGGGAAATGTGGTTCGGGGGGTGAGTGGAGGGGGGGGGGGGTTATTGAGCAATGACTCTTGGCAGGTTGCAACAGTAGATCATGTCTGGCCCGTCGTGTCTGGATGCTATGAAGCAGTGACCAAACAGTCGTGGCATTGATAACAGACAGCCCAAAGGTCCACCATCCCACCCTGATCCCCATGGTCTACTGTTGCTACCTGACCAGTGCTCCAGTGACACAGTTAGTGCTCTACACTATGCACACTCTAAATGTCGAGTGACTGTACAACCTGGCATGGACTGGGTTTATACGCTTCCTATTTTCTAAAACAGAGCTGACACATCACTTCATCTTAACATAGCGACACAGGGCTCTGCACCTGGGACAGGGGTGAGCTCACACACCCAGGCCAACTGGTAAAGAAACCAAATAGGGAGCAGGGAGTGGGGCTCCTGTAGCTACCAATCAGGGTTTATTTTGCATTCAGGGTGGATCCACTGGAGTGAAACCTCAGGGATGTCCTGTACACAAGGACTGGGGATTGAGAGATGTCTTGTACACAACAACTGGGAATTGAGAGATGTCCTGTACACAATGACTAGGAATTGAGTGATGTCTTGTACACAAGGGCTGGGAATTGAAGAGGTCCTATACACAAGAACTGGGAATTGAGGGATGGCCTGTACACAAGGGCTGGGAATTGAGAGATGTCCTGTACACAAGGACTGGGAATTGAGAGATGTCCTGTACACAAGGACTGGGAATTGAGAGATGTCCTGTACACAAGGACTGGGAATTGTGAGTTATCCTGTACACAAGGACTGGGAATTGAGAGATGTCCTGTACAAAAAGAATAGGGGATTGAGAGATGTCCTGTACACAAGGACTGGGAGATTGAGAGATGCCCTCTATACAAGGACAAGGGGATTGCTATTTTGGCAATTTAGCCGGCCCTGCACTTGGGATATATAGACACGGCCTTGCTGAGAAACGTCTGGGTTCTCAAAGCTGTTTACTCCAAATTGTCATGAGCACATTTTTTATTTCATTTTGTGTTGCCCTATCGAGCAAATGTGCTTCTTTGGGAAAAAATACAAATCATCCTGAGATCATGTTTGGAGTTAGGAATGAATAACAACTACTGGGCATGGAACAGTGGCAAACTATTCCAGATAAACTGCAGCAAGGAACTGGTTGACTGTACTTTTCTGACATAAATTGTGTTTTGTTTTTTTTCATGTCAGTTTCTACAGCTATAGCCAAAAGTTTTTCATCACCCTAGAATTTTTGGATTGAGACATCTTTTTTTTTTTTTTTTTTTTTTAAACTATATAAACATAATTTAGATTTTTTTAATTTAACATCATGCAATCAGAGAAACTACAAAATGAGAAGTCTACAGGACGCCATAATAGTAGCACAGGATTTCATGTTAGTTTTTGAAATTTCACGTTTTTCAATTTGTCAATTTTTCATTAATTATATGGAAACTACAAAGCGTATTGTAATTCAATACATTAACATAACATTATTCAGCAAGTCTCATTCAACTGTATGAAGAAACATTAATTAATTCTTTAAGGTGATGCAAAACTTTTGGCCAGCGCTGTAGATCTCCAGAACATGTCTGATTGTTTGTTGTACTCACGGGCAGTCCCAGAGGGCCTCTGTCTCCTTTCTCTCCCTTCTCTCCCAGATCCCCCTTGTCACCCTTCCTGCCATCTCTTCCTGCCTCACCCTGAGGAAACGTGCAGGAGTGTAGAGTGATTACCCAGAACTTCATACAGTCAGCAGCCTACAAACCTGCAGGAGTGTACAGTGACTACCTAGAACTTCACATAGTCAGCAGTCTACAAATCGGCAGGTCTGTTCTGATGACCTGAGCATGCAGATGCCATCTTGAAACATGTAACTCTATTGTGAAGCTTTTGACACTGTTGACCCCATTCTTAGTATTGTATTCAATAATGTTAATAAAGGGTTCAATTCAACTCCAGGGCAACAACATTCACATCTGCAGTTGTCCCCATGCTTTCCCCATGGTTATACTGAGCTTTATCATAGTTTTCTATGGTTTGCCCTGTTTTTGAATATGCTTTACCATACAGTACCTCCCTGAGCTATACAATGCTTCCCTACAGTATTTTTTAATATGCTCTTACTATGCTTTATTGCACTTTGCAATGCTTTTACTGTGGGACACTTTTATAAGGGTTAAAATATATATTTTTAAAATTGTCAGCATGCCTAGATAACACTTTAAAATGAAAACAGATACTGTAAAATATCAAGTAAGCCCTCTTACCTTTGGCCCTGAAAGTCCCGGAGGTCCCTGCATTAAAAAAAGCATAAAAAGCAATTATTAATTGTATGATTTGGGTTTTCAAAGCATTGCAGTGGCTACCCTGCAAGACAATGTCTCCAGCTAGTGGTGTGTGGGAAAAATGCACCAGAATCTTCACATGAAAACGGTGTGATTGAGATACAACATGGCTGCTTCCGACTTACAGCATGCTGACACTGAAACACTTTAATAGAAAGGAACCCATTCCAGAAAGAACCCATTTCAGAGAAACTGTTATTGTCTGCAGGGTCGGTACTGTGCCTGCAACTGTCACAGTGTAAATATAGTCCCAGACTATTAGTTTTAATAGCACTAGATTACATACAGTCCCATGACACAGCTGGAAAGAACATGCATAGTTACATGAGGTACAGCTCCATGGTAAACAGAGTTATTTATGGGTGTCTTTGGTCCTCCTTACTGTGCTTGTGAGATCAGACCAGGGTTTGTAAATGATTCGTAAACATGGCTGTGACTGTGAAATCCAAGGTTTGTATCCACACTGTCAACAATGGGGAGTGGCCAGGAGCACTAAAATTCAATACCATGATTGCTCATTAACTAGCCCTGCCCATCACTAAAAGGGGTAGTGGTCTCATCGCCAGGGCAGTACTGTATCACACGTGGTCTAGCTAGCTTGAATGGGGAAAAAGGAAGGTTCTGATTACTCACCAGGGGCCCGGCCGGTCCCTCTGCTCCCGGGAGACCTGGGGGGCCACTAACCTGGAAGAGCAAGAAATTAAAGCAGAGTTTCAAAAGCTCAGGGACGCACTAATGCACTGTCAAAGACATACTTTCCCTTATAAAAAATTCCCATAGTAAAGGCGCAGCAATGTGTAATAAAGCAAAGTGAATGCATGGTGGTAAACATTGTAAAGCACAGAGAGGTATGTCAAGACATATTAAAAAAACCATGACAAAAGCATGGGAAATGTATAATATAACCATGGAAAAAGTTGGTAAAGTTGAAAAAATATACAAAAATATCGTGGCCAACTTTTACAATTTACAATTTTTTTAAAATATTGTTACTAACTATTCCATTGCTATCATCACTTACAATAGTCGTTTATCTCTATGTGGCATTTCAAACTCAAACTCTTGACAACATTCCCACAATGTGAGAGAAAAACATTTTAACAGTTTGAAGCCTAACAAAAGACAAAAAAAAAAAAAAAATCTAATTGTCAAATTAACAAACAAGTATCAATTAGGAAGAAATGTTTTAAATGGCATAAACAACTCAAAGTGTTGAATTGGTAAGAAAATAATCCAGCTTCTTGTGCCTAATGGTACTTAAACCAGAACCAACAGTTTAGATCCCAAAACAGCACTGAGCAGAGGGTTCCAGAACCAACAACTTAGAACCCAACACAGCACTGAGCAGAGGGTTCCAGAACTAACAGCTTAGAACCCAACACAGCACTGAGCAGAGGGTTCCAGAACTAACAGCTTAGAACCCAACACAGCACTGAGCAGGGGGTTCCAGAACTAACAGCTTGGAACCCAACACAGCACTGAGCAGTGTGGCCATAATTTATCACACCAAGTCTACACTGCCCTTTAAATATACCAGCCTTCCTAATGCAGTTTTTTTAGTACTGCTTTGCATACACGGGCTATAGCAAATCAAATTATCGTTCAGAGTTGTCTCAAATTGATGTAGAGATATCTCTAAATATTTGAAGATATCTCTAAATCATTTCTAGATATCTAAACATATATGACGGTATCTGTAAATTATGTAAAGATATCTAAAATACATTTAGAGATCTCTCTACATCGTTTAGAGATATCTTGAAATAACTTCCTAATCGTTTAGAGATATCATTAAATCCTTTTAAGATATCTCAAAATAAGTTCCTGCTCATTTAGCAGTATCTCTAAATGGCCAGGAAGTCCATTCAAAACATAGAGGATTTTTAAAATAAGTAATTTAGAGATATCTTAAATTTACAGATGACAGTTTGGCATACCATATTAGCAAAACATTATTTCAAGATATCTGTAAATCAATGTGAGATATCTCTGTTTCATTTTTAGACATAAAAATGAAATTAAGATATCTTCAAAATGGTTTATTTACAGATATCTCAAATTATTTTAAAGATATATGCAAATGAATTAGAGATACAGTAGAGAGTCAATTATCCGATCTTAGATCAACCATACTGTCTAATCAACCAAACGCATGTGTAATCATGTGATAAATTACATGTGGCGTATTACACACACAGCTTCTGTTGCTAGCTGCCAAAGGACCAGCAGACTGAGGCAAATGAAAGTTACACAATTATTCAGACCACCACGACCTTACATGGAGCATTGTGTTCTTTAAATTGTTGCAGTTAAGCACATTAAAACAGTCACCTCATTCCTGATTTATCTTCTATTTTGTCATTAAGGGCTGGAGATCCCATTTATGTTATTGAGCAGTTAAGAACTTTTATTGTATTTATTTCAATTGTACATTATTTCAAGTATCAAAGTTTAGAAACATTTTACTGAATTTTGAAGTTAACGATTCCTAAAGTTCTCTAATGTGTCAATTGTACTGAATTGTATTCTTTGATGCTTTTCAAAGTTTAGTACATTGTACGTTTAATTACAGTATTTCAATACCTTAACTGTAGGTGTTAAAGTTTTACTGAACTGTATTAAGTTAATGATTTGTAAAGCTTTGTAATTTTGTATGCATAATGTGACAGAATAGGCTACTAGCTATATCAGTAAGGCTCTGATTTTGGCACAGTAATTTTTAGTACATTTCACAGGTGAGGTGCGGCAAAAACACAAGAATCCTGAAAAGTTTACCAAATTATGTAGTTTTAGCTACATCACCTTATAGAAGTGCTTTTAAATAGTACACTAAAACTAATAATATAACTACTGACAAGCTTAAATGTTACATTAAAGTACAAAACTTACAGTACATATTCAGACATAATTTCTGGTTCGAGTCGAGGGTCTCTGACCCTATGCGAAAAATTAGAATTACGCAATCTACAATTTTGCGACGTGTGTCTTTTTTGGAATGGCATACAGTCTTAACAGATCATCAAATCATTCACCTGTCATTCTAAAATACCTAAAATATCTCTCACTGTCACATACCCGCATCTTTCTAAATAATGTTTGTTTATGTCTCTGTTGGTTGAGAGGATGGATATGTCAATGACTATGCTTCAGATTTTTTGCAATCCTCTTGTATAGAGGTACAAACTCAGAACATCTACTTAAAAGTCAATTGATCCAATTTTGTGAATGCAGTCTGTATTTAAAGTATGAACAACAGCTGAGACCACTTTGAGCAGTGAAAAGGGTTGCGACATGATGCGTCCCGTACAGCAAATAGTGAATCTGCAAAGCTTTTAGCTGTCTGTCCCTGATGTATTGAATTCATCTGCAACTGAAGTGCTGTATGAACCAAGCTTAATCGGGTTTTCCATTATTTTAAAACAGCATGTTGTAAAGAAAGCCTCTGTAAGTAGGTAAACTTCTGCTCTCCGATGTATTGCTCTTCTGTCTTTCCAGAAAACAGTCCACTCACACTTTGTTTTGCATTTTAGCTGTTCCCAATTGTACATGCCTGTTTGTTCAACTATCTCATTGCATTACATAGCTACACATAAATACTGCATGTACACAACCACACTATGTCATACTGCATTTTTTTGAATAAAGGAAGTGCCTAAGCAAAAGTGTATTACATCCATTTCCATGATTTTACTTTTTTTGTGTACTAAGTACTTGTGCATGTTAACTTTATTCTATACAATGCGAATGGTACAATAATTGTTATTAATACCTCCTAAGCCCCCTTTTTATTTCATGGGGGCTCAAGCCCCTGAGGCCCCTCCCCCATCCCCATTGCCAGCGCCTATGATTCTAGTTGCCTATTAGTTACAGTTAGAGGCTGTTCCAAGAAACAAAATGTTGTGGGATTCCCTTTTAATACAATGTTAAAAAAAAAAAAAAAGAATGAGGGCCATTCTATTTAAATTGGATTGTGGAACAGTGTGTGCGATGTTGAAAACGTTCTATTGGTTCTACAGACAGTCTACTGTTTCTGGTAGAGCCTGCAGAAAGAAATGCTCGGAGGAGGAAATGGACGATCACACTGAATCGAAGATCTTTCCTGTTCTGCCCTTCCAGACAGAAAGCCAGTAATGTACAGCATAGGCACTTCTTGATTCAGGTTCTCGACGATATCATGGTAATGTTGTGGTCAGTACTCCCAACAGTGTGATGAATCACTTACCGGAGCACCAGCTGGACCTAGGTCTCCCTTGTCTCCTTTCGGCCCAGTGAAGCCCATGATTCCTGGCTCCCCCTTCTGCCCGGTGAAACCATCCCTGCCTTTGGGGCCCTCAGGGCCAGGGGGGCCCTGCTCGCCTGCTTTCCCTCGGGGGCCCTAGAAAACACAACCAGGAACATGACTCACCAGCAACCAAGAGGCAAAAAAGAAACACCCAAAACCTAAGGCATCTGAACTTTTCCATTAAAAAACCTGTCTGAAACAATGAGATGTGGGATTTGTCTGAACTGCTACGTACTGGGAGCCAATGCGAGAGGAAAGGCTTAGAATAAGACATACAGTGAACACATGCATAGCCCCTGACAACTGATCTGAAAGATGAGTGGAGCTACTATAGGAACAATTACAACACCAGCATCCATAAAACCATGGTTTACCACTGGGCAACCAGCTAGGACAATGAAGATAAGACAGGTCTGAGGTTGTGATGTGAGTGCACAAACCTTGAAACACACACAGACTGTAGGACTTCTGTCCTGATACTGCTGTTTTCTACAGCACTGTTTAGATTGTTAACATAGACTATGTGTGCATACTACACAGTATTGAACACAAACCTTCTCCCCATCAAGACCAGGTGCACCAGGTAACCCCATTTCTCCCTGTGAAAGAGAAGGAACGGGTTCAACTCACCAGCTCATCACATTCGGCTGACACATAAGCATGAAGAGATGGAGTCATTGGAATTATAATCATTGTCTTTGTGGCATTTTAAATGCCAACGATTTATATGACTAATTACAAATGTAATTGCAAGAAATTATAAAACTGTTTTTTTAAATTGCATGAAGTTGTATAGTTTGTTGCAGTGATGCTAGAACTACTGTATATGTGTAATCACAGTGAAGTTCAAATTTTTGTTTTTTAATTAGCATGTACATTTTTAATTTCCAACAAACTGGAGCATGTTCTCAAAGGACAATTTTCAACTTTGTTATTGTTTATGAACAGACTTGCTTTATATTGCATTCCTTGAAATAACACCAATCCCAGATAGAACAAAATGCAAGGTAAAATTTGTAATAATTAGTTCTGAAGCATTTCTCAGGGGGGTTATCAGATGTACAGTATGACTGAGTGTGAAAAAAGCCCTGCCCTGCACTGCCATGCTCTGCCCTGGTCTGCTCTGCCTGCCCTAGTCTCCTTTGCCCTGCTTGTTCTGCCCTCCTCTGCCCTGCCCTGTCCTGCCCTGCCCTGCCCTGCTCTGCCCTACCCTGATCTGCTCTGCCCTGCCCTGGTCTGCCCTGGTCTGCTCTGCTTACCCCTGCCCTGCTCTGATGTGATCTGCAATGCCCTGCTGTACTCTGCCCCTCCCTGCTCTACCCCGTTTTGCCCTGCACTGCCCTTCCCTACCTTGCCATACAACGAATTGCCCTGCTTAGCCCTGCCCTCCCTGCTCTGCTCTGATCAGCCCTGTCCTGCTCTGCTCACCCCTGCACTGATTTGATCTGATCTGCAATACCCTGCCCTACCGTGTCCTGCTCGGCCCTGCCCTGCTCTGCTTTGCCCTGCACTGCCCTGACGTGCCTTGCCATGCCCTGCCCTACTCTACCCTGTCTGCCCTGCCCTGCTTTGCTCTGCCCTGCCTTGCCTTTCTCTACTCTACTCTCCTCTGCACTGCCTGCTCTGCCCTGATCTGCCTTTCCCTGCTCTGCTCTCCCCAGCACTGCTCTGATCTGATCTGCCATGCCCTGCTGTGCTCTGCCCTGCCCTGCTTTGCCCTGCCGTGCTCTGCCCTTCCCTGCCCTGCTCTGCGCTGCTATAATTTGCTATGCCTTGCCCTGCTATTATCTGCCCTACCCTGATTTGATCTGCCCTGACCTGCCTTCCTCTGCCGTGCCTGCTGGGCTCTGCTCTGCCCTGCTCTGCTCCCTCCTCTCCTCTCCTCTCCTTTGCCCTGCCCTGCACTGCTGGGTGTGCAAGCATGTCACTTACCTTCGTTCCTGGTGTTCCTGAGGGGCCAGGGGGCCCTGGTAGACCAGGGGGACCCTGGAAATCAAACACTACTTATTAGAAACACACCTTAATGTTATCTCCACGTATTTGAGGACAACTGAAGTGGAGGACATCTATTGTCATCCATGAAACTGGTATGTTTACTGCTTAGAGATTAAGGGTGATAATAGTTAGATATGTTCTCACAAGATATTGTGCATTATATATGAAAGAAAGACAATATAAAGCATCATGCTTAAAAAAAAAAAAAAAAAAAACCTTACCAGCAAAGCTAATGTCCTTATTTCCTGAAAAAGAGAGTTAAAAATAATGAAAAGCCTGTAGAAGTATGAAGGATACAAGTGAAGCATGTAAATGAACTCGCCGGCCTCACTCCTGCATGCTATGAAGAGGGTTTGAAAGCCGTACCTGCAGCTTTTCATCCACATTGCTGTTGTAGTCGAGCATCTCAGTCTTTCCAGGTTCCCCTGCTGGACCGGGCGGACCCTGCAAAGAAGGATAAGCGAGGTTATAGGGCATACATAACCGTGCAATAACATGGTGATAGCTGGTTAACGATTTCATTTGCTTGTACATGTTATCTACTGCTGGAATAAGGGAGTAACTACAGTGGGTCTCAAAAGTATTCACCCCTCTTGGACTTTTCCACATTTTATTCTGTTACAACATGGAATCAAAATGGATTTAAATTAGGAGTTTTTGCCACTGATCAACACAAAAAAGTCCATAATGTCAAAGTGAGAAATAAAATCTACAAATTGTTCTAAATTAATTACAAATATAAAACAGAAAATAATTGATTGCATAAGTATTCACCCCCTTTGCTGTGACACACCTAAATAAGCTCTGTTGCAACCAATTGTCTTTAGAAGTCCCATAATTAGTTGAATGGAGTCCACCTGTGTGCAATTAAGGTGTTTCACATGATTTCAGGTTAAATACACCTGTTTCTGGGAGGTCCCACAGTTGGTAAGGCATTGAATATCCCCCAGAGGAGAGTAAAGTCCATTATTAAGAAATGGAGAGAATATGGCACAACTGTGAATCTGTCTAGAACAGGCCGTCCTCAAAAACTGAGTATCTGGGCGAGAAGGGCCCTAGTCATTGAGGCCACAAAGAGGCCTATGGCAACTCTAAAGGAGTTACAGTCTTCCACAGCTGAGCTGGGAGACACTGTGAATACAGCAACAATAGCCCGGGTGCTTCACAAAACTGGCCTTTATGGGAAAGTGGCAAAAAGAAAGCCATTATTGAAAAAAAATCATCAAATCTTGGCTAGAGTTTGCCAGAAGGCATGTGAGAGACACTGAGACCAAGTGGAAGAAAATTCTATGGTTTGATGAGTCCAAAATAAAACTTTTGGCCTCAACACTAAGCACTATGTTTGGCACAAGCCTAACACCACACATCATCCTGAGAACACCAACCCTACCGTGAAGCATGGGGATCGTGAAAATAGTGAAAATAGTGGGCAAAATGGATGCAGCCAAGTACAGAGAAATCCTGGAGGAAAACCTGCTGAAGTCTACAAGAGACCTTGGAATTGGTAGAAGATTCCTCTTCCAGTGACAATGACCCCAAACATACAGCCAAAGCCACACTGGAGTGGCTTCAAAACAAAAAGGTCAATGTCCTGGAGTGGCCCAGTCAAAGCTCAGACCTCAATCCAATTCAGAATATGTGGAAATAAATGAAAATTGCTGTTCACCAAAGGTTCCCATCTAACTTGATAGAGCTTGAGCAATTTTGCAAAGAAGAATGGACAAAAATTGCAGTGTCCAGATGTGCAAAGCTGGTAGAGACTTATCCAAATAAACTCATGGCTGTAATTGCTGCCAAAGGTGCCTCTACCAAATATTGACTCAAGGAGGTGAATACTTATGCAATCAATTATTTTATGTATTGTATTTTTAATTAATTTAGAACAATTTATAGATTTTATTTTTCACTTTGACATTATGGACTTTTTTTTGTGTTGATCAGTGGCAAAAACTCTTAATTAAATCGACTTTGATTCCATGTTGTAACACAATACATTGTTTTGAAAGCCACTGTACATGTAAACTTCAATGGGCCCAGTGAACTATTTTGCAAATATCCAACAATAATTATTTGCATCATTTTGAACATAATTAAAGTTTATTTTTACGTAATCCGGTCTTAGTCTGTGGAAGGTGAGTGTAATGTTAATGTTCACATAAGATACTTACTCTTGGTCCAGATGGTCCTTCTGGTCCAGGAACTCCAGAGTCACCCTTAAACACACAAAGAGAACAGTCAGGATCCAACACCAGGGCATAGACATGTATACAGGAGGCATTTGCTGAAATGCAGTAATCTTGATTCCAAAGATCCCACTTACACAAGTTAAACTGTAATCACAGGTAGTTACATGGTACATATATAGTTCAAATGTTCATATTGGAAATGCCTAATACTTTCATACTAATTATGTTACTGTCACTGGTGTGGTCGAGCAGGTACACCATCCCAGTACTTTTTTTCTGTGGGCAGAACCTGACTTAAGAATTAACTTAAGAATCTTTACTGATTTGAAATGAAAATGTTTATATTGTGTCCGGCCACTCTAATCAACACAAAAAAAGTCCAGAATGTCAAAGTGAAAAATAAAATCTACAAATTGTTCTAAATTAATTACAAATACAAAACAGAAAATAATTGATTGCAGAAGTATTCACCCTCTTGAGTCAATATTTGGTAGAGGCAGCTTTGGCAGCAATTACAGCCATGAGTCTATTTGGATAAGTCTCTACCAGCTTTGCACATCTGGACACTGCAATTTTTGTCCATTCTTCTTTGCAAAATTGCTCAAGCTCTATCAAGTTAGATGGGAACCTTTGGTGAACAGCAATTTTCATTTATTTCCACATATTCTGAATTGGATTGAGGTCTGAGCTTTGACTGGGCCACTCCAGGACATTGACCTTTTTGTTTTGAAGCCACTCCAGTGTGGCTTTGGCAGTATGTTTGGGGTCATTGTCCTGCTGGAAGATTAATCTTCTCCCAAGTCCCAGGTGTCTTGCAGACTTCAGCAGGTTTTCCTCCAGGATTTCTCTGTACTTTGCTGCATTCATTTTGCTCTCTATCTTCAAAAGCTTTCCAGGCCCTGACGCAGAGAAGCATCCCCATAGCATGATGCTGCCACCACCATGCATAATGGTAGGGATGGTGTTCTCGGGACGATGTGCTGTCTTAGGCTTGCACAAAACATAACACTTAGCATTGAGGCCAAAAACCTCTATTTTGGTCTCATCAGACCACAGAATCTTCTTTCACTTGGTCTCAGAGTCTCCCACATGCCACAAGACTGTAACTCCTTTAGAGTTGCCATAGGCCTCTTTTGGCCTCAATGACTAGTGCCCTTCTCGCCCAGATACTCAGTTTTTGAGGACGGCCTGTTCTAGACAGATTCACAGTTGTGCCATATTCTCTCCATTTCTTAATAATGGATTTTACTGTGCTCCGGGGGATATTCAATGTCTTGGAAATGTTCTTATATTTTACCCCTGATTGGTGCTTTTGAAGAACCTTATTCCGGATTTGCTTTGAATGTTTCTTCATCTTCATGATGTAGTTTTTGTTAGGAAATGTACTAACCAACTGTGGGACCTCCCAGAGACAGGTGCATTTAACCTGAAATCATGTGAAACACCTTAATTGCACACAGGTAGACTCAATTCAACTAATTATGTGACTTCTAAAGACTGGTTGCAATATTTAGGTGTGTCATAGCAAATGGGGTGAATACTTATGAAATCAATTGTTTTCTGTTTTATATTTGTAATTAATTTGAACAATTTGTAAATTTTATTTTTCACTTTGTCATTATGGACTGTTTTGTGTTGATCAGTGGCAAAAACTCCTAATTAAATCCATTTAGATTCCATGTTGTAACACAATAAAATGTGGAAAAGTCCAAGGAGGGGTGAATACTTTTGAGAGCCACTGTATCCGTTAAATGCTTTCAAAACAAGCCAAGTTTCAAAACAACCAATCTGGCACCACTTATCAAGGGGGAGTAGCCTATAAAAGTCACATGCGAGACTCATTCATTACTTATTAAATGTTACATCAAGTTCAATGTAGAAATAAAACGTGAATTAGTACCATTTTTTTCTTTCAGAAATCTATATTTTAATTGGTGTTCTGATGTTTTCAGATTTAGGACTACACCACTGCTTATTGCATGTACCTTTTTAAACATTATTTATTCAGACCTGGAAAAGATTTCATTGAGATTTGACTAATTTTGATCAGGCTTGTTGTTTTGTTTTTGCAACAGTAAAGTTTGGAACTCTCAAGTTGTTTGTTTGTCATTTTGTAAAATCAACACATTAACCATTACTGTGGCATGGAGGAAGCTCTCAGAGAATGAGACCCACAGCCTCATGGGTAGCACCTCTCTCTTACCTTGTATGTCAAGCAAACAGAGAAGCATAGTAAAGCCTAAAAATACATGTGGCTACCAATGGAAAATGAATAGTGTCAGCAGGACAACAATGTGGTGAAATGACCAATTCAACCCATGTTCGGTATCTCTTCATGACAGCATCCCATTACAGCAGCTGTGTAGCCGGTGTTCAATAATAAGCCTGGGTCAGACGCTGAGAGTCAAGTCTCACCTTTAAGCCCTTGTCTCCTTTCTCCCCCTGCGAACAAACAACAATAAATGTAAATGCACATGGGTGACGGAGTGTCCCGCCCCTTTGTTTATTATTATTTAGATTTATTTATTAATGCGATGGCGAAAGCCGTCTGATATTATTACTTATTATTATTATGTATTGTTTGGCCCGACGAGCGAGACGCCATCCGCCAGGTTATTGTTTTTATTTTTAAAAACCTTGTTAGGATGCGTGACGGATCAGCTACTGATTATTTAACTAGCTGACAGTCATGCATCCTTATCTAATCTTGTGCAGACTAGAAGGTAATTGAATTAATAGCTAGTTAACCCCTCGGCCAACATATAATAGCATGCAGCTGTCTGTGCTCAAGGTTGTGTGTGTCAGAGGAGAGACGTAAGTCTATAGAAGAGAGTAGACAATTCAGCCAGCCCGATACTTGTTTATTATTTGTTTTATTGTTTATTTAATAAAACACTGAGCACCATTGCACTTCAATTTTGCCCCGCCAATCACTGTTTTGACATCTGTTTCTGGTCTGACGTCACCCCTGCAAAGCTATCCTGGTCACAGTTGGTGTTAGAAGCAGGATGACAGCACCACCAAGCGTCAAACCAGTAATATTGGGGGGGGGGGGGGGGGTTATATAAAAAGGAGTTTTTTTGGTTTGGAAAAAAAATTGGGAAGAAGCAGCCAGAGGAAGCAGCAGCAACATCAGCAGCAGCGCAGGGCCGGTCGCAGGTCCTGCACTGTCTCTACCACGCTGGAAGACTGCCTCACCTGCCTGAAAGGTGAGGAATGGTGCTTTGCCGTTGGCGAGGTTGGGCATATAGCACCCGACCAACCCCCTCCATTGCCAGAGACAGAGGAGCCCAGAAAGGGGGAGCCTGTGCATCCAGCGCCCAGAAGGGGGGAGCCTATGCATCCAGAGCCCAGAATGGAGGAGCTGTTCCCACCTCCACCAGGAGAAGGAGAATGCCTGCTGGTTTCACCTCCACCACCATCATCCGAGGGAGAGGAGCAGGAGTTGCCTCTGCGTCCTCCGAGGTGGACTGGTCCACTCTCCTCTGAGGATTGGCTACGGAGCCTGAGAGGGATATCGAGGAGGCTCTCCCTGCTGTGATCAACCTCCTGTGGGCCCAAGATAGGGAGCGCTGGGAATCCTGGGAACAGCAACACCACCTAGCATCCCTCCTAGACATCGCAGCCATGGTGTTCAACTACATGGCTGTTGACATGGGAGGGGCTCCGTTACTGTTTCCAGCCAAGAGGGAGAAGCCCCACTATCTCCAGTGCAAGAGGGGCAAGCCCCGTTATCTTTAGTGCAAGAGGGGCAAGCCCTGCTATTTCCAGTGCCAAAGGGAGAGAAGCCATCGCTGCCATCTCCAACATCAGAGGGAGAGGAGCCATCACTGCCATCTCCAGCATCAGAGGGAGAGGAGCCATCGTTGCCGTCTCCAGCATCAGAGAGAGAGGAGCCATCGCTACCGTCTCCAGCATCAGAGGGAGAGGAGCCATTGCTGCTGCCTCCACCAGCAAAGGGAGAATGCCTGCTGGTTTTGTCTCCACAGCCTGAGGGGCAGGAGCATGAACATCCACAGCCCAAGAGGCAGGACACTGAGTGTCCTCAGCCAAGGAAAGGGAAGCCCCCAGGTCCACAGCCCATAATGAGAACAGCGGAGGAAAAGTGCCTGCTGTTCCCACCTCCACCTCCACCGCCATAGGAGGACTACTTGCAGCTCCCACCTCCACCAGCAGAGGGTGAGTACCTGCTGGTTCCGTCTCTACCACCCAAGGATGCCTGCCTTGTTCCGCCCAAGGATGCCAGCCTTGCTCCGAATCACCTGGGGTTGTCTGCTGCTCTGCATCACCTGGGGTTGCCTGCTGCTCTGCATCACCTGGGGAGCTACCAGTTAGAGGGTACGAGGGAGAAGTGGAGCTTTCGCTGCCACCTCTATGGCCAGGGGCTCCCCTCCCGAGTTCACCTCCCGAGGGTCCGATGCTGTTGCCGCCGCCTCCTGAGGGTCTGCTGCTGCTGCCGTCACTTCCCGAGGGTACTCTGCTGCTGCTGTCGCCTGGGGTCGCCGGCTCTGCTTCACCTGGGGTCGCCCGAACTGCTTCATCTGGGGTTGCTGTCAGCCCTGCTTATCCGCAGGAAATACTGTGGCCGGAGCCCAACAGGGGGGAGCTGCCGACTATGAAGAAGGGGAAAGAGGTCAGGAGACCACTTTCCCCCGCAGCACTTTCGCTGCGGGGAATTTGGTGGCCGCCACCTTTGGCCGGTTGCTGCCCCTGTTCCTGGGCTGGGACTATAAACTGGGACTTTGGGGACTAAGGGAGTAGGTAGCCTTTTAAGGCCATGTGTGCTGCGCACAAGGGGGGGCATGTGTGGCGGAGTGTCCCGTACCTTTGTTTATTATTATTTTGATTTATGTATTAACGACGGCAAAAGCTGTCCAATATTATTATTTGTATTATTATTGTGTATTGTATGCCCGGACAAGCGAGACACCATCCACCAGGTTATTGTTTTTGTTTTTAAAAACCTTGTGAGGATGCGTGACTGATCAGCTACTGATTATTTAACTAGCTGACAGTCATGCATCCTTATTTAATCTCGTGCAGACTATGGCCGAGGGGTAAAAAGGTAATTTAACTAATAGCTAGTTAACCTCTTGGCCAGAATATAAAAGCCTGCAGCTGTCCGTGCTCCAAGTTGTGTGTGTCAGAGGAGAGACGTAAGTCTATAGAAGAGAGTAGACAATTGCTAGACGGGATGGTTGAAAACCAGCACAATACTTGTGTATTATTTGTTTGTTTATTTGTTTGGCCAATGTGTAATTTTGTTTGTGCCTTGTTTTGTTCAAATTGTTTGTTTTATTGTTTATTTAATAAAACACTGAGAGCCATTGCACTTCAGCTTTGCCCCGCCATTCATTGTTTTGATATTTGTTTCTGGTCTGACGTC
Source organism: Polyodon spathula (assembly GCF_017654505.1). Lineage (NCBI taxonomy): Eukaryota > Metazoa > Chordata > Actinopteri > Acipenseriformes > Polyodontidae > Polyodon > Polyodon spathula. The sequence continues at coordinate 22,949,419 of NC_054546.1, forward strand.
ACCCCAGAAAAGCCATCTTGGTCACAACATGTCATGGTTATTTCACACTTCATGGAATTGTACTCTTATTGTCTCATTGCTGCCCACACTGGTAAGGTCTGCTGAAATTTAGTAGATAAAAAGCTGATTAGGCTGAGGTTCAGGCTGGTGGGTGTATGGAATGGGTTGGAGGGAGTGGGTGTATGGAATGGATTTAGCCGAATCGCCTTTTGTTGTTCGTAACTTTTTTAATGTTCTTTTATTTATGTAAATTATTGCATATGGAAAATATATATATATATTGTTGATGTGTTGTTTTCGAACAACATCAACAATAAAACAGAAATACCAGAGTAATTGTTATGGAGTATGTATAAATATATGCAACAAATAAAAACCCAGTCTGTATCCGGAAGTGGAAATGTTACCCTGTTACCCCACAAAGGGCACTCTCACCTCACATTCCAGTGTCCATGAAGAGATGAGAGCACACAAAGCCAATAGCATTTCAAACATTAATTGGCTTTATTTTAAAACCAGAGGATGTAAAAAAAAAGGTGTGTATATATATATATATATATATATATATATATATATATATATATACACACACACACACACACACACATACACACATATAGTACTATATTATAATATCAATAATAATAATAATAATAATAATAATAATAATAATAATAATAATAATAATAATAATAATAAACAGACAAACTCAAAGGGTTGGTGATGTAACAAAGTGCTTTACCTGCATCCCTGGCATGCCCGGCTCTCCTTTGATTCCACTGGCTGCAGTGCTCAGCTCACCCTTCTCGCCCTGTGGGAGGGATGGTTTGAAATATAAATTTAGACGACAACAAACGGAGCAGCTTTAAGCATACCATACTTCACAAATTGCTTGTTTCTTATAAACAGTATGAGAATGGCTATGAGAAAACAAAAACAAACAAGAGTCCCGTGTTCTGAAAATGTTGATGGAATTACAGTATACAATGCCAATACCACTGAATGCAAGTGCTGTCCCTGTCTCTGTGGAAATGTACCACTGATTTACCACTCGATCAGTCTGTCTAATAAGTCCATTGTCATTTCTTCACCCCAGTGTATGTTTTTTTATTCAGTGCCCCAGTGTTACTGGGCTATGTTTTTCATTGTAATGTAACAAGTGAGGCAAGACTTATTTTATTTAGTAAAGAAAAATGCTATAATTATACTTTCAGTAATTATGCCCTAGTATTCCACAGTAAAAGCAGAGCAAAGTGTAATAAAGTACAATGAAAGCATGATAAGAATTGATAAGGATTGTAAAAGCCTAGAGTGGTATGGTAAAGTATATTTTAAACCATGAGAAAAGCATGGAGGAAAACTGAAAAATTACAATGCAGATGTACTGTGGTAAACTTTTCTAAAAAAATGCTCCTGTCTCGTAGTATTCTTTTACTCTTATATTACATTTTGATTTCATTTTGTATTGTTCTTAAACTGGAATTTCTAAGTTAAATGGCAACAGCCCATTATGTACAGTGGAATTCAGTCGTTTATTTTGTACAACTCTAATACGGCTGTCAGCTTGTTCTGCTTGACAAAGGTTACTGTGACCCTTATCCACAATTTCAATCCTGCAGAAACCTGTCTGTTACTGTAATGTGTGGGTGTGTGGGTACAAGCACTGATGTGAAGAAAAGCACATGCCAGAAATGATGTGTCTGTCTTTATGAGTTCGTGTGTTCTGAATCAACCAGACTTCATTAGTTTTTAAAGAAAACTAACACAGATACATTAGGGAGAGGAAAGAAAACAATCCTGATTTAAAATAATCCTGGAACTTAATACACAATAGGCCACATTCTCAATGTTATTTACTCTAAATGTGTATTTGTTTTTTCAAAAAAAATTCAAAAAAATAAATCCAAGTGCAATTCTGAAACAAACACTAAACTAGACTTCTTATAAACCCTCAATGACATGTTGCAGTGTTGAAATGTTGCAGTGCTGAAATGTTGCAATGTTGAAATGTTGCAGTGTTGAAATGTTGAAATGTTGCAGTGCTGAAAAGATGCAATACTGACATATAGCAATGCTGAAATGTTGCAATACTGAAATGTTGCAATGCTGAAATGTTGCAGTTGCAATGTTGCAATTTTGCAGTGTTTAAATGTTACAATGTTACAATTTTGCAATCTTGAAATGTTACAATTTTGCAATGTTGAAATGTTACAATTTTGCAATGTTGAAATGTTGCAGTGCTGAAATGTTGACATTTTGCAACGATGAAATGTTGCAATGTTTAAAGGTTGAAATGTTGCAATGCTGCACTATTGAAATGTTGCAATGTTGAAATGTTGCAATGCTGAAATTTTAAAATGTTGCAATGTAGCAATGTTGAAATGTTGCAATGTAGCAATGTTGCAGTGTTGCAATGTTGAAATGATGCAGTGTTTAAATTTTGAAATGCTGAAATGTTACAATTTTGCAATGTTGAAAGCTTACAATGTTGAAACATTGCAACGCTGAAATGTTTCAATTTTGCAAAGTTGAAATGTTACAATGTTGAGATGTTGCAGTGCTGAAATGTTGAAATTTTGCAATGTTGAAATGTTGTAATGCTGAAATGTTGTAATGTTGTAATGTTGCAATGTTGTAATGTTGCAATGTTGAAATGCTGAAATGTTGAAATTTTGCAATGTTGTAATGTTGAAAGGTTGCAATGTTGAAATGTTGCAGTGTTGAAATGTTACAATGCTGAAATGTTGAAATTTTGTAGTGTTGAAATGTTGCACTGCTGAAATGTTGAAACATGCAATGTAATGCTGAAATGTTGCAGTGCTGAAGTGTTGAAATGTTGCAGTTCTGAAGTGTTGAAATGTTGCAGTGTGAAATGTTCCCATGCTGAAATGTTAAAATGTTTAAATGATGCGATGATGCAGTGTTGAAATTTTACAATGTTGAAATGTTGAAATGCTGTAATGCTGCAATGTTGAAATGTTGCAGTGTTTAAATTTTGCAATGTTGAAATGTTGTAATGCTGAAATGTTGCAATGTTGTGATGTTGTAATGTTGCAATGTTGAAATGCTGAAATGTTGAAATTTTGCAATGTTGCAATGTTGCAATGTTGTAATGTTGCAATGTTGAAATGCTGAAATGTTGAAATTTTGCAATGTTGCAATGTTGCAATGTTGTAATGTTGTAATGTTGCAATGTTGCAATGTTGAAATGCTGAAATGTTGAAATTTTGCAATGTTGTAATGTTGTAATGTTGCAATGTTGAAATGCTGAAATGTTGAAATTTTGCAATGTTGTAATGTTGAAAGGTTGCAATGTTGAAATGTTGCAGTGTTGAAATGTTACAATGCTGAAATGTTGAAATTTTGTAGTGTTGAAATGTTGCACTGCTGAAATGTTGAAACATGCAATGTAATGCTGAAATGTTGCAATGTTGAAATGCTGAAATGTTGCAATGTTGCAATGCTGAAATGTTGCAATGTTGAAATATTGCAGTGTTGTAATGTTACAATGTTGCAGTGCTGAAGTGTTGAAATGTTGCAGTGTGAAATGTTCCCATGCTGAAATGTTAAAATGTTGAAATGATGCGATGATGCAGTGTTGAAATTTTACAATGTTGAAATGTTGAAATGCTGAAATGTTGCAGTGTTGAAATTATGCAATGTTGAAATGTTGCAATGTTGCAGTGTTGAAATATTTAAATGATGCAGTGTTGATATGTTGCAATGCTGAAATTTTGAAATGTTATAGTGTTGTAATGCTGACATGTTGCACTGCTGAAATGTTGAAATGTTAGTGTTGCAATGTTAAAATGCTGAACTGCTGAAATGTTGCAATGCTGACATGTTGAAATGTTGCAGTGTTGAAATGTTACAATGTTGCACTGTTGAAATGTTGAAATGTTGCAATACTCAAATGTTGCAATGTTGAAATATTGAAATGTTACAATGCTGAAATTTTGAAATGTTGAAATGTTGCAGTGTTTCAATGTTACAACGTTGAAATGTTGAAATGTTGCAATGCTGAAATGTTGAAATGTTGCAGTGCTGAAATGTTGAAGTTTGCAATGTTGATACGTTGACATATTGCAATGTTGAAATATCAAAATATTATAATGTTAAAATGTTGCAATGTTGCAATGTTGAAATGTTGCAATGCTGAAATGTTGAAATGTTGAAACCCTTTTCATAAACAGCCAGCCATCTATCAGAGTTTTGTACATCGCTTCTGTATGGCGGTTCTGTGATTGTCCTCTCATTAGAACCATCCAGATATGGAAGGTGGTATTGACCTTTGTTCCAGGGAAGCCAGGCAATCCAGACTCTCCAGGACTCCCTTTCTCCCCCTGAGAAAATTAGAAACATCTGTTATCTGATGAGCTTCGAGGGAATTCCCAACCCCAGGTGATACTCCAGCATCCCCTGCGTCCTACATGCTCCAGATTGTTGAAAGAATTTTTCAAAGACAGTTTTCTGTGCTCCGGATTGTTGAACAAACACCTTGTAAATGAAAACCAATGCAGTACACAATAAATATTGAAATGCAATGACATGGAATGGATGTGAAACCGTATAAAGCCAATGCTGACTTCTTCAAAGCCACTACATACCTGGATTGCACTAAACGCATGCAAGTAAGCAACAATAAACAAAGAGTAAGTGCAGTCGACCAAATATCTGCAAAAATGATTTCAAACAATGCTGCTTTTGCTTATACAGTTGTAATCCTTACAGCAGCTTTTTAAAACGTACCACATACAACTAAAAGCCCCAATAACTGTGTAACATTACTAATGCAAATTTCATGCAAAGTGTCAAAAATCCTCAGGTCCAGTTGCTTGTTCTGGTATTGTTTAAATGCTGCTACATGAATTATAGGGTTTGTCTGAAAATGTCAGGGGTGGCAATTTCAGCAGAATGTCCCGATATTATGCCAGTGGTCCAGCCTTCAGCTAGGCATCTATTATGAGTGTGTAGGAAAAACAGAGCAGTCCGCATGCTTTTCAATGTGAACTATTCCAGTTGATGGCTGTGCTGTCAGTTGTTAGCTGAGGGTGGCTGGTAAGGACGAAAGGCTAGCTGTGGTGGGGCACAAAAACTGTGGGCCAGAGTCTCAAAGCTATTTATTTCAAATTGTCATTCTACAATTCTAAAACAAACAACTCTGTACAAGCCTGTAAATTAGTTATTTATTTTTGATTTGGTAACTTTATTAGTTGCTTTTTTCCATTACAAAAAAATATCGATGATTTGGAAAAAATAACTTCATACAGTAAAGTTGGAGTGAGTGTGTGTGCCGGAGACAGGTGAAGCACGTATCCATTACCAATGGTGGAGTGTGTGTGTGCGTGTGTGTGTGTGTGTGTGTGTGTCAGTGCCGGTGACGGATGGTAAAGCCATGCCCACATCAGGTCAGGTCTCCTACCCTATAACCTCTCTTCCCAGGAATACCGGGGATGCCAGCCTCTCCTGGTTTTCCAGGGTCTCCCTTTATGCACAAGAAGGAAGAAACAAAGAACCCAATTACTATTGCTGCTGCTAACACCTGATCCCATTCTATCAGGTGATAATAAACTACCTCTTAAAGAAGAAATACAATGTTACAGAGTGATCTGGTAGACAGGGTCAAAAATAGGTCTATCAAAATACTATATTCAGCATGGAGAATCCACTTAAGTGAATGGCAATGAATGAATGATGATGATAATGATTGCAATTGCAGATGATTTATGACTGTGAAGGGTGCTCAGGGCCTGAGTGAAATATATATTTGGCCGGTGGTCTCATCCGCGGGTGCCCAACGGCTACCTGCACGAGGCCGGCTGGAAATACATGAACAGATACATGCATACCAGTGCCGCAGAGAGGATGTGGCTATGATTCACCTCCCCCCGGGACTAGGCGAGATGGTGGCTGAGGAGGATGGAGGCCAAAACAAAAAAGAAGCGACAAGAATGAATAGTACAGAGCTTGTATGCGCTTGCTGATGATGGTTATGGGCAGATTCTCCTTCCAGAAAAGCAACCAAGTTTACAATACTGTGTCTGCTCTTGTCTACTCATGGTTCCTGAGAACACAAACTCATCTCATATGTGACCCCATGTTTATAGAATAACAGCGTGGGTGAGGGTGGTCTTGACTTTGAGGAAATCTCTCACTGTTCCTGACGTGTCTATCACCTCACGTCTCTGGGGCACTAGTGTAAAGCTGGATGCCAATATCCACGCTCCTCCTACCATATCTCCTAAAGAAACTGGCTGGCCTGCAGCAACTCTCCATTATGCACGAGACCGCATGCGCGCAGTGGAAGTTTACAAAAGCGATTGTCGTCTCTGAGGCACCCCTTAACTCTATGTCTGAAGGAGCATGTCCCCCATACTGAATGAAGCTATCGAGTGGCACTATAATGGTAGTACAATATGATTGTGTGCTGAGAGGAAATGGCAGCACAAATACAGCGACAATGATACAGTGGCTTGCGAAAGTATTGACCCCCCTTGGCATTTTTCCTATTTTGTTGCCTTACAATGGACTTTTATTTGGATTTCATGTAATGGACATACACAAAATAGTCCAAATTGGTGAAGTGAAATGAAAAAAATAACTTGTTTAAAAAAATTCTAAAAAATAAATAATGGAAAAGTGGTGCGTGCATATGTATTCACCCCCTTTGCTATTAAGCCTCTAAATATGATCTGGTGCAACCAATTACCTTCAGAAGTAACATAATTAGTTAAATAAAGTCCACCTGTGTGCAATCTAAGTGTCATACAATCTGTCACATGATCTCAGTATATATACACCTGTTCTGAAAGGCCCCAGAGTCTGCAACACCACTAAGCAAGGGGCACCACCAAGCAAGCGGCACCATGAAGACCAAGGAGCTCTCCAAACAGGTCAGGGACAAAGTTGTGGAGAAGTACAGATCAGGGTTGGGTTATAAAAAAATATCCGAAACTTTGAACATCCCACGGAGCACCATTAAAGCCATTATTAAAAAATGGAAAGAATATGGCACCACAACAAACCTGGCAAGAGAGGGCCGCCCACCAAAACTCACGGACCAGGCAAGGAGGGCATTACTCAGAGAGGCAACAAAGAGACCAAAGATAACCCTGAAGGAGCTGCAAAGCTCCACAGCGGAGATTGGAGTATCTGTCCATAGGACCACTTTAAGACGTACACTCCACAGAGCTGGGCTTTATGGAAGAGTGGCCAGAAAAAAGACATTGCTTAAAGAAAAAAATAAGCAAACATGTTTGGTATCTGCCAAAAGGCATGTGGGAGACTCCCCAAACACATGGAAGAAGGTACTCTGGTCAGATGAAACTAAAATTGTGCTTTTTGGCCATCAAGGAAATCGCTATGTCTGGCACAAACCCAACACCTCTCAACACCCCGAGAACACCATCCCCACAGTGAGGCATGGTGGTGGCAGCATCATGCTGTGGGGATGTTTTTCTTCAGCAGGGACTGGGAAACTGGTCAGAATTGAAGGAATGACGGATGGCGCTAAATACAGGGAAATTCTTGAGGGAAACCTTTTTCAGTCTTCCAGAGATTTGAGACTGGGACGGAGGTTTACCTTCCAGCAGGACAATGACCCTAAGCATACTGCTAAAGCAACACTCGAGTGGTTTAAGGGGAAACATTTAAATGTCTTGGAATGGCCTAGTCAAAGCCCAGACCTCAATCCAATTGAGAATCTGTGGTATGACTTAAAGATTGCTGTACACCAGCGGAACCCATCCAACTTGAAGGAGCTGGAGCAGTTTTGCCTTGAAGAATGGACGAAAGTCCCAGTGGCTAGATGTGCCAAGATTATAGATACATACCCCAAGAGACTTGCAGCTGTAATTGCTGCAAAAGGTGGCTCTACAAAGTATTGACTTTGGGGGGGGGGGGGGGGGGGGGGGGGGTGAATACTTATGCACGCTCAAGTTTTCTGTTTTTTTGTCTTATTTCTTGTTTGTTTCACAATAAAAAATATTTTGCATCTTCAAAGTGGTAGGCATGTTGTGTAAATCAAATGATACAAACCCCACAAAAAATCAATTTTAATTCCAAGTTGTAAAGCAACAAAAAAGGGAAAATGCCAAGGGGGGGTCAATACTTTCGCAAGCCACTGTATAACAATGTTTTTTGCATCTGTTGCATCATGCTTTTTTCTTATTGTTAGCATTGTATATGCAGCTTCTAATGAATGCAGCATCTTCTTTTTTAAACTGGAGCTTTAACTCCTCATTCTCCAGTCAATGTTGTTGTTGTTGAGTCACGGACAGAGCCACTCCATGAAATGACTGTTGTGTCTTTGGATGTGCCCAATTAAAAAAATTGGGAAAGAAAATGCCTTGGCTGGAACACGTCTCGCTTTAATAAATTCCATCGCTACCGAACGGATCTTGCAGTTTATTAATTCTGAAAAGTCAGAAATCACTACAACAGTAATATAAATATACAAGAATGAAAGAATAATTCAAATATTTCCCACTGACTCTGTGCATCGAACAGCTGAAAAAACATGCTTCTGTATGTCTATAGGTTTTAACGTATATTCCAGAAATTCGCCATATGCCTGGACCAGTGTTCTGGGCTCAGCTGGGAAAAGTGCACTTGAGTGCTAGCTCTAATATGGGGCTGGAGCCTCCTGCAGCAGACAATACAATCCTGTCTAACCCTGTTCCACATTTGAGGTCAGGGGACGATGACAACTATCCTGTCTAACCCTGCCACACAGGTACAGTGCAGGTCAGGAGAGTATCCTGTCTAACCCTGTCACACAGGTACAGTGCAGGTCAAGAGAGTATCCTGTCTAACCCTGTCACACAGGTACAGTGCAGGTCAGGGGAGTATCCTGTCTAACCCTGTCACACAGGTACAGTGCAGGTCAGGGGAGTATCCTGTCTAACCCTGCCACACAGGTACAGTGCAGGTCAGGAGAGTATCCTGTCTAACCCTGTCACACAGGTACAGTGCAGGTCAGGGGGGCGGGAGCAGTGGGAATTACCATACCTTTTGTCCTGGAGGGCCCTGCAAACCCGACTCTCCCTGGACAGATAAAAGTAGAAAGAAAAGAAAAAAGAGAGAGTAAAATAATGAAAAGAGAGACAGTGAGACCAGAATATGGAATTAAAAACTGCAAGGTCTGAGAATGTCCTCTCACACCAGCATGGATATACAGTACTGAAGCAATAATGAGACAATTCATTCCTTGTGGGGTTTGTGAAGTATTTTGCAGTTACATATATTTTCCAAACTATCAGATTGTACAACAAAGAATTAGGGTGTTTATATGTTCACTGGGACCGTTTGGGACAGTTCAGAGTTTTTTTTAACTCACATGCCAATGCATTCTGGTACCTTTTAGTTGACTCTTAATAGATACAGGAATAGCGGTACCAGATTACAAAGCAATGCAAGCAAAGAAACCCTGAACTGTCCCAGACTGTCCTGTGAACATGGAGCCATATTGTCAATCAACCAAAAATAGAGCTGGTGTGGATGCATTGTCTCATTGTGAAGCCTGTTTTGTGGCCTGTGGAACAGTGAGTGTGAGGAAGCTGGTGAAACAAGCCTGGATTCCACCTGAAGCTGTCTTAGGTTCCCCTCTCAATGAGACAGAAAGGTAGAGGAGATAGATAGGGATATATATATAATCTTATAACTAAAGAGTAGGAGGGTCTGCGTGGTGTTGGGGGGGTTTGTGATTTGGGTTGGGGGGTTGGTGGTTGGAGTTGGTGGTTGAGTTTGGGGGATTGGTTGCTGGGAATGGTAGGTGGTTGTTGGTTGGGGTTGGGGGGGTGGTAGAGGGGTTGATGATTTGGGTTGGGGGTTGGTGGTTGGAGTTGGTGATTTGGGTTGGTGGTTGGGGGATGGTAGGGGGGTTGGTTGTTGATGATTGGGGTTGGGAAGGTTGGTGGTTGGGGCGATGGTAGGGGGATTGGTGGTTGGGTTGGGAAGGTTAGTGGTTGGGGCTGGGAAAGTTGGTGGTAGGGGTTTGGGGATGGTAGGGGTTTGGTGGTTAGCACTTGGGAAGGTTGGTGGTTGCGGTTTGGAGATGGTAGGGGGGTTGGTGGTTGGGGTTGGGGGATGGTAGAGGGATTTGTTTGCTGGGGTTGGGGATTGGAGAGGGTATTGGGAGGGGCAGGGGATCACCCTTGTGGAGTACCTTCAACCCTGGTTTCCCTGGTATTCCCGGCATTCCCCGCTCTCCCTAGAACAGGGCAAAGACAACAGACTCTTCAACAGGGAAAATTGAGTGAATGAAATCAGCATCTATCTGTCTGTCTGTCTGTCTGTCTGTCTGTCTGTCTGTCTGTCTGTCTGTCTACCTATCTATCTATCTAGTTTTTAAACCGGTGGTAGTATTATTTTTCTTGCACTGCGGTGGGGAAAAAACCGCTGATAAAACAAAACAAACAAAATAAAACTATCTCTCAGCTGGAACATTAACTAAACAATACTTCAGGTGGCCCGTGTCTGACGTCAGGAAGGATAAGCTGTTTACCCAAATAAACAACACTTTGGACAGCCACTGTCTGACTTTAAGATGGACAAGCTGTTTACCCAACTAAACAATACAAATCAAAACAGTTCACACATTCCCCTCAGAAAATACACATACAGCTCTGGAAAAAATTAAGAGACCACTGGAAATTTTTCTTAAATCAGGATCTCTACATTTATGGCAGCCATTCCATTCCAGTGTCTGTTGAATTCCAAGCCCAAAGAGTTGAAAAGGAAAGTTTTGAGTGAGTTAAAGAAGGGTTCAATTCTGGCTTTACTGACAGAGGGATACAGTGAGCATCAGGTTGCTTCTATCCTTAAAATTTCAAAGACTGCGGTTCATAAGAACAAGGTCAAGCAGCACACATTGGGGACAGCAAAGCTACAGACCGGCAGGGGGCGAAAACGACTCTCCACTGACCGGGATGACCGCCAACTCATTCAAATGTCACTCAGAAACCATAGGATGACATCAAGTGACCTACAAAAAGAATGGCAAACGGCAGCTGGGGTGAAGTGCACGGCGAGGACGGTTCGAAACAGGCTCCTAGGGGCAAGGCTGAAGTCGTGCAAAGCTAGAAAAAAGCCCTTCATCAATGAGAAGCAAAGAAGAGCCAGGCTGAGGTTTGCAAAAGACCATAAGGATTGGACCGTAGAGGATTGGAGTAAGGTCATCTTCTCTGATGAGTCCAATTTTCAGCTTTGCCCAACACCTGGTCATCTAATGGTAGACGGAGACCTGGAGAGGCCTACAAGCCACAGTGTCTTGCACCCACTGTGAAATGTAGTGGAGGATCGGTGATGATCTGGGGGTGCTTCAGCAAGGCTGGAATCGGGCAGATTTGTCTTTGTGAAGGACACATGAATCAAGCCAAGTACAAGGTTGTCCTGGAAGAAAACTTGATTCCTTCTGCTCTGACAATGTTCCCCAACTCTGTGGATTGGTTTTTCCAGCAGGACAATGCTCCATGCCACACAGCCAGGTCAATCAAGGTGTGGATGGAGGACCACCAGATCAAGCCCTGTCATGGCCAGCCCAATCTCCAGACCTGAACCCCATTGAAAACCTCTGGAATTTGATCAAGAGGAAGACGGACAGTCACAAGCCATCAAACAAAGCCGAGCTGCTTGAATTTTTGCGCCAGGAGTGGCATAAAGTCACCCAACATTAATATGAAAGACTGGTGGAGAGCATGCCAAGACGCATGAAAGCTGTGATTGAAAATCAGGGTTATTCCACCAAATATTGATTTCTGAACTCTTCCTAAGTTAAAACATTAGTATTGTGTTGTTTAAAAATGAATATGAACTTATTTTCTTTGCATTATTCGAGGTCTGACAACACTGCATCTTTTTTGTTATTTTGACCAGTTGTCATTTTCTGCAAATAAATGCTCTAAATGACAATATTTTTATTTGGAATTTGGGAGAAATGTTGTCAGTAGTTTATAGAATAAAACAAAAATGTTCATTTTACCCAAACACATACCTATAAATAGTAAAAACAGAGATACTGATAATTTTGCAGTGGTCTCTTAATTTTTTCCAGAGCTGTATACTGTGACTTCTTTAACTATTGACAAGTATAGAATTACTACAAACAGGTCTGTTACTCACTCTTCATTTTTTGGTTTTTTTCTTTTAGTTCAGCTTCCTCAATGCACACATGCTTCCACTTCCACTTCCTTACTCCTCTATACATCCAACACAAAGCTATCGGCTAAACCCTTTTTATCGAGGTGTCATTAACTTTAACAACAGTTCTGCAATTGACCATTAACCTTAATTCATTAATGAAACAAGCAACTATGGACTTTCCAAAGGCATGCATACATGCAGGAACTCATGAGACCTAGAGGTCACGCACTACACTGCAGGGAACAAAGTTTTTCTCATTCTCAAACTGACATAATGATTCTTCAGCACTTCACCAGACTATTTATCTATCTATCTATCTATCTTTCTATCTATCTATCTATATATCTATCTGTCTATCCATCTATCTCGATTTTTTTTGCCTGGCGGAGTGAGAGCGGTGTGGAGTGGTGGTGTGTGCATGAGCGCTGCTGGCAGGTTTGTCGGTCTTTTCCTCTTGTTTGTTTTTATATTGTTTTGCATTTCTTGTTTAAAGTGTACTGGTGAACAGTTTTATGTGCTGAGCTGATGCTCTGTCAGCGACAGCAGGCAGGATGGCCGGCATAGGAGGAAGGCCGTCGCCAAACTTTTCTTTTGAAAGGTTAACCCGCCGACATGGAGTTAAAGTTTCCGCCAAGGGTTTTATCCCTTTGGAGGAATGTATGCTCGCTATTGGGGAGGTAGTCGGTTGTGACAATGTAAAATCGGCTTTTCGCATGAGCGGCTCGATTGTGGTTTTTTTAGGTACAGTGGAGCTAGTGTCTATGGTTGTAGAAAAGGGGATTGTTGTCAATAATACTTTTCTCCCAGTAATTCCTTTAGCTGTCCCTGCTGGGAAAATCACCCTTTCTAATGTTCCCCCATTCCTGAAAAATGAAGTGATAGAGAGGAAGCTGGCTAGATATGGGCATCTCATGTCCGGGCTGAAGAGAATCCCTTTAGGCTGCAAGTCACCACATTTGAAACATGTTATGTCATTCAGAAGGCAGTTGTTTATGATTCTTAAAAACATCGATGAAGATCTTAACATCACGCTTAAGTTTAAGGTGGATGGTAGTGATTATGTTATTTATGCAACCTCTGACTCGATGAAGTGTTTCAGATGTGGGACTGAAGGTCACCTGGTGAAAAACTGTCCCAAGAAAGACAGTGGGGATCAGGATGGGAGTAAGGGAGACGAGACCGCCGATAAGCAGAAGCCAGGACCGGCCGGTGCTGGGCTCGCCGGAGGATCAGTGCCAGCGAGCAGGCTAGTGACGGGGGGCCAGCTGAGCCCCAGGAGGCAGGCAGTGAGGCTGTGTTGGGGGCGGAAAGCCAAATCAAAGCACAAGATACAGCAAAAGACAATGAGAGCACAGAAAGTCACGGAACGGAGGGAGAGAGTGAGCAAATTGACACAGAGACTGTTGCTAGTGTGCGGGGTGATGTTCAGATAAAGGTAGAGGGGGTAAAGTTTGTAGAGGATAGTGAGGTTTTTATATTGCTGGGGAAAAAAAGGGTGAGTAAAACAAAGGGCAGTGCTGTCACAAAAAAACGCAGCATTTCGTCTGATGGCAGCAGTGTTAATATGGAGCCTGAGAGCTCTGCAGAAATGTGCAGCGTGCAGGCTGTTAGCACAGTGACAGACAATCCCGCTGTAGACAGTGAGGATGAAGGCAGTCTCATTGATTCCTCTCAAGCATCGCAATCGCTACGCGCGTATAAACCCCGAGGAGGGTACAGTGTTCAAAGCATTAAAGATTTCCTGGAGCAGACGAAAAGGCGAAGGGGAATTGATATTGAGGATTTTTTTCCCGATATTGATTTGTTTCTGAGCTCAGTATGAGGTTTAAAACAAATCGTTTCTGCTCAGGAAACATTTAGTACTCAGGAGCTAGTGCTCCTGAAACACATATCGAGCAAACTCCGTAGCAATGTTAAACACAATCAGACCTGATGGCCAGTACACTCCTAATACTCTTTCTCTTTACTGTCTGCTTGTTTTTCTTTTCTGAATATCAATGTGTTTCCTTTTCAAACTCTGCAATGGCTAGCTTTAATATCAGGTGCCTTAATATTAATGGCTGTAGAAATGTTTTTAAAAGAGCCACACTGTTTGAATTTATCTCGCAGAAAAATCTGCATGTTACATTTTTGCAGGAGACTTACATAGATGGGGGAAATCAGGTTGATTGGGAAAAGGTGAGGTGTTAGTTTTAGGTGGGGATTTTAATTGCACAGCTGATAGCAGATTAGATCGGAATCAGATTGAGCCACATCCCCAGTCTGCCAGGTAACTGGTTAGGATTGAAAACTATATGGAACTAGTTGATGTGTGGAGAAACATTAATGCAAAGGATAGGCAATATACATGGGTCAAAACACATGGCACTGATGTTTCCATGGCTAGATTGGACCGGTTTTATACTGTTAAACATCATTTAAACATTTTTAAATCTTGTTTTATCAGCCCCTCATTGCGGCAATGGTGGGATGTAGAAAAGGTGCAGACTCAATCTTTTTGTCAGCAGTATACTAGAAATGTCACAAAGAGCTTAAATGAAACCATGAGAGAGCTGGAGGAGGACATCCTACAGCTCCAGAGAGCTCTGGAGTCCAGCCCAAACGAAAGGCTGATTGAGGGCCTAAAATGTAGGGGGTTAGCGGATCTGCTGGACATAAAGGTGCAGGGGGCTCTGGTGAGATCGTGGTTCCAGAGCTTAGTGGAGATGGATGCACCCACTCACTATTTCTTTGGGCTGGAGAAAAAGAGTGCAGAGCAAAGTGATTCATTGCCTGAGGACAGCGGCTGGGCAGGAGCTCAGGGAGCACGCAGAGATCCGGAAGCTGGCTGTGGGTTTTTATAAGGACCTATTTACAGCAGAGGCGGTGGAGGAAACGGGGGAATCACAACGTTTCTTGCAGGACCTCCCTCAGCAGTCTGAGAAGGAAGCCAAGGGGTTGGAAAGTCCTCTGACACCGTCTGAACTCTCTGATGCCCTGCAGGGGCTGAACAACAGAAAGTCAACTGGACTTGATGGCCTCCCAGTGGAGTTTTATAAAAAGTTCTGGTCTCTGCTGGGAGAGGACTTGTTGGATGTTTTCAGGGAGAGTGTGCAGGATAAAGTTCTGCCTCAGAGTTGCAGAAGAGTGGTTATCACTCTCCTCCCTAAAAAGGGAGATTTGTGTAATATTAAAAACTGGAGACCTGTGTCGTTGCTCTGTGCTGATTATAAAATCCTTTCCAGAGCCCTCGCAAATCACCTCGGACTGCGATAGGGTGGATGGTGCAAGGAGAGCAAACATACTGCGTTCCAGACAGATCCATTTTTGATAATATCTTTCTAATTTGAGATATACTGGCAGCCTCCAAGCTTTTTGGTTTCAATGCAGGTGTGGTGTCATTGGATCATGAATAGGCTTTTGACCGGGTAGATCACCTGTACCTGTGGAGGGCACTAAAAGCTTTTGGGTTTGGGACCGGTTTCTTAGAGAAGGTTCAGCTGCTCTATGGTGATGTTTCCGGTCTATTGAAAATCAATGGTGGCTTAAGCCCCTTTCCCTGTTCAGAGAGGTATAAGACAGGGGTGTTCCATGTCTGGTATGCTCTATGCTATAGCAATAGAGCCTCTTATAAATGAGCTGAGGAGGGTATTGACTGGACTGTCCATTACTCAGTGTCCCGGTAAACCAGTGAAGGTAACAGCTTATGCAGATGACATTGCTGTATTTATTAACAACCAAACTGATGTTGACAGTGTAGGCACCTGTCAAAGACTGTTTGAGAAGCTGTCATCTGCTAAAGTAAACTCGGATAAGAGTAGTGCAGTGCTTCGGGGTGACTGGAAGGGTTTTCGTCCTCCAATTTTACCTGCTGGATTGCAGTGGAGCAGGGGTGGGCTCCTTTATCTGGGTGTCCATCAAGGGGATGACAGCACAGTGCAGAGGAATTGGGAGGGGATGGTGGAGAAGGTGAAAGGCAGGTTGCAATGGTGGAAATGGCTGCTTCTGCAAATCTCCTATAGAGGTAGGGTACTTGTTATTAATAACTTGGTGGCCTCTAGCTTGTGGCACAGATTCATCTGCTTGGAGTCCCCACAGTCATTAGTGAAACAGGTTCGGACTGTGATGCTGGAGTTTTTCTGGGATGGGGTGCACTGGATCAGACAGAGTGTGCTGTACCTGCCTCTGGCTGAGAGGGGGGGCAGGGACTCATAGACCTTTCTAGCAGGACAGAGGCTTTTAGGTTACGGGCCCTGCAGAGGCTGCTGTATTGCACTGAGGACCTCCCGTGGAGGCAGTTTGCCTGTGCCTTCCTGCAGCAGGTGGGGAGGCTGGGTCTGGATAGGGGTCTTTTTTTTTTTAGAAATGGGTAAACTGGAGATGGACTGACTGCCAGACTATTATAAGAGCCTGCTGATTGCATGGCAGTGGGTGCGTATTGAGCAGAGGGACACTGAAAACATTAGCCTTGATTGGCTCCTAGAAGAGCCGTTAATATATAATACTTTCTTCAAGTGTGATATTGTTCAGACTGCTACTTTTATACATATGTTAGTGAAGGCAGGTGTTGTAAAGCTTAAAGCCCTTTTAGATTTCAACACCTACAGCTGGGTGACTCCTCAGTGGTTAACGTCTGCTCTGGGGATGCGGTCTGTCTGCACTGCTGAGCTTTTCCTTACCCAGGTGTGTGCTGCTCTCCCTGATGAGGGGCTGGAGCTCTTAAGCTAGCTGTTTAGGGAACAGAGAGTTCCGCACATGGATTCCCCCTTTCCATCACTGTTAGTGTCCCCAGCGATCAGTCAGGCTTCTGATGAGCAGGGTTATTTACCCACTGCAGAGGGTCTGAGAGATCTCCCTCTGTGTACAGTAGAGGGGAAACAGCTGTATAGGGTGTGTGTAAAGGGCCGTTACCAGCAGCAGCACAGGGCAATACCAGACACACACTGGAGAGAGAGGCTGGGGGTGGCGGAACAGTGGAGGATCTGCAGTGGAGGATCTTACATACCATCATTGCTGTTAACTCCTTTGTGAGCATCATATATCCTGAGGTGAAGGATTCCTGTCCACTTTGCTCACAGAGGGAGACTGTTTACCACTGTTTTGTGTTTTGCACCAGACTAAAATCTTTGTTTGCTGCTCTGAAGGAATTGCTTGCTGGATTGGGTTTTGTGTTCTCTGAGGTGTTTTTTATTTTTGGTTTTAAGTATTGCAAAAAGAGAAAGTACTCAATCCAGTTGGTGAATTTTATTATTGGACAGCCCAAATTAGCAATTTTAAAGAGCAGAAAAAACAAATTGAATGACGCTTTAAATATTAATCCTTTTGTCATTTTTAGAATGCTTGTATTAACACGGGTTAGATTGGATTTTAATTTCTATAAAGCAATGCATAATATAGCAATGTTTGAGGAAGTCTGTTGTGTAGACAATGTGTTGTGTGCTGTTAAGGATGGTGATCTGGAGGAGTATCTGTAATGTGACTTTTTATCTGTCCAAAATATTTTATCTATTGTTTTGTTCACCTTGGGTGGATCAGAATTGATTTTGTGACAATATTTGTTTTATAAGTACGGTTTTTGTGTATTCTATTTAATTGTTAAATAAAGTTTTTCAAAAAGTATCTATCTATCTATCTATCTATCTATCTATCTATCTATCTATCTATCTATCTATCTATCTATCTATCTATCTATCTATCTATCTTTAACACACTCGTATTGTAATAGCAGCTCTTAAGGGTTAAGCTCAAGAAAGACGGGTTCAGTGGCCTGTGAAGTGAAGGGCTCTGCTGGGATGAAGCTCCATCTCGTTTATATGCCATTTCACACAGCAGAAAAGGAGAAAGGGAAAACAATAGAAGTCCTAGTGCCACTAGAAACATATGACTTCATAAAGCTGGAGCAAGTAGTTTTATAATAGGAACCTCATGATGGATGGGTGAAAACTACTGGCAGCTTTTCAAGTAGCTGGGAGCTTGGGAGCAGAGCAAGTGGATTTCCAGATCTGTGCTTTTTATAAGTGCTACAGCAGGTGTGTGCCGGTCTGTGAGAGAGAAGCGAGGCTGACAGGCTGTGCCAGACGCATTGCTGTGAACCTGTTAGGGGTCTCTGGTTTCAGGGTCACAAGGAGATGAAAGGGCTTCTGCTGTCGGTTCTTAACTAGAGATGGGCAAGGCTCTCTCCCATTTCAACCCGATCTCTTCCGACTTTCATATTTTATTGACACAAACCCAGCTTATCAGAATTTCATGCTGAGAGCTTTGGATAAAGTAGAATAAATTGCACAAACAGGAAAAGGAAGCAGAGTTCTTTGATCACAGTGTCCTTTTTCATTCCTCGTGATATCATTTCCACACATAAACATGGGCCCAGGCACACCTCCGAGACGAGAAACCAGAGAGCACCTTCTTCAGGGGGCACTTTGATCCTCCGTTTGGTGTCTCAAAACTCTTTAAATTATTGATACTTTCTTTAGGGTGACGTGAAACTCAAGCAGGGAGTGGGAGTGAGATTCTTCAAGGGTGCAATCTGCAAACCCACATTAGAGTTTACCATGGGAAATTCACACAGTTGTTTTGAAGTTCACTGTGCTTTACCCAGATTTTTTTTTTTTTTTTAATATAATTTACTGTGCTTTACAATACTACAGTGCTACCTTTTTACAGTCCATTATCCAATAATGAGGCCTCACCAATATAAGAATAGGAGATTAAGAATATTTGACTTTCAAGAAGGCAGTGGCAATGCCATAGCTGAAATTAGATATTTCTTTTCTTTTTTTTATTGAATTTTATATACATACTGGATATACACATCATAAAGGATATGTGGGGTGTACTGTACAAACTGTTGATCTATGTTAGATAAGGTACACTAGAGCTGGTATTTTTGTTTCATATAGAATATGGTGCGCTAGAAACAAATCAAGGAAAATCTGATACTCCTAATATAAATAATCTGGGTAAAAATTAGATATATCTAGTTGATTTGTTGCATTTCACACTTTGTAGTTTCACCTGCCCGAAATTCTAACAAGACACCAGCAGGGGGAGTGGTGTCCACAGTCAAAAGAACTGCACAGCTCAGTCTACATTAACGGCAGACACTGGCCCAAGTTTGCATTTAACTTTTTAAGTAAAGTGAGTATGTACTGTGGAGCTAGATTATCTAGACTGGTCCTATCTGATGCAGGTTATGTCTGACTGGTTCATGATGCAACTGTGGCACTCTGGGTGCAATACTGTGAAGTGCTTTTGTGAGTAGTAATGCTGCAAAACTATTAACAACTTCACTGAAACTAAATGAACCCCCTCAATAAACATTGTAGGTTTTATGCACCTATATAAATAAGACCCAACAATAAGGTAAGTTACTCATTTGGGGCATTTACTACCTACTTTCGACCACTGGAAGAATACAAAAACCAAACTGCACCCCATGCTAACAGCACTGCAGAGTGCAGCAAGGCAGTGGAAAAGCAAACTTTAAAACATGTGTAGTATAGTATAATGAACTGCAAAATCACTGTTTTCTTTCACAATGTCTACATCTAGTGCTGTACTTTTCTTTCTTTTCTAAACAGCACAACCTGTTACTGCACCTTCTCTTTGTTTAGTAAAACTCTTTACAGGGTTCTGACAATGCAAATTCATATCCTGAATTCCAAATACCACCAGTATCAGAGAAAGAGCGTTTACATTGAGCAGCTAAAAACTGGACATGACAAAACACCAAATGGTGAGCATTGCAATCTACCTTTTCTCCTTTCTCTCCCGGCTGGCCTGTTTTCCCTTCCACTCCCTGCAGAGAGAAGCATGCAGAAGCAGTTTAGAGAGCAGGCAGACAGACAGACAGACAGTCAGACACAAGCTAGTCATAGCAAGCTGAGAGATTAATAGAACAAGGAAAAGTTGAAAGAAGCAAGCCACTTCTGATACCATTTGGAAAACAATGAACTGCTGGGTTAAAACAGCACAGAGACAGGGAGGTAGCATGAGTGAAGAGCTGTGCAAGGGTTCCTACCTTGAAACCTCTGTCTCCCTTTGAGCCCTGCAGACACAAGAGATACGACATGAGACACTTGGACTGGGGTACAGCACAGACATACAGTCATGCTGAAAGAAACTTCACAAATTCAATGACAAACGTTTCAGCCACAAGTCTCAGTGCCTACATTCAACACTACATGGAATTTGAACAGTTGGATTGCCTTGTTGTAGATGATAGTACAGACATTAAACTACTCCACAGGTCACTTAGGCTCGTAAAACTGTATTAAAACACTGGTGCCCAAAAGTATGGGCACCTTCTCTAAGTTTCAGTGAAAACAATTGTGATTGGATGAATTAGCACAGGGTTATAAACCTGTGGGTTGTGATTGAATGATTTAGCACAGGGTTGAAAACCTGTGAGTTGTGATTGGATGATTTAGCACAGGGTTGAATACCTGTGGGCTGTGATTGGATGACTTAGCACAGGGTTGAATACCCATGGGCTGTGATTGGATGATTTAGCACACGGGTTGAAAGCATCAAGTTCTCTCAATTCAATCATGCAATGCTGGAGCATGCTGAACAGAGTAGTGAAAAGATGCGAGGCAGTTAATATGGGTATGTTTAGAAGGGTGGCAAAAGGCAAAACACTTATAAAAGTTTACCACTGTAATTTTGTAATTTCCACCCATGTTGTTCCTGTGGTTATACTATGCATTTACTATAGTTTACCATGGTTAACATGTTTATAAATATGCTTCACCATAGCTATGGTATGGTAAACTTTTATAAGGGAAAACTTGCAGCACCTCAAGTGGAGCTGTGATACACCCTACTCATTATTAATTTGGGATGCTGGTAAAATGTATAGTTGGTCATTGGAATGTCAAGAAACCTTTTTTAGATTGCTTCTTGTACTTTAATCATACACATATTTTGTTACTAGGCTGGCTAGCTAATCCAACAGCCTGGGGGAATTGCAGTCTGAACAAGAGAAATTCAATTTACCTGTGGGCCTGCAGGTCCAGGGGGGCCTGGCTCACCACCATCTCCCTGAGAGACAATGAAGAAAAGACAATAAAGACGAGAGAGAACAGGAAAGCAGAAGAATAGGAGAGCTCGTGAAGGAGCAGTCACAATACTGGATAGAGAAACAGTCATGTGAAAACTGGAATGGCTCAAACTGGGCCTTCTGTGAGAATCCAGTTTCCATGAGATATACTGACCTCCCCTTCCAGGGGCTTGATTGTTCAGATTGTCTGGCAGCTTGTAGGTGAGCTGCTATATCCAGTTATTACTACAGGTGTTAATACTCACACCCTATACGTCTTTCTCGTGAAACAATAGAATTGTACCCCTTGCCAGTGCATCTATTTATCCCTAGTTCAAGTATTTAAATCTCATGGTTATTTCAACCTTACCTTTCTCCCAGGGATGCCTGGAATTCCTGGTTCACCCTAAAAAATATGTTATAAAGTTAATAACAGCATTAAAACAAAAGATTACAAATGGTATTCATCAACACTGTACCATATATTTATCAAACCTCTTCTCTTCAGGTTTGTATTTTTTTTATACACCCCTTCAGTCATATTTTTAAAATTACATTTGTAGACATTTTAAACAGTTTGTGTGAACTCTGTGGAGTTCGAGAAGTTGCCCTGCCAAAACTGAAAAAAACACAAATAGGAAACATAACATGGTACAATTGTAGATGCAGCGACAAAAGGGCTGTATAAAAACACCACCAGAACAACATATTTCCAGTTTTCCTTCTGGAGTTAGAAACTTCAGTAGGATCCTTTTCCTGAAATACAGCTTTCTAATATTTGCTCTGGAATGCCTGTTCATTTGCCAAACTCACAGTGTACCGCTGTACTGTAATGCACTCCACAGTAGCGTTTCCTGATTGCGCCGGCATGGACTATCTCAAACTTGCATTTTGAGCTGCCTCTGTGCGCCGAGACCCGGAAACCAGCTTTACAATCCCTGCTGAGATCTGAACTCATGTTACAACTATTGGACAGATGTTACACACGCCATTGCCTACAGCACCTCTGTGCTTTGGGTCCCTGCGTCAGCTTAGCATTCTCCAGGAAAAATGGCTCATTAAGCAAATTCATTGAGATATCTGAATATCTAAAGGCTCAAGATGCCATGAAACAATGATTAATTTCAAATGCATTGAGATATCTGAAGGCTGCAGAATGCCCTGTGAAACAAATTATGAATTTATAAATTCTCAGCTTACTGCTCGGATTCCATTCCCATTGAAACAACAGACACAATTCCTTTATAATTGACTGCTTTAGGTTTACACCACGTATTGTATAGGACATTCCCCAGGTACTCAAACCAAGCAGTCTATCAGGGCACCTAGGACTAGCTTGTTTTCGCACTGCTAAAACTAAATGGATATCAGCAAGTTGCCACTGGTGTCCCTCTTAACATCAGACTTTTACCCTATCCTATTAAACAAAACAAAATGAAACCCTCTGGAAAATATTGGACTTCAAGCAGGACAGCTCAATTTCAGGTAATCACAATTTATTTGAATAAATCCTTTAATAAACCTGGGAGGTCTTTGAGAGTTCAGTCATGCCGAACACTAAACAAATTCCCTTCAGTCCTGGCATGTCCCTTTCATTCTCAGTCTGCCCTGTTACTTTCTTTGCCTGTAGTACAGTCAAACCTTTTTTTAGGTAATATAAAACATCTATGATGTTAAAGAGTCATTTTAAAATGACACTGAGAGGACTAGCAAAGGAAAGCAGGGGCTCTTTTTAACCAGTTCAATAGCAGTTATATTAAAATGTCACCTGTCTGAACTCATTATCAATGATACTTATTGGCTGTGTTAGAAAAGTTTACCATGGTACTTTTACATTGTATTTTTTCAGTTTTTCCTTGCCTTTCCTATGGTTAAATAATGCATTTACCATCCTTTATCCTGGTATGCCACATTTATTAATATTCTTTAGCATACCTTGCTATTCTTAATGCTTACCTATCCTTTACCATGCTTTATTACACTTGCTGTGCTTTTACTGTGCGGAACATTTATAAAGATCAAACCTCTGTATTATAATCACACAAAACTTTAAATAATAAAATGTATTCCAGCATGGATATATCCAGAAAAAGATATTTTAAAAAGTTTCAAAAATTATAAAGCCGAGTAGCTCATCTTTACGACCACTGAAGAATACATTTGTGAAAATGTTTTTTTTATTGTTGCTTTGCCCAAGAACTTTACATATCCAAATTAGTAGGTGTTTATCAGCTAGGTACATAGACTAAAATGAAAGAGAAAACTTACCTTGCCATCTTTCCCTGGCTTTCCAGTTTCACCAGGCTTACCCTGAAACACAAAGTCTGTCACTGTCTTGTCCTTGTATGTGTCAATTAAATCAGAAAGCACGCTCCTTGAGTGTCAGTTAAACAGAAAGCATGTCTCCTTGTGTGTGTCAGTTAAACAGAGAGCATGTCACTGTCTTGTTCTTGTGTGTCAGTTAAACAGAGAGCATGTTCACTGTCTTGTTCTTGTGTGTCAGTTAAACAGAGAGCATGTCACTGTCTTGTTCTTGTGTGTGTCAGTTTCCAGGGCTACAGGCTTCATGTGACAGACTTCTAGTCTGTTTGTGGAGCTCATTTTCAGCCAGTTAGAAAATGGGTTTTGTTAGAAGGGAAGCAATGAGGCTTGGGGCGATTAAAGTACAGGTAGTGTATTTCTTCCTAACATAATCATTTAGAAATTGTTGCCTTGCATCCCAGTTCAGATGTGTGAGTATATAGGTATGCTGAACTGGAATTTAGATTTTTAGAATTTAGAAGCTTTAAGGAAAGTTTAAGTACCATTTTGTTTCATCCCTTCCATCGTGTGGGTACTACAGGGCCTGCATTACGATCCCTGACATTGAATTAAATGTCTCCTCTATTCATCCCCACGCATGCAGTTCCAAGCAGTGCATGTATGCCATGATCGTGTTTCTGGGCGTTCTCCATAATATAGCACCTCGGACTACATTTTCAAAGTGTTTCCTCCATTCTTTAATTAACTCCAATTTTTTGAAAGGAGGAAAAATCATGTTTATGTAACAAAAACAAAACACATTGAGTGTGTGGGAAAACTTGAAATATATAACTTAGTTGTTTGGTCCCAGTTTTGTAAAATGAACAGGAGTAGAAGTTAAGGACCGGAGTAAATGATTTGAAAACATGGCCCCTCAGCTTTAACCTGGTTTAGCCCTCTAACCAGGATTACAATTGCCTAACTTGATTTTCTCCCACACTGTTTAATAAATCATGTGTGAAAAGTGTTGGGGTGGCAGTCTCAGCCTTGGTTTAGTAGTTCATTAACCTGATTCTGCAAGTTTGGGTGAGCTAAACTGGACCCCCTGTTACTTACTGGAGTTCCGCTGGGCCCTGATGGTCCTGTGGCTCCTAGGGGCCCAGGGGGGCCTGGGGGTCCGGGGGGTCCTTGAATCCCAGCTTGCCCCTGCTCACCCTGCACACAAACGCAGGGTTATATTCATAGCAGGTGAGACAAAATGACAGACACAACATCACACACCCACAGCATCATACACAACACACACACACAGCATAACATCACACACAGTGTCAGACACACACACACAGCGTCACACACACATCATCATACACACACAAACAACATCATACAAACAACATCATACAAACAGCGTCACACACACACAGCGTCACACATAGTGTCAGACACACACACAGCATCACACAGTGTCAGACACACACACACACAGCATCACACATATATGGCATCTCACACACACACACAAACAGCATGATACACACCCACTTTGACACACACATACAGTGTCAGACACACACACAGCATCTCTCTCTCTCACACACACACACACACACACACAAACAGAATTACACATACACAGCATCACACACACACAAACAGCATTACATATACACAGCATCACACAGTCACACACACAGCATCATACACACACTCACATACACGCACACACACAGAAACAGCGTCACACACTCACAGAAACAGCGTCACACACTCACATACTGTCTCTTTGGAGGTGAGAGTTAAAGCAAGCTAACATTTGTGTTAAAGAAAATGGTGCTTCAGGAGTGTACCAGTTTATATGAGTTGATGAAAATACTGTGTTGGGAGACAAATGCATGTAGTTGTTTTTTTTGTTTTTTTTCATTTGTTATTGATAGCTTTCCCTTTCCTGAGCCTCTCGATATAATTGTGCCGAGTTGTGTGGCATTCGTTTTGTAATGACATTAATATCCCCTAGGGATCTAACTAAGACTATCAACCTCAATTTACTTCTGACTGGAGCCAGCTTCAAACTCAGGCCTCCAGCAGCACGAAAAGCTGGTGCATAAGCCCACTAAGCCACCTAGCTGCATAATAACAATAGTACTAACAAAAGTAATAATAATAGTAAAAATAACAATCATTACTTCATCATCATCATCATCATCATCATCATCATCATCATCATCATCATCATCATCATCATCATTATTATCATTATCGTCATCCTTTTTAATATTTACGAAGTTCTTTCCATGCATTAAAAAGAATTGACTGCGGTAGCATTCATAATTCACACATGGTCTTCATCAGAACTCTAACCACAGTAAAATACATTTTAAGCTTAGAAATGAATTACTCTGCCATGGCAGTAGAAAATGACTCATAATAGCAGACTGGTTATATATGTAAAAAACACTACTGAATAGTGCTTCAGTCTCACATTGTCTCCAAACATGGTATTGAATTCTGGCTGCATACAGTATGCACACCTGCGATAACATAAGGGAGGATGGATGCCAGCTATCTGAACATCTGTGCCACAGCATTCAGAGTATCATTTCTTGCTGTTTTTCAGCTGGTACTTTCTTTAAGGGTTTGTTTCTTGCAGCTATCTGATAGAAACACTGCAATATGGGGGAGGAAAAACCTCCCCTTTTAAAATGTTGTAAACTGCCTTTTATCATGGTTGCATTCATTTATACTTGCAACAGCGCATACTGCTTAATAAACTTACCCTAACAGCCTTCATATTAGGGCTACAGGGCTGGACCATATTCAAGCTCAATATACTGTCGCTATCACTTTAACAATTCATGCCTGTAATATTATAGCATTATCTTTTAGACAATATTGAACTCATCTATATGCGGTAAAGGAGCATTTGCTCCACCTCCCCTCCCCACCCCTGATCCCACTGATAATGCTTAAACCACAATGAACTCTGCACCAAGCTTTCCAGGAAGGAGATACATTGTCAAGTGCCAGAAGCAGAGAAGCAGAGATTGTACCTGGTACCGCTTTCTGATTACAGGCGTCAGTGGAGACAGCGTGCGCACAGTGTTCAGGATAGGTAATAGCTGAAGAGGTCAGAAGGAGGCCAGGGCAAGATGGAATATAAAAAGGACAGGGCCGGAAAAAAAACAGAGGGAAAAAAACAGAGAGAGACAGTGAGAATAACCAGTGGTACCTGACAGGGCGAGACAGAGGCAGAGATAGCAGCAATGTCGATCTAGTTCTGGGAGTGCATTAATAATACAAAATGGTAAATATTTACTAAATAAAATGTTGGCTGCTTGAGACCCTGTGGTTGCTCCTCTCTTATGATGTCTGGAATGTAAGACCAGAACTGAGCAAACCCTATCCCAAAACCCCAAACCCCATCCTAAAACCTCCTGATCATTGTTCAAATGCTTTTTGAGTTTAATTTATGTAATGTTTTTCATAATAATCTGGGGCCAATATCTGTATGAAAGTTAAGGGATTCTGTAGTCAGTGATGGTATTTTTGGAGTCAATGCAGTTCAGCAGAGTCACCACTGAGAACAGTGAGGGCTGACAGGGAGACACTCCAAGTCTCACTGTCTAATGAACTCCCATCTCCAGATGCTGCTGTATCAAGCTAAGCCTTGATCTAGACTTGCCATAAAGAAAACACACAATACTGGTAGCATCCAGAACTGGTGCATATGCCCTCTTATTGAGTTGCCTTTCAAACTATAAAAAGTCATTAAAGCAGTGACAATCTCAGAAAACTGCTTTGTTTTCAAAGGCATAAAGGAGCAATAGAAGTACTGTGTACTGTCTCTGTAGTATTACCCATTTCTTACATTCTATTCTGACTCAAGTTAGCATGTACAGTCTGAAGCAGCAACACTAACAAACCAAAATGCTGCTTTAAACGTTCGTCTCTTTATGGCAAGACTGGATGCGAGTGACAGTTAGGTTACCACAAACCTTGACAGCCAGGATCTGATTGGAGTGCAGTGCGGCTAGTGTCACCCCTGGGAACTCCTACAGAATGTTAAACACACAGGAACTGAGTCACTCCCACTGCACTCCAGCAGCAGAAGCCCAACCATGTTCAACGGGCTTCTGTCTATCTCACACACACAGGAACAAGGGGCTCCAACAACGGCCCCAGCTCACACAGTGCAACAGGGCTGAGTGGAGAGCTGGGAGCTCCTGCCCATTAGACTACACACACTTTTAATTTGTGTAGAGGAGGAAATCTCATGCAAACCTTAAAGAAGCTTCCAAGGTGCCTCCCAATCATTAACAAACAACCTCACTGCTTACTGTCACTGTCAACTCACAACCTAACTACTGTCACTATAAATAACGAATATACCAAGGTTATGAAACTCAAACAGTTCGTATTTGTCTCTGTCACTATAAATACATAAAATGCCAAGCTGTAATATACTACCAATTAAAGAAAACTTAGAGTAATGACCCAGGCCATGTACATAACAAATATCAAAACATTTGTGTTTAAAATGAAATTTGTAACAATACATTGCAGTAATCAGTGTCAATGCTATTAAAATGTAGGTATGCAGTTACTGCAATGGTCCTTTGAGCAGAGTTCACGATGTTTGAATGCAGGCTGGTGTCACCCACTACCTCACATTGTGGCACCCTATTTATATGTCACCTTGCGCAGTGTTGGACAGGACGGAGCCAGGGCCTGTAGGGAAGCAACTGCAGGCCTTTAAAAGGAATTCAACTCACACAACATTCCAGCTGCATCAGAACAAAGCACTGTATCTGACTAGTGGTGAAGGGGCATGCTGGGAGGCAGGAGACTGGAGCTCTGAGCTGCACTGCTGGCATGGGGCATATCACTTCACTTCATTATGCTTCTGTCAGACAAGCTTCCAAACTAAACAGAAGCATGCAGTTTTGATTGGCGCTACAGTACCTAAGATACCAGTCAAGGTGGTGTTGTAGGTATTAACCATGAGGATCAGGGAGTGGTAATGAGCTCAAAACATCAGAAAGCTTAACAGCAGTTGAAGAATTAATTATCCGAGATTTAAAAGTATGGTCCACAGTCTTTGTAAATACTGACAGATTAATCTAAAAAAAGAATGGCAAGATGAACAGTAATAGTAAGATCTAAGGTTCTTAACAGCTAAATTACAAGAAATGACCAGATCTAAAGTATGCCCATGATAATGCACTGGACCTTCTACATGCAGGATAGAATCTAAGGAATCCAGTAGACTCAACATTTCCAAGGAGGTAGAATCAGAATCAGTGTCAACTTGAAGGTTAAAATCACCCAATAAAATATTTCCATCACATTTGACTGTCTATATAGTCAATCAGAAATAGCGGGTTTGATTTGGGTGGTCAATAAATAATTACAATATGAAAAGGTAATGGAATGTTTAACGTCAAGGTTAAAACTTCAAAAGATGAATAACCTTCAACAATTTCCCGTTTGATTCTTAATTAAACTACGGAAAACAGCAGCAAATCTACCTCGACGCCCAGTAGAGCGAGCTTTCTGGAAAAAAGTATAGAATAGTTAGGTGGAGAAGCCTCAATCAGGGAAACATTGTTATTCGGTCCAAGCCATGTTTCAGTTAATGAGAGAATATCAATGTTGTAATCCTGAATAAAATCACTAATTAACAGAGCCTTATTAGGCAGTGGCCTGACATTAAATAAACCTAGGCGTAAATTGGTCCAATCAAGAGCATGTGATTGAGCAGGGGTAATAGGAATTTGACGAAGGTTACCGTAGCACACACCTCTGTGTTTACTGAGTGGGTAGCGGGAATGGCAGGATACTTTAGATTCCCTCCCCTTCCAAGTTCCTAGTTTAAATACCTTGCTATGTGATATTCGATGTTGTCAGCTAGCCTGCTTGCCCCTGACCTATTTAGGCGCAAATCCCAGCCCTTCTTGCCCACACCAACCAGCCAGCCAAGTATTTAAGGCCCTAATTGTACTGAATACTTCATCCCCACCACCAACAACAGGTAGTAGACCTGAGAGAATAATTCTGCATCCTAACATTTTCAGCTGTCTTGTTAATGATTTTAAAATCTCTGATTTTCTGTTCCTTACGTCATTTGTACCAGCATGTACAATGACCACAGACTCTTCAACTTTGCTTCAGTGCCATGTTTAATTCCACGGCTGTCCAAACCAACTGTATACAATCTAACAGTCTGGAAATGGTGATTTACTGAGTTCAGAAATTCACAGTAAATGGATTGGTCAAAACCTGTGCACTTACCCTGTGAGCATAGTCTCCGCACATACCCTAGAACAGAAACACAATGATTGTGGATTGTTAAAAAGTGAATACAAAGCTGATAAGCGGTCATTAACAACAAGTGGTTTAACCTGAATTTTACACACAATCAATGAACTAAAATAGAATAGATAAAAACACATCTAGTAACGGTCATTTAAAAGCAGGTAATCAAAGATTTGGAAAGGATCACTTTGAAATGGAATTCGGTACAGAATTTATTATGCAAATGCTGAGGTGTAACTCACCTTTTCACCTTTGAGGCCAGGTTCACCCTGTTTAAAACAACAGAGAGGTTGAAATCAAACAATTGAGAGTGTGAGTGAGTGGGATTGCAATACTGTTAAAATATACTCACATAATCTCCTTTAAGTCCCTTTGTACCCTTTTGAAACACAAAACAAAGTATTAGACCCTGCATGCATTTTATAGAAATGTCAATTGCATGGCACTGTGAATACCAAATTACACTCATTATGAGGCTCGGGCAGAATTAATGTTTAGAGTCACTGGTATAGCAGTGAGCTGTCAGAACAGTCACTGTCATTTTGAGCGCAAAGGTTCCAGTACAGGGTTCTACTGCAGTAGAAGATGCAAGCTAACTTGTCATAGTTATCTCCGGTAGGACAACATATTGCAGTGTTTAGATTGACTATTTATCACATATAATGTTACATTATTTTAAGTGACAAAACAATGAAAGGACAAAGACACCAGTAGACGTGACATAATTATATATCTGTACTGTATGGTATGGAATGCTACGCCACGCTATGGTGAGGTGTGCTATGCTATGCTATAGTATGGTATGGTATTGTACTACATTTTGCATTTGTTATACAGGGCAGTATTACACTGTTTTGTATTTTATCTACATGTACCATGGTTTTAATGTCATGCTAATGAAGCTATCCCCAGGTAAACATAGCTTCATTCTTTCAGAAAGCACATCAACTTAATCTTACCATGTCACCTTTCAGACCAGTCAGACCCTATAATCAAATGGAAAAAAGTAATTATAGTTCAAACTCTTACAGTATATCACTTTGTATGATAACATTGTATAAATATTATTATTGCAGTAAGTACACTTACCGGTTTTCCATCCATACCAATTGGGCCCTGAAATAATACAGATATTCTGTTCACATATAGCATTGCAATGGGTCAGCCAAAACATACAGTTTTTTTTTTTTTTTTTCATTAAAAAAGTATCTTTTAGCCACACGTCATTAAAGTTATATGGGCTTTGCACTCATGTGATCAAGATTGGTACATGTTGTGGTCTATTTTCTTGCCAGTTACATTGATTTACAATGGTTTCCAATGCTTACATCAACAGATCTGACAAGAACGGCATTTTGCGCAGGCTTCAGTGAACAACACACCAGCATTTCTTGCTGGCATCATTATCATGCATTGCAAGTGATGATCTCAGCAAAATATAAATAATAGGTTTGATGAAGCAGGGCATTAATCCATAACTGTACAAAACGCAGTGGTAGTACAGAAAGAAATATTAAAAAAAAAAACATGATAACAACAATAGTCTCTTCACAGACTGGCTACAAGGTGATTCATAAGGCCTTTACGTTTCCAATAGTAAACTCATAACAGCACCCACTGTGAGACTCGAAACCTTTATTTCTTCTTGGGGTACGTTAGACCAGAAAACATCCTGAAATCCCATCAATAGTATATGTAAAAGTCATGCAGGTTATAAAACAGTAGAATCAGCAAATCACAGTGTTTCTGCTGCCTATGCAGCCTTTACTGTAGCTTTGCAATTGAAAATCTTTCTGGTCACTTAATTCCACAGCTATCCCGGTCACTTCCCTCCTAATCCCCACATCTCCTGGCTCTCTTTATCTGCTTGTTGTACAGTACATGAAATCCCATCTGAAATGCCTCTAGAGCTGCTAGAACAGCTGCCAAAGACATTGACAGAGACAGGCTTGGCTTCTCTTAAAGACACAGCGCCTCTTTACACTTTGCAGGCACAGTAAATGTGCACAGTAATTAAGAAAAAGAGAACTTGACACATTACTCCCCTGCAGCATGTACTTCTTCCAAAAACCAGCCGCTATCCAATTCAGAAATGCGTTTATTTTGCTGTTATCAGTCTGGTAAATGCCAGTATTAGAATCTGTGTTGGTTTTGCCCACATCCTTTTTCAAACAGTCAAAGAATTCAGGGGATTTTCCCCAGAGGAGCTTCATTAGCCAAGATCTGACAGATCTGTGCAAAGCTGTGGTTTGCATGTCCTCATCAACATGAAGAAACAGCACAGTTATAGTTTGTGACACACAGGCACTTGGCCATCTTGTTTCAACATATCTGCTGCTTTACAATTCCATCAATCATTTCTCGAAGCTTGGCTTAGAGATGTACAGGAATGTTCAGAGTTAAACACACATACAGGAAGACGTATCTCCTGTATTCCACCACACTGCAGTTTATTATAGAGAATAATATAATCTGAGTATACTGTGAAGAGGTTGCAATGCACAACCTGCATAAATATACTGTACACACAGCTATAATTTCAGGACGTTTTGGACAAAATTCCTTCTTAGCTGAATATATAGATATTATATTTATTTAAAATAGCGTGTGTTATACTCTCAACTTTAGTAAAACGCTTTGCGTCAAGACCAGAAAATAAATATTCACCCAAAGTCAACTACAAGCCTTTGGTAAGGGATACGATGTCCCATACAGTAACTTTTAAAATCTCTATTAGTTTGATGAAGCACCCCCTCTTTAGATTGCTGGTTTATAAATGTTGCTGGATCAGTGTTTGCAGTGGTGCTGTGTTGGGTTATTTCTATTGATTAAACCTACTAATATGCAATTACTAAATGTAACGCATTAGAAAATCTAATAAAGTATCATTGTAGTATTGTATTGAAATAATCTAATATAATCTGCACTGTACTGCACAGCTTTTCACTACATCTTGTTACAGAAACTTCATGCAGTCATCCACTGGTGCCTATGTTGCATTGGTCATACAGGTACTGTTGTGCATTTACATTAGACAACAAGGAAGAGCCTAATTCAGAATCCATACCCTGAGACTCTTAAAAAGGTTAACACACTATTGCTGAACTCATTCGTTGCCCTAATTGAGTTCTGTACACATCATAAGGCATTAGTGATAAACACTGGAATCCATTTGGAGATGCAGGAGAGACAGGCATGGAAATCTCTCCCCACATTCAGCCCAGGAATTTGAAATGCTTGGGGCCTGACCAACATCCACCATGACTCACAGTGACCTAGAATGACCGCCTAAGCGTCCGAAACATTTCTGAATAAAATGCATCCGATTGCTATTTATATTTACTCTAATAAAATCCAAAAAGATGGCAAAACCTGAAATATTATGTTCGATTATTTCTATTATTTTAAAATCAAATGATATATTTCACATGAGTATATTGTAAAAAGCTCAGTATTGACACACTCCTCCTAGCCAGATCTTGGCTGAAGATCTATACTATAAGAGGGGTTCTGAACAAGCTCAGTATTGACACGCTCCTCCTAACCAGATCCTGGTTAAGCACATATACTGTAACTTTGTATCTATACTGTAAGAGGGGTTCTGAAAATGCTCAGTATTGACACACTCCTCCTAGCCAGATCCTTGTTAAGCACTATGTATCCATACTGTAAGAGGGGCTCTGAACAAGCTCAGTATTGAAACAGAAATCAAAGTGTTTCTTTGGTATGGAATCCAGTTCCTATGAACAGAAGTTCATGAAGGAAGTGTTGATTTCATGGGTCCTGTGCAACACGTGCCCAGCAAATAAAAGTGGAGAACTCATTTTATTCAGTTTATCATGGGGATTAGTTTGTGCACGGTTCAGTGACCACTGGGAAAGTGCCAAAGATATTCTTACAATTTATGCAGTACTATGTGAAGCACTGGTTTAATCAATCCATGACTGATAAAATGTCAATTTAAATTAAATGAGATTGTGTCGGACACGTTTCTCATGCCAGGAGACAATGAAATGTCAAAGATGGTATGACAGTCTGTGATAGAGAGAGAAAGGATCGATGCTGTAAATCTCCCTCCCGATTAGAAAGGGCGCTGTGTAAGGTGAAAGGTGAGCTGCCTCCTAGAGCTGCCACCTCGGTGGTAGGTGGAAACCGGAAGGTGACCATATTAGGAGGGGCGCGTAGCTGCAAGTACTCAGGACGATTCCATTGCAGTCAGCTGCGGGGCAGACCTCTATTAAGGAAACCATGGCAACACGGTGACTGCGGGGAGGAGTTTGCTGGGTACAAAGGGGAGCAGCTACGTCAAAACCTCCTCTTACGCTGATAATGAAAATAGATGACCGGAGCCTGTATTGCTTTGTTTTTGGGATTACGTGTGTTTTGTGTTGCAGAGGAGGAGCGAGCCGCGGACCGGTAAAATGCAGAGCACGTCCCTGCACTGCACTGCACAGCACAGCACAGCACAGCACAGCACCACGCTTCTCAGCACCAAGAGCACTGCGTGCTTGGAGAACGTGGGGATGGACAAAGTCCCGTTTTTGTTTACTTTTTATTTTCAACTAAGAAAAGCTGCTGCGTACCCCCCAGTACCATTGCTGGTAAAGGGGTGGACTTATTTGTGTTGTTGTTTTGTTATTATTTTTGTTATCATTAAAACAAGCACTGTTTTGGGAGAAAGATTGTGTGGATCTGCTTCATTCACTGCACCTGGCCACACAGTCCCACACCATTCTTTAATGAGGGATGGAAATGCAGTTCTTACAGTGATAAACATAAAAATCACCCTTCACTGAAACTCTAGGTACCGGTGACCCTGTCTTCTATGGTTCTGTGTAAGTGTAATTTAGGGCTCAGCTGTACTCTTGCCCATCCTAAGTGCTCATAAGAAAACACAAGGAGTCTATTCAATTGATATACAGAGCAGCAGGCCTAAGTACCAACACTGTTTAAACGAATAGCAAAGAACCCATTGCGTAACAAGCAAGGTTAAAGGTAATAATAATCCTGTAACAATCCAATTTTATACCGAGTACGAGCAGACCACAATTTAAGAAAATTAAAAAATGTAATCTTATTGGGGATTATTGGGGATTTTTTTTTTCTCTCTTATACATTTTAAATATGAATAGAAAAAATATGAGGAAATAAATCTCCTAAGTTAACTTACAAATGTAATATTTGTAATAGTGTAAAAAAAAAAAAAAAACTTAAATACAACATAATAAAAGAAAACACCAGACAGGAGAGACAGCGCTCCCCATCAAGACTGCCCCTCTGTGAAAGAAGCCACTGTG
This sequence comes from Polyodon spathula, assembly GCF_017654505.1. NCBI lineage: Eukaryota > Metazoa > Chordata > Actinopteri > Acipenseriformes > Polyodontidae > Polyodon > Polyodon spathula. The sequence continues at coordinate 22,984,432 of NC_054546.1, forward strand.
TTTGCTCATGGTCTGTAGCTGCAGACACAATCCCTGCCCTCTGACTCCAGCTAGCTTGCCCCCCATGCACTCCCTCCCCAGTGCTACTACGCTATTGCATATACCTTTTGTTTTTATTTTACCCCTCGGGCTGTGGTTCTCAAAGTTGTGCCCGCAAAGCCAGGCCATCGTGCCCGCTGCAGCTGTTCTTAAATCATGGGTCGTGAACACATTTCTGGCGGGTTGTAGCGTGGGAAAATAAAGAAAGCTTTAAACATGTTTTCCAACAAAAGCGTCACAGCAGTCTATTGACAGTGCTGCTCGCTTTTGCTGTGCTTGTACGTACTCGACATTTTTCTTTTTTTCAGAATGGCTTTTACAATACGATCAACCAATTGAATATCTGCATTTTCTCTGCGGTAGCCCAATCATAAGTTAGCTGGGTGGGACATAAACTGTGTCTGTTTCAGGTGCAGGTACCGAATGTAAGTTTAACCAATAGGAGAGTCAAACATCTGCCAAGTTTTACGTAGATGTCCAATCATAAGCAAGCAGAGGCTGTTCACTGTATTCTGCATTAAAATTGAAGGCCAGTGAGTAGCCAGTGGGAAAGAGACAGATCTGACAGCTGTTCAATCATTCATGAGCAGAGGGAGGGTGTTAATATGCCGGGTAAGCACTGAATTTTGCCGACTATTATTGAGAAAAATAATACATTTCAGTATTTAGAATAAAATGTTCTCTCTCTGTATTTTTTTATTTCACCATACAAGGGAAACACTGAAGTATATTTAGTTCGGAATCCACTTTCTGTGAACAATTGTACTGGAGATGAGCGATCATTAAAACAGAGTAGTGTTGACAGATTTGTCACATTGAAACCAAGCAAGACATTATCTGTGTAAACATGGTATGTAAAAAATATTTGCATTTCGCATTTTATGTAAATTATTTGAAGAATAAAAGCAGCACGCACAATTACTACCTGAGACTTGGCCTTGGCCTTATTAGAGTGAGCCAAGAATAACCCCACTAAAATATAATATATAATATATTATATATTATATATAATATATAATATATATATATATATATATATATAGATATATATATAGTCACACATAACACATTCTATTCAGTCGCACGGAGAAGTCATTGTGTAAGATAAGTCAGCGTGCCCGCAAACAGCCATGATTGATCAATTTATGCCCTTGCCAAAATTACTTTGAGGACCACTGCCCTAGGGGTTTAATTACCTTCAATTATCACCCCGCCCCTGGACCTGTTTTTTTTTCAAGTTCATTTAACCTTTGCTCCTAAGTATCTCACACCCTTTAGTCCTGGGATTAGCTTCGTAGTTGTCTTCTATAATAATTCACTTTTTGTAATGATAATCAGGTCAAATAGCAGCAGTCATCTTTTGTTATATTTTAATAAATTTTTACAAGGCTGAGTTGAACTGAAGTTTAAAAAGTGTACCCCTTTATGCCACTAGGTTTACTGCAGCTTACATCCATTCTGTATTTAAAAAGTTTACCTCTTTATGCCACTGCCTTTGTGGCAGCTTATATCCATTCTGTATTTAATCACAGGATACAGTACAGACTTGGAATCCCCACTGAAGTAATAACAGTCAATTTCACTGCCTCATAGTGCTAACATAGCTTGAAAAATACAACATACTGTGGAACAGTGGCAGTCACTCGTATATTCTAAAATGAGACCCCATATTAAATGTAATCACACAGCGTTGAATGCAAAACAGTTATTCAACGCTACAAAAAATATTGACCAAAAAAATATTCAAAAACATCCCTGGACAACAGCAGCAGCCCAGGAGCAAACATAGTGTAAATGCAAACATGTAAAGTGAGGCTGCATTTTAAGGTTAACATTACCAGTGGCAAAAACACTGTGCAGAGACAGGATTAGCACTGTATTGGAATATTACATTTGTTTCACTGATTGCGTTTCAGAAATGGGAACTCACCGGGAATCCAGGGAATCCTCTCGATCCTGGCTGGCCCTAGAATTGGAGAGAAAGGAGATTTAAAATGTGAGCTCTATCCAATGGACCTCAACACAGCCACTCTTTAAATAATGAGGAAAGCATGAAAAGCAAATAAATAAACAGTCAACTTGCATGGTAGTCTCTTTGTCTTATCTGTCTGGGAAAACATGAAAACAAATCAGGAAGGATCATATTTTAATGATTGAAAGAATGATGGTCTTTAGATCGGCCTCTTAAGTAGATCGCAGTACCACAGATTATTAGAACATTTGATTATTAAAACTATTCATCCATAATCAAAAACAGACCTCATTGGGACACTGTTAATTAATCAAAATCTGGTTTGGTTTTCTTATCTGCAAACCAAAATTTTATTAGCATGGAAAGGGTGTTCTTTTTTATTTTTGTGTGAAAACTCATTACTTGGTAATAGCAAACCACCAGGGAAGCAAATGCAACACTACACAGAGGAGCTGTGATTTCTAAGCAGAGTTCTGCTGTGATTTGATCATTTCTTATGGCATTTGTAAATTGCACCTCATAAACCCTCATGTTCACGCCTGTCTCTTTCACACCTCGCGCCAGCGATTTACCGCTCTGCTGGCAGAAATGTTTCAGCCACTTCTAAGGTCCAGCTTTGGATTTAACGGATTTACATATTGAAAAAAAAAAAAAGAAAACCTGATCTCAGCAATTCACATTGTTTATCCTCCTTGAAGAAAAAAATAACATTTTAATAACAGGCCCCATGTTTTGAAAACCTACATTTTCTATTGTAAAGGAAACTCTTTGGTTAAGAGTAACAGACAATCTCTGAGCAAACATTTTGACCTTAACAATGACCTTTAATGCCTTCAGTTATTTAACTATAATACCACCTTTTGATGATTCATGAATAAAACTATAATTGGCTATTGGGCTTTGCCTGTTAGACATTTTCTATAGGAGAAAGGGGAAATTTGAGTGACAATGTTAATTGTTTGCTTTTCCTTTGAGAAAATGTATTAAATGAGGTCTCCTATTAGTTCACAACTTGAGTTCCATTGCCAGTACTTTGCCGATGTGTAAAAAGAAAGACTAAGTTCAATCAAAGCCCCCTGTGAGAACCTGAACAGGTACCAGTGCAGCCCAGACTGAAGAAACAGCATCACTACATTTTTATTGTCCTTCATTTACAGTAGCTATTTCAATGAACTCATACATATGTGCATGAAGAAGTGAAGATATTATTATAAACCCTTGCTAACGTTGGCCATGCTATTTTTTTTAATAATTCTTAAAAAGCTTTCTCCAATCACATTCACCATGCACCATGGAAGACCAAAGACACTTATTATATCACCACAGACTAAGTTGGACAACTGTTTTACAATAAAAAATAAAAAAAGTACTGACGTTTATTTAATTTAGATTTTATATTGAGAGTTTTATTCAGAAAACTTTTTAATTAGTCAGTCAATTTTTTGTAATAAAATTAAGTTTGTAGTTTATGAAACCTCTTTTCAAGAGTTACAAGTTTTACAAAGCACTGAATGTTTATGAACACTCTTCAAAAAAACATTCCTTAAAAATGCATTTTGAAAAATTGTTGTGACCGGATCCCTGAGTGTTGAATGATGGACGCTTTAAGATGCTTGGAGGAGTGTTTTACTACACTTTTCTATTCTGTAACATTCCTGAATCTGCTTTATTCAGTATTGCTTTCTACAGCCATTATTATATGAGGGATGACCGGTTCAGTGAGACATTTTCATTCACTGTATATTCCAGCTTGGAAAATCACAAACACTGCAACCAGCTGTAGACATCCAGTCAGTCCAATTGAATGCACTTGGAGATATAACGTAGAAATCACATATCATGTGCGCTTCCAGTGCATTGCTTAAATGGAAGATGTGTGTTTTTATTGGGGTAGCACATCAGTAGGGTGTGTAAGGAAGGCGGTGCTAACTTCCAAACCTGTACATTGCATCTTTACATTCTTTCTGCTCTGACCCATGTCTTCTTGACAACGAATGCTGCAGAAGTGAAAGGAAAGCCCATAAAGACAGCATGATTGTGGGCGCACAGATTGTAACGCTGATAAACTAGCTGTGTGCCTGTTTTCATGTGCCAGTACTGGAAGTATAGATGGGGTATGTACTGCTGGCAGTCTGACGCAAAGGCATTTCAAACTGACTCCGCAGGATGGGGTGAGAAGAACGACACGACTCAGATATTCATCTGCTGATGTGTATAGGCTGGTGAAGGACTCTTAAAATAACACATAACCCCCACTCCCCTATTCTAATTACTACTGCACCTGAGTTAAGCTGACTCATCCTTACTTGAGCTTCTTTTTTTATTTGCTAACCTCCACAATACCCACCAGGATTACCATTCAGTTATACTGGAAAGAGCGAGGACATCAAGTTCAGACACTATCCCAACTTAATGAAATAAACAGTGCACTCCGGCTCCTATTTACAGTGGAGCAAGATGTTCTTTTATCACACAAGGACCACTTTATAAAGTGAAAGCAAGGATTTCCTCCAGTGTGTCTGAGACTCTCGTCTCCTGCCACCCCCAAGCCAACGGCATGATCATTTGGGTTGGCCTCTTCACCTCCACTCCGAGCTACCCTTGAAAGAACTTGTTTATCATTTATCACATTAAGCCCCCTCCACAATGTGCTCCTCATTAGTGATGGCTTATTACTGCGAGTAATTAGAAAAACAGATGTCAGGGCAGTTTCATTCTTCACAGGGTAATCGCAAAGGAAATTGCACACTTCAGGAGAGAAACACAATCCTTCGATCTTGCTGTTTGTGGTTCCCTTGCATTGAAAGAAGGTGTGTGTGGGGAGGGGGGTTCTGGTCCTTTCTGTATAAGATATTTCTTTTTAGTGTGTGAAAGGCTTTTCTGTTTTATTGCCAAGGGAATTATATATCCTGCAGCACTATTAGTTGCATGTAATGTGTATCTCCACAGTCAAACCCTTCAAAGGGGCTGAGCACAACCCTGTAACAGTTTGACTTTAGACACTGTCAATGCTGTTAACTTGTAAACATACACATTGCAGTCTTCTGAATTCTGTATTGTACTGCTTACACCTAAACCTTCTAATAGTATTCTTATATTGTGTTAAGTGAGATGCAAATCAGTTGTATGATTGATACATAAACGTGACTGATAATAATAACCAATAGTGATACTATAAGGAAGTGGTCCCCACTGGCTCCCAATGAGGTCATTTCAATGTGGTGATAGTAAGAGGGGACTGACATTACAGGAATGATAATATACAGGTTTACAGACCCAGAACAATTTTTTTTACCACGGTTTTCCCCCCAGTTTATTGTGCCCAATTATTATCTGGATCCTCGGCTCACCGCTCGCAACCCCCCTGCGGACTCGGGGAATGGAGGCTGGAGCACATGTCCTCCAAAACGTGCTACTGCCAATCTGTCATTTTGCGGTTCCACAGCGAGGCCACCAGAACTATAGTGCCGGAGGACAACATACATCTAGCGGCTCCACTGAAGAACCACAGGTGCCCAATCTGCCACAGGGGTCGCTGATGCGTGGTGAGCCGTGGATTCCCCTGCCAACCTAAGCTTTCCCTACTCGGGCAGTGCTTGGCCAATTGTGCGCTACCCCTTAGGAACTCCCGGTCACGGTCGGCTGTGACATAGCCTGGACTCGAACCTGCGATCCCCAGGCTATAAGGTACGTCCTGCACTCCACGTGGAGCGCCTTTACTGGATGCACCACTCGGGAGCCCTGACCCAGAACATTTAACCCAAACTCACCTCAGTTTATAACCTAAAGTGCTACTGTTTTATACACTTCCCTCCCATAAATGACTGTGCATATATGTTTGTTAGATCCCAAAAATAGTCAATTAAAAAATAAATACAATTTCAATTTTAAAAAATTGCCCTGTTGTCAATCATCCAATTACATTAAAGAGAAGCCACAAATATAATAAGGACTGCTCCATGACATGCAATTCACAAAAGGGCCACAAGGAACAGAGTTTAGAATCACTGTTTGATGTACCTCACAGAACCATTTCTACAAGCTGCTTACTCCAGTCTGGGATTTAACTTAAGAGTGTGTGAGAAACCTCGAGTTCAAATGATGTTTAGTGCTGGTTTTGTAAAATGAAATTGAATGCTTGTGTTGTCGTTTTTTTTGCATTAGAAAACAGAACCAAGCACAGGAGTTATAAATCAAAACAATGACTTACAGGAGGTCCGCGTGGCCCGATAATGGACATGCCTGGCTCCCCTGGTGCACCCTGTGGAGGAGAAGAGAAGGTGGTATTAAAAACAGAGTGGCACAAACAGAGTGGCACACACAGAGTGGCACACACACACAGACAGACCTGCACTCTGTCCTGCACTGCCCACCGGCACAGCGAGCCCCTCTCTGATGGGACAGCAGTGAGAGTGACACCGATGGGGGTGAAAGAGGGCAGGGTGATTGAGCTCTTTCCTCAGGTCAGATGGACCCTCTTTACATTAGTCATTATCAACCCATGAAAACAAGGCATCAATTAATTTAAACTGAGGAAACCACTGCAGTCTACATGATGCTTGAGGCTCCACACACAGGTATCAAAAAGACTATTTGATGTAAATTGTCCTAACAACAAAAATGCTGACATCTGTAAATTGAAAGAACTGTACACAGTTGCTATATTACCACTTTGCTCACAATTCACTTGACAAGAGTTATATACATGTTTACAATTTTTCAAATATTTTCAATATGGGTCAAATATTTTCAGAAATTAGGTTCACCCAATTGAGCAAACTGTAATGGATGTAAATACTTTTAAAATCATAAAATAGGAATGTTACAGAATTTAAAGAACACTGAAATACGATAGCGACTTGCATGTACAGTGATCCCCTTTTATAAGGCTGCCCTTTATAACAGCTACCATTTGCCCAATAATGCCATTCCACTAGCACTTGTGTTCTTGTTTTCAGAAGTAACACACAGTGCATAGCCTCTTACCTATGACTCTGTATATGGGACTACGGTTTTATAAAGGGTGAGCCCTGGAATAATAATAATTTGACAAACCAACATATGGCAGTGCTGAACACCCCATTTTTGTCAATGGGAAAGCGAGTGGCAATGCTGATTGGGTATGGTGGGATTCTATACAAATGAGAGGATGTTGAATTTTGTATTTTTTGGCGGGTTGTGGAATGTTTTGGGGGGAAAAGGAGGGGGCACATAGACAGTTCCACAGGTTTGATAAGAGGTGGAGGGTTGCAGCCAAGCAGGAGTACTTGTAATGTTTGTTGTTCAGTCACCAGTACGGACTAGCTTCAGCACATTCTGGGTGGCTCAGTTGTTTTAGGAGCAGCCTTAATAAAGCAAGAAGTTGCAGAAATGGAAATGAAGTTTCTAGTGAGTTTTATTCTCTGAACATACTACAATAACAACAATAATAATTTGATAGATTTAAAAGACAGATTCAGACTCATATGACTATTAATAAAAAAAACAAAAAAACTCAGCTGAGTTCTCTGCCTGGTTCACACAACGGTTATGCTGTTGAAATAAGTGTCATTTTCAGCTCAAATGTCATCTTCTCATAATGTCATTCAAGGGGTCAGACAACATATTTTGTCCCAGCCTTCCAGACAAATCTTTCCCTGAAATGCAACTGATTTATAAAGCATCATTTTCTGCTAACCGCAGTGAACACCATGATGTGGGCAGACTGCTCCCTTCACAAACCTAACAGACAGACATGGGGGTTTCTAGCACTTTTCCTAATTGGTTTCCCTGGAAACCCTATTTCTGCAACTCTGAACTGCTTGACAGCCATCAATATATCACACATGGCTGATTTTAATTTGAAAAAAATATCCTTTTGGAGGAAACAATTGATATCATATATATATTTCTATAACACCGTAATATGAAAATACAATTAAAAACAAAAATTCCCTAAATTCAGCCTTATAAAGTTACCCAGTGGTTGTAATCTTAATTATTTGACAGAAGGTTTGAAGACTCAAAGATAAGTTATGAGTGAGGGGGAGAGGAAGGAGAAGAAGAAAAAAGTAGCTGAGTGAAAAATGAGAGAGATTAGAATCACTGTTAATTTCATTTTGTATGTAAAGGGGATGCAAAGAACTTTCTCTTGGATTTAATTAAGTTGCTGTTACAGCAGCTTTTAAACCAATAACATTGTAAAATTTCCCAAAAAGGCAGCTTATTTATTAGCTGCTGTAAAGATAGCAAAACTGACCAAGTGCAATTGCAACTACAGGGTTGCCATTCCTAACCCCACGAGCTTCCCCACTGGGATTATTAGTTTCAGCCAACAGTGTGCTTATGAAATGCCACTGTTCTTCCCAGTTCTCACACAACCCTTTTCATACCTATTAAACATGAGAAGTACAGAAGACTCAATTATTGCCAATCACCAGATAAACACTTTTAGACAAAATGTAGATTTCTGTCCTTTTTTTATTACCTAAACAAAGTATGTGACCGCCACTTGAACAAATCTCCAATTCTACGACTTCCGCTCCCAAGTCCATTCACCTGACAGAAAGTCTTTATTATTCTTTCAGCCTTCCAGACACAGTGTTTAATAACGTTAGCGACACTAGCCATAACATTGAGCTTTGGAGAAATAAATACATCTTTGTTAAAGTTAACTGCAATTTTGCTACACAAAAACCCTGATTCTTCATCACAGCTTTTTGTTTGTTTTGTTAATTGGTTTGACTTTCAGTCTGTACAGCATTGACAGTTCAAGCTGACATCAAGCTGACATTTGATGACATTCTGGGATCAATAAGCTACTAACAATAAATGAGCAAGATGGGCAAAATGGCCTCATCTCATTTGTAAACTTTCTTATGTTCTTATGTCTGGCAAGTTATTCTGAAACCTGCTGTGACCACCTGCTTTCTAAACTATAGCTCCTTGCAAGTTACTTTCTCAAAATGATTCCTGTCATTGCTTGATAGCCCAAGTTTAACATAATACTTTTCTCTTTGATTACAAACTATCCTGATCAAACTTACATTAGTGAGTCATAAGCTTGTAAGGACCTCATGCAGTTCGAAAAGGGACATGGAGACTGACACATAAGAACATAAGAACATAAGAAAGTTTACAAACGAGAGGAGGCCATTCGGCCCATCTTGCTCGTTTGGTTGTTAGTAGCTTATTGATCCCAAAATCTCATCAAGCAGCTTCTTGAAGGATCCCAGGGTGTCAGCTTCAACAACATTACTGGGGAGTTGATTCCAGACCCTCACAATTCTCTGTGTAAAAAAGTGTCTCCTATTTTCTGTTCTGAATGCCCCTTTTTCAACATGACCTGATCTTATAATGGTGGCCTAAGCCACCTTGCTACCTTGTTTCACAGACTGATGAAACCATTGCTCTATCAAACATACAGACAGAAAAGCCCTCCCCATACACATGCATGATCACAGCACTGCATTAGTAAAAGTGTCACACAATTATGTTGGCATTTCATAAGCTTTAATTTAAAAGACATTTATACCACACAGAAAGTTTGCTTGAATTCCACCACCAAATCGCCAATACTACAACCCCTCACCCCCCCCAAATGAATTTCATTAACAACCCTAATTTCATCCAGAACCTTAAACACTGTTGACTAACAGTTCAACAAAGTATCCTAAGAGTTGATGAGAGCATATTGCAATACCATAGACAGTTGCACTGTAGAATCAGTACAATTAAATACTCAGTCATATATTCTGAATGCACAAACAAAATGGTCAAACAATGCCACTTATTATCCTACCACATAATCACAACTACTTGGAATATAGCCACACACCCTTAGTGACATCACTGGGGTGGAGAGGTTGTCTAAGGGGGAGGAGGAATGCAAACAGAAAGCATGTGAGTTTAAATATCTCTGGGTTTATTCTGATCACTTTGCCTGTCTGAAATGTCATGTCAATTCTTCTGCATATGTATATTTCTTAGGGGTGTGCCAATTCTCATATTTTCTGAGTAATTACCTTTAAGAAATTGGAAAATGTTAGGTATTAATTAAATGGAATAAAACGTGTTAATTACTCAACACTAAACAATGCGGTTGCTCCCTGGTTTGCACAATTATTGAGTATCAATCAATAACAAACAGTGTTATTTAATATATAACCTGTCGTGATCAAACTAACACAAACTAATTTATATTTAAGCAATTATTTATCTTACCTTTCTTTTATAAGTTTGCAATTAAATAATTTTTATTTCACTTTCCTTAGAAATGTGCAGTCTCTGCAGTTAGTTGTGGGATTGTACCCTGGGTAAAATGTTCTCTGATTAAACTCATAGAAAATGCATATCCAAGGTTCTATAGTGGCAGTTCATGTTAGGGTTAAGGAGAGGTCACATTTACGAGATGAGTAAGCTGCATTTGCTAGTTTTGCAGCATCTTTTCATTATCAGTTTATGGCCTCAGTGCCCAGGATAAGAGGAAAATCAGCTTCCAATTGGCTTCTAGAACAGTCAGTGCAGGAATTTGCTGCCATCGATTGGTACTCAATTGTAAAGGGGATGGAAAGTCAGCTTTTCTTGTTTTTAAATCAACACATTAATGAACGGTTTGATTTAATACCTGCCAATTTCTTAAAGGTAATTACTCAGAAAATGTGAGCACACCCCTATTATGTACATGTACATAAATATCTTACTTTATACATATATCTATATATCAGACTCACCTTCTCACCAGGCTGGCCCTTTATGCCCTGGGTCAGTCCCAGCAGACACAGTCACATGCAAAGGTTGAGGAGAGAGATACAAAGAGAGGATTGGGGTTAAAAAGGAGACACATACAGTAATGTAAAGACACTCAACGTGCACACACAGAAGCAGTGTCCTCTTTGAAATGGAGATTTCAAACTCTGCCACTCCACTCATTTTGGGAGCTGTGAGAGCAGGTTATGTTACAGTAAAGTAGTTTCAATATTACCTCTGTGGGATCCAACACAGGAAGTGTGCTGCGTTATTCTATTTTGATCGTGTTTCAATAATTGAAATTCTGTGGCCACTAAACTGGTCATTTTGTAAAATGTGTAAGTCAATGGACCATTTTCAAAGCGTTTCCTCCAGTCTTTCATTAACTCCTAGTATTTGAAAGGAGAAAAAAGTCATGTGAGTGTTACAAAAAGCAAACACCTTCTAAATGCTTAAGAGAACATTAATTATGTTACTTCATTTTTTGGTTCTAGTTTTGTAAAATGAAAAGGTGTTTTACCTCTTTCAATTAGACTGGAGAAAACGCTTTGAAAATATGGTCCGATATACTTTAAGTCTTTTCTAGTGAACACAATCTGGAAAACTATTTTTTCTCCATCTCGTCTTCATTGTCATTGTGTAAAATAGATATCCCAGCCAGCATTGCTGTAACAGGGTGAAGATCCTGCACATACAAACATGTACAAATAGTGTAAATAGATGCTTAAGCCACAGTTTCTTTGAAAGCATAGGTACCAGCACACATTCATTCAAACTCAATTCCTGACAGGTGTGTGTGCGTGTTCGCAACTTTCCATCAGAACCTGCATTGCAATAACTTGCTTTTACTTGTTTTGTGTCAGTAAAAATGGGTTACAAGCATGTGAGGTAACATTGTTGACTTTAGTTAAACAAAAGGGTAATACAATTGTTTGTAAAACCCCTAAGATGTGTTTAAACATATCTGTGTTATGGTTGTTATATCACCTAGACAAGTATTGCTTTTAGATTCAGTATGGATTGAGTTTGGATGGTTTTATTAGTTATTTTAAATGCCTATTGTTTGTAGATAAATATAAGTTCAAATGTTTTATTTTTCATTAATTTAAAATGTGATTTAAATGTGTATTGTATATTTTATGTTAAAGAGTAACAATACCACCCATAAGAATGTAAAATTAATGCTTTAATTAGTGTATTAAAAAAACTTAATTTGTTCCTCTTAGTCATGTGACTAGGTGGGCAGCTGAGGTATATAAGCGTGCAGTTCTTGCTGCAAAGGGTGGAGGAGTCACTTGCCCCAGCCACAGTGGTTTCCATTTCTTTGAAAGCTAGTTTGTTTTGCAGTACTACTGTACTTATGGGACTGCTTCCTCATTCAAATTTTTTGCCTATATCGGAAGAGTGTTTTCAGGTATACCAAGATGTCTGCTAAGTAAGAGGTCAGACAAAGTGACACAGGCGACACATGGCCTACTCGGCAGCGCCACACGTAGCCCAGGGGTCTGTTTAGTTTAGTTTTGTTTTTGTTAGTTCTCAGTACTGTACTGTGGTGTGTGGAATGTGGTCCAGAAACTCTCCAATGACTAATCTGCAGTTTACAAGTCTAAAAAAGGAATTGAAAATGATCAAAGCAGCTCTCAGCTGCATTATGTGCTCACACTGTAGACTCCCCCGCAACTGACTCTACTTTGCTGTCTGCTATCATCCACCAGTCGAGGCAGAGGCATTAACTGCAGTGAAGGTACACTTTAACTGCACCAGATCTATGTTATACAAATGTAAGTGGAAACCAGCATCTGAAATGCATGAGCACCAGCAAGATTAGCACTGCTCTCCCTTAGAGCTGCGTGTAACTGTAATGCAATGTGGTTATTGAGTGTTGGAGATGGGAGAGAAAGAGATAATTTAGCTAGGGAATCCTTGCCATTCCAACACACATGTAAATGTAAAATAATTCAAAAATCTATTGTGACAAAGTAAAAGGTGGTAACGTTTCATCCCAGCAAAAGACATAACAGACCCTTTCTATGAAAAATAGAATTATCGCACTTGAGTGCAATACATAGTTACTAAATATACCAGCAGTGCATACTTGTTTGGGACAATATACACATTTAAATACTGTATTGGCATTGTTGAGGGTGAGACCCAGTCTCGCCAGATCCTCCGTCATGATCGTTGTGTGGGCCACTGCTCCACCCTGCGACTAGGAGCAGATCAACCAGTCATAGAGGTAATTCAACATCCTGATCCCATACAGCCGCAAGGGGTTAGGATGACCCTGCCTGATTGGGGAAGCTCAGGCAGCCTACCAGGCTATGAGCGACCTGAATGCTGCCAGCTCCATCACAACAGAGACCCACCGGATACGGTTTAGGGAGTTCCGTAGATCCCCGGAGACACTCCCCAGGGTGGTTGCGGAGCGTTTGTGGGACCACATGGTACACTGGCTGACCCCAGAGAAAAAACACCCTGCAACTGGGGAAAATGGTGGTGGTGGAGCAATTCTGTCAAGCCTGGATACGGCGTCACAACCTTGACTCCCTGGAAGTCACCGTACCACTGGCAGAGGATTATGAGGACTCCCTGGTCTCTGCTCGGATTGGGATACTGTCGACTCTCACCCTTCAGAGCAGCCGACCCCTATCTCCCTCTCCTCTAACACCACCTGTATCATCAGTCACAGACCTTTGGGCCCCCTTGCCTCCTCTTCATGGAAACCAAGGTTGGCCCCCAGCTGGGGTAGAGGTGCTGCCCCTGCCCTGTTGTCATACCAACAATGGGACAATTATTTAACCTATGTTCCCTCTGTTCCCCCAACGTGTTTTAGGTATAAACAATTGAGACATCTGGCCAGGTCATGTCAAGCTGCCATGGAGTGTAAGGTGCTTGCATGGAATTGGGCACCTAAGATAGGTAAGTGTGGGGAAAATGGTCAGCCTTCTATGATTGATGTGGTTTTAGGTAATGTGAAAACCCACATATTAATGAACACAGTCTGTGAACAAACCTTGGTTAGAACAGCTCTCTTGGGTGGTGTGTTGTGGCGGTCACAAGGTCAGGTGGCCATCTCCTGTATCCATGGAGACACGGCGGAATACCCCACCCTAAAAGTATATTTATCGGTAGGACTGATAAAACATCACCTGGTAGTAGGGGTGGCAGAAGGGTTGCAACACCCAGTTATTCTGGGCCGAGACTGGACAAAATTCAAAGAATTAATGTAAATAATGGCAGTCTCAGCCGCACATGTAAATGTGGCAGAAAAAAAGGGAACAAATTGGTGATGTGTTTCCTTTTCACACTAAAATGTTTTCTGCTAGAGAGACAGACAACAAAATGGGAGGGAGCATCTTTGAGACAAGACTGTGGTCTAGTGGGAGAGTGCTTGAATGGTAACAAATGCCAGTCAAAAGGACTTGGAACGCAGTGTGACCAAGGGGGCAAGGTTACTGGGCAATCTAGGGCAGATGCTACTCAGGCCTCTCTGAATATACCAGACATGTGGTACTCAAGCGCGGGCATAGTGTGGGGCCACCATAATGACCCGTCACTAGTGCACGCTTGGGGGCAAGTCTGATCTATTGAAGGTAAGGATGTTGATGGCGCAGGCGCAGGGGCGCTAGTATATCCACACTTCAGTATCTGCCAGTGAGTTTGGTCGGGTCAAGTACGTCCCGTCCCTTTGGGTCCACTGCCAATTATTTCCACTTCTTTTGAATGTATTGCAATGGACATAATGGGCTCTTTGCTTCCTTCTGACTCTGGGTATATGCATATCTTAGTAGTGGCAGATTATGTAACGCGATACCCAGAGGCAGTTCCATTGAGATCCACTAGTGTTGCTATAATAGCCACTGAGTTAGTACAGATTATGGCTAGAGTAGGGATCCCCAAAGAGATCTTGACTGATCATGGAACCATTTTTCTGTTTAATATGTTTCTACAGGTATATAAAATATAAAAAATACATTCCATCAGGATGTCTGTTTATCATCCACAGATGGACGGTTTAGTGTAACGCTTTAATCAGACCTTGAAGTTGATGCTGGGACAGTTTGTAACACAAGAGCATCCTTGATCTGTTTAGAGAGGGGTGGGAGGAGTAAAAAGTCTCATCCAAAAATGTAGTGAAGCATGTGTTCCTACTAAAGGATCGCCTAGATTTGGTCGTCATTTGGCCCAGGACAACCTCAGATTGGCTCAGCACCAACAGCAGCAGTATTACAACAAAAATGCACTAATTCGAACCTTTCGACCAGGAGACAAGGTAATGCTTCTACTTCCCTCATCAGAATCAAAATTACGTGCAGGGGCCATATGAAGTGATTCAGGCTATAGGGAAGGTGAATTATGAAATTAGACAGCCCGATCACCGTAATGAATGTAAAATTTATCATGTAAATTTATTAAAGCCCTGGCAGGCAAGGGAGGTCTTATTTATAACAAGAGGCAATACAGAGGATGATTTAGGCCCCTGTCCAGAGACTCCTAGAAAAAAAAATCATTTCGGCAGACAGCTAACTTGAGAAAATGTGTGTTTGCTAAGACAGAGACTCAATATTTGGGATTTTTAATGGGGAATGGAAGGGTGAGACTCGTGGGTACCAAAATCCAGGCTTTGGTCGACGCGGCGATCCCCAAATCCAAAACTCAGATGAGGTCACTAGTGAGATTAGCCGGTTATTACCGCCGCTTTATCCCCGAGTATGCCACAGTGGTTAACCCTTTAGTTGATCTCACTAAAAAGAGTGCTCCAAATTCAATTAAGTGAGTGTCAGGGGGTGGTTGATACTATTAAGAATATACTTTGCCAGGCCCCCACTCTTATCACACCAGATTTCACCAAGAGATTCATCCTCCACACTGATGCCTCAGACGTGGGTTTGGGTGCTGTCCTGTCTCAAAAGGTAGATGGAGTAGAATACCCGATAGTGTATATTAGTAAAAAGATGCTTCCTCAGGAGTGCAACTACTCTGTAGTCGAAAAGGACTGTTTGGCCAATAAATGGGCTACTCACTCTTTACGATACTAACCCTAACCAGCTGGTCTTATCACAGAACATGCCCCACTCTAGTGGTTAAGCACAATGAAGAACAGCAATGCCCGGATAAGTTGTGGTATCCAGTGTTGCAACTCTTCATGTACCACATGGTACACCATGTGGGGAAAGATCATCAAAATGCAGATTATTTTTCCCAGGAGGGGGTAGTAATGGGGAGATAGATTCAGCCAAGTGTTCCTTCGGCTCCGATCTGAGCGGTGGGATATGTGACAGAAATACAATGAGTTTTGTTTGTAAATCTCCCTCCTGACCTGTGAGGGTGCAAAAAAAAGTAGCAAAAAGGAAAGTCTTTGGATGGGCTGACTTGACAGTTCTTTCCCAGGGCAGGGAAATCAGTCAGCCTGGATGACGGCAAGATTCTGTTGCAGGAACATATTGACCAGGAAGGGAAACAATGTAGTAGCTGCAAACAGTAGAGACAGCTGCACTCGTTTATCAAGGGGTCATGAGTGACAGCATAAATGGGATGGAGAATCTTTTCCTTTACTTGGTTTTTGTGTTAGAGACTGGAAGGACCCTGAGAGATGCAGAGAAAGCATACTAAAAATATCTGTGAGTGTTTTGTTTATTTGTTTGTGTGTGTTGATTAACTGTCTATGTTTGTTAAATCACTAGACGGTTGAACACGTATCCGGAGCTGTCGCCTGGGGCCCGCACAAAACCGGATCAACACTGCACTATAATCACTGTTAAAATTGTTATCACCCGCCACGAGCACTACAGCACGCACCCTGACCGGTGAACGTGTATTGTACTATTGTGGGGCGGATAAAGTGTGTTATTGTTTGGTCTGCAAAACCATTTAAAATCATTTCCCTCCATGCTTTACACATTGGTGTGTATTGCAGGAGGTTTATTGTTTGGTCACAAGACTGAGAATTACCAAACAAAGAAACCCTTTTCTATATTCGATTATAATTGTCTGCCTGTGATTATTCCTGCACTTTATCACCTCTGCACCTGTTCACTATCAGCAGCCACTTTGCCACAGTCATTCAGCCCATCAGACAAGCAAATGGTTTAGTATTATATGAGTATTTATGTTTTATTTTTTTTTTGCTTGCTCGATTGAGTAAGAAAAAAAAAATTACAACATGAGATTTGTGCTCTAGTTCAAGCACGTGTAAATTAAAAATATGTTTCTGTTCAGCTATTAACTGCAGCTTGTAAATAAGCGTATTCGATATAGCAAGCGTATTCGATATAGCAAGCCTATTCGATATAGCAAGCGTATTCAATGTCAAGACTGGTTATTGGCAGACAATTATGAAAGTGAGAGGACTTAATGCTCCTCATAGTGGCCTGCTATGGAAATTAAAACTAGTGCAGGGATGAACACAGGATTTTCATATTCGGCTATTCACTAGTAATTTAAATATTCATTAGGATATTCGTTCATTTTTGAAAAAGTAATAAAAGTCATCATACTGCTCTGAATGCAGCCAGAGACAGCATAGCAGCAGTTGTAGGGGGCGTGGCCATTGCCCTGTGTGTGTGCCTTTATTTTACAGCAAAACCTTACAATATGTAACACGTTTAAATAGAAAAATATCCCAGTAGTAAAGAATAAGTTGTGTAGGAATTACTTAACATCAGTGAATTGACTACAAAACAAAGGATGCCAAATAGCAGTTCAAGTTAAACGTTGTTTTATCTATACCCGAAATAAATAGTACATAAACTTGACAATGTATTTTATTTATTTATTCATTTTTTCAATCCTTGCCATTGTTGTTTCTTCATAATAAACAGTGGCCATCAACGCATTTTCAAAAAGTAATAAGATGAGATTTACAGCTGAACAATCAAACAAAAACTGAAATTTAACTTGAAATACTTCAAATAAAACAAATGTGGAAGTGGCGTTGTAAAGTGAGGGGGAAAAAATTCACCGTTTTGGATCTCGTTTGCTACATTCCACATAACAGAAAGTCATACACACACACCCACACACAAACATACACATATATATACAGTGTCTTGCAAAAGTATTCAGACCCCTGACCAATTCTCTCATATTACTGAATTACAAATGGTACATTGAAATTTCGTTCCTTTTGATATTTTATTTTTAAACACTGAAACTCTGAATCAATTATTGTAAGGTGACATTGGCTTTATGTTGGGAAATATTTTTTAAGAAAAATAAAAAACTAAAATATCTTGCTTGCATAAGTATTCAACCCCTGTGCTGTGGAAAACCCAGTTTGCACCGATGAAAGAAATTGCACTAACGAGGACACAATTACCGTACCATTGGCCTCCACCTGTGAACCATTAAAGTTGCTGTCACATTTTCTGGATAAAAACCCCACTGTTGAAGGATAATTGGTAAGGTTGTGAATCTGAAGGAAAATGAAGACCAAAGAGCATTCTACAGAAGTTAGAAATAAAGTAATACAAATGCATAGATTAGGGAAAGGGTACAAAATAATATCCAAGTGTTTGGATATCCCAGTGAGCACAGTTGGAGCAATAATCAGGAAGTGGAAGCTGCATCACACCACCCAGGCACTGCCAAGAAAAGGCCATCCCTCAAAACTCAGCACTCAAACAAGAAGGAGACTTGTGAGAGAAGCCACAGTGAGGCCAACAATCACTTTGAAGGAGCTACAGAGTTCAATGGCTGGGAGTGGAGTAATGGTGCACCAGTCAACCATATCAAGAGCTCTGCATAACACTGGCCTGTATGGGAGAGTGGCAAGAAAGAAGCCGTTACTCAAAAAGTACCATCTGAAAGCATGTCTGCAGTTTGCCAGAAAGCATGAGAGTGACCCAGCTACGATGTGGGAAAAGGTTTTGTGGTCAGATGAGACCAAGATAGAGCTTTTTGGCCAAAACAGAAAGCGCTATGTGTGGTGCAAACCTAACACTGCCCATGCCTCAAGACACACCATCCCTACAGTGAAGTATGGTGGTGGCAGCATCATGCTGTGGGGATGCTTCTCATCAGCAGGGACTGGGCATCTTGTTACAACTGAAGGAATAAAAATACAGGAAAATACAGGAAAATACTGCAAGAGAATCTGCTTCAGTCCGCTAAAAAACTGAAGCTTGGGAGGAAATTCACCTTTCAGCAGGACAATGATACAAAGCACAAGACCAAAGCAACATTGGAGTGGGTCAAGAACAAAAAGTTGAATGTCCTGCAGTGGCCCAGTCAAAGTCCTGATCTCAATCCCATTGAGAATCTGTGGCACTATTTGAAAAGTGCAGTCCACATGCGTCATCCAACCAACCTGAACAACCTGGAGCAAATCTGCCAAGAAGAATGGGCCAAAATCACTCCGACACTGTGTGCAAAGCTGGTACATACTTACCCCAAAAGACTTAAAGCTGTTAGTGCACCGAAAGATGGCTCTACCAAATATTAATGTGTGGGGGTTGATATTTCAGTTTTTTATTTTTCTTAAAAATATTTCCCAACATAAAACCAATGTCACCTTACAATAATTGATTTTGAGTTTAAGTGTTTTAAAATAAAATATCGAACAGAACGAAATTTCAATGTTCAATTTGCAATTCAGTAATATGAAAGAATTGGTCAGGGGTCTGAATAATTTTGCAAGGCACTATATATATATATATATATATATATATATATATATATATATATATATATATATATATATATAAAATCACTACACAACATTTTGAAGAAGTTGGATACTGTTTAAGCGAGGCATTTCAGAATGACGTGCTTGCTTTTTTTCTGTCCAATGAGATTTTGGCTTGCTCTAAAGCATCACCATGCATTTATGGCCCAGATGGCTGTCCGTAGAGATCACGAGGCGTGCACGCTCATAATCTGGTTTGTTTATTTTTTGCTGTTTAAAACTTTTAAATAGAGGCTCAAGAGTCTGCTGTGTTTTTTTTTAAATATATTAATCTCTCAAATCACACAGAGATCTTTTTCATTTGCCATTATTTGAAACTGTCACTCAAATTCTGGTAAGACTAAATACGTGCAAGGTATTTTTATCATTTGTAGCGAATACGAACATCTGATTTTCGTATCCGAATACATGTAAAAAAATATTCATTTGAATATTTAAATATTTTTCACAGCACTAATTCAAACAAAACAGTATGCTCTGCTCCAGTATTGTACTGCTCTAGCTGTCTAACATCATATTAATGTTGATGTTCCAGTAATACACTGCTCTTAGCTGAATAACATTGTATTAATGATGCTGCTCCTGTAGAAGCACTACTCTTAGATAGATAACATTGTATTAATGATGCTGCTCTAGTAATACACTGCTCTTAGCTTGGATAACATTGTATTAGTGCTGCTGCTCCATTAATACACTGCTCTTAGCTGGATAACATTGCATTAATGCTGTTGCACCAGTAATGCACTGTTCTTAGCTGGATAACATTGTGAGTATGTATTTCTTTGCCTGTGAAATCCAAAGGTATTATGACCTGAAGTACTAGATCCAGTGAAAAATAAAAGCTACAGTAACAAGAAGATAATACAATATTATTCTTTTGTCATTTAATGTTTCTACTGCATTGCTATAAGAAACCCCTCAACCCTTTGTTACATTACATTATCTAAAGCACGTTTCTTTTAATGTGGATATTTACAACTCACCATTCTTCCAGGAATTCCCATTGATCCTTTGTCACCCTAATAATCAATGTAAAGTCAAAAGGAAGGTTGTAAAAAAAACAATTATAATTACAATCATTTTTTTTGTCTAATGACTCACTGTGAATGCTTGCTGTCCGTTTGCACTGTGTGCAGTTTGACTTACTACTTTTTTTTTAATGCAGCATCAGCAGCCAGTTCATTCTAAAGAGAAGCTCAACACTCAGGCATTACCAGCAAGAACAGCACAGTTATCTGGCTTGGGCACGGCACAGTCAAGCTGCCCTTTCAGATCTAACTGAAAGCAATATATCCTCCAAGTGGTTTCAACTTCTGATACAGGACCATGCATGAATAATCAAGCTGGCACTGCATAGTCAAGCCAGCACCCTCTTGTAATATCTCATCTCTTTTCAGTAAATACAATTCAAATAACCTAAAGAAACATGGTGCTTAGCTTCTCTAGTCTGTATCATTCTACCAATATATTTGAATAAATCTTACATCTTCTTCATCAGTAATGAGTCTGCTATCTCCCATTCATCACCACACATTGTTTCGATGCTACAACGTGACGTTAATGTCAGATCTCATTAATGTGGATGCATGCAGGATCAATGTATGTTAGCACTGGGCTGTGGGGATAAAGTTCATTCACCATGTGTTAGTAGAAGACATTACTAAGAAACTACAGACTTCCTGTTCCAAAGCTGGGAGGAAGTGTATTATTCTAGTAAGTAAGATCAGTTTTGAATTCATTAAGTGTTCATTTTTTGCAATTTTCCAAACTGATTTAAATGAGAGAAAAGAAAAATGGCAAACTAAAATGTATGATTATGTGAAGCAATACATAGAGCGAAGTACTGTAATCAAAGCCATGGAGGGTTTTGAATAAATATAAAATCGTTCAATGTATTTATTGATTTCACCAGCCTGTTGAGTTTTTGGGTAAATTGTACTCCACACTGACTACTCATTAGAAATACCTTTTAAACACATCACAAATCATATGAAGAACCTCTAAATAGACACTTTCCTAAACAAAGCCTGTTTTATTGTTTTAGCCAAGTTGCAGAACAGCATTCCACTGAATGAGGAATGACTTTAACCACCTCTCCAGTACCAGTATGCACCCTATTCACTGGCCAGTACAATCCAGGGCATCACTGCACAGTGAGTTCTAGAGTGCAGCTCAATGCCTTATCAAACCAAACATAAATCAACCACATGCTGGCTTGCTTAACCCAAACTTGTATGCAAGCCAGCTTTTAGATGAAGATATACACACACACATATATATACACACACACACACACACACACACACACACACACACACACACACACACACACACATACAGTTGTATGCAAAATTTTGGGCACCCCTGGAAAAAATGTATGTTACAATGAATCTTTCAGTGAACAGAAGTTGACCTGACCTGTACATGGTACAGAGTTAAACATGACACCTTTCTGCAAATTTTAATACAGAATTACTATTTGCATTTATTACAGATTAAAAATAATAAACAAAAGTGAACATGGCGCGTGCAAAAGTTTGGGCACCCTTTATGACCATTCTTAATGACTTCTTAAAAAGATGATTACTAAGGCCCAGAAAGGTTGATTCACTCGTTAGGGCTTCAATTAGTCAGGTGAAGTCAATTCCAGTGTTGAACTATTACTCTGAAGTAACTTCATACCTTCTAATCTGTCAGGCTGTGATGGCGTTCTGCCTGGTTTCAACAACCATGGGCTCCTCTAAGCAGATTTCTGAGGTCTTGAAAATTAAGATAATTGACTTTCACAAAACAGGAGGCGCCTATAAAAAAACTCTCTCAATGCTTCCAGCTAGCAATTTCAACTGTCAGAAACATTGTCAAGAAATGGAAGTTAAATGGAATGGTTAAAGTCAAGGCAAGATCTGGAAGACCAAGAAAAATATCACATAGACTTGCCCGAAAACTGGTCAGATCTGCACAACAGAACCCACAGGTCATTGCAAAGGACCTTCAGAACAGTTTAGCTGACACTGGAGTAGTTGTTCACAAGTCCACAGTACAGCGTACCTTACACAACAAGGATCTGCATGAGAGAGTTGTCCGAAGGAAGCCTTTTCTATGACCTCATCACAAAAGTCAGTGTTTAAAGTATGCAAAAGAAAACCTTGACAAGCCTGAAGCTTTTTGGAACAATGTGCTTTGGACTGATGAAACGAAAATTGAACTGTTTGGCCACAACCAAAGAAGGTGCGTTTGGAGAAAAAAGGGTGAAGCATTTAAAAAAAAAATTCCTTTCCAACTGGTAAGCACGGGGTGGCTCTATTATGCTTTGGGGTTGTGTGGCAGCCAGTGGAACCGGAAATATTGTGCTGTTGGAAGGAAGAATGGATTCAACTAAATATCAACCAATACTAGAAGCTAATGTCCTAAAGTCAGTCAGGACACTGAAGCTGAAAAGAGGTTGGATATTAAAACAAGACAATGATCCAAAACATACCTCAAAATCAACCATGAAATATTTACAAGAAAGAAGGAGAAAGGTTTTGAAATGGCCGTCACCAGTGGAATGAAGTCCCCAGACTTGAATATTATTGAAAATCTGTGGGGAGATTGCAAACATGCAGTGCATGCAAGGAGACCTAAGAATATCTCTGAGCTGGAAGAGTTCTGCAAAGAAGAGTGGGAAAAAATTCCAAAGGCAAAAATATAAAGACTGTTACCTGGCTACAGGAAATGCTTGGAAGCTGCCAAAGGAGATGTTACCAAGTACTAAGTGACAGGGTGCCCAACTTTTGCATGCACCATGTTCACTTTTGTTTATTATTTTTAATCTGTAATAAATACAAATAAATAGTAATCCTGTATTAAAATTTGCAGAAAGGTGTCATGTTTAACTTTGTACCATGTAGAGAGCAGGTCAACTTCTGTTCACTGAAAGATTCATTATAACATACATTTTTTCCAGAGGTGCCCAAACATTTGCATACAACTGTATGCAAATGAGGCATTTTCTTTACATTTTCTTTGAACCTGAATGCATTAAACTATGGATATTGAAACTTCTTATAACAGCCTGGATATTGTTTGGTGCCGGTGTGTCCAGCCAATGAAAGCTCAATATTAATTCAGGGCTGAATGCAGGATTCAGCAGGAGTCACATGGCATTCCAAATAGAAGCTGGAATTGAAAACTGGTACTGGGTACTGCCATGAGTCTAAAGGATGCCTATATGGGAAAAATAAATGGTACTTAAAGATAATGATAGATATGTGTCATCAGCCTGTTAGATGGAAACTGATATCAATGTTCAGCATGGTATTGCTGCTTTCAACTGAAATCACAGCTTGATGCAGTTACTTCACAAATATAAATGTGCCTTATGTGCCTTATGCAGACTGTAAAATGGTGCTGGCAATAATTCCTACAAATTATTTTTCAAATGTGTAAACAAGTAAATGCCATATAAAAAAGCCAAGAATCAGCTTTATTAACTCCAAGCCCAAACAGATATTGGTAGACTTGCTCTTTCCAAGAGTTTTTTTTCCAGACCATGTGTTTAAGGCTGTGCTGTACAGATACTTGTTACCACAGTATAGCAGAGTCTGGAGATGGCATTATTAATCGGCGCCTGCTTGAATCAGCAATGTGGCTTGAAGCAGCAGAGTGGAGCTGGGTAGTCAACCGAATGGGAAGCAGGTTTCACAGGAGAGGCTGTGTGCCAGCACATCATAGTGACTGTGGGGAACAAACTGGAATGGGAAACTAGTTTCACAGGGGGTGCTGTGTGTCAGCACATCACAGTGATTGTGGGAAATAAACTGGATTGTAAATGCAGTCTTCCTTCAAATGAAAGCTAAACTCTGGAAAACTGCAGTAAAACGACACCAATAAAGAAAAAACTGAAATGGGGGCTCTGCAGTTTCCATGAGCAAACTACCAACTATTGTATTGCAGCAACGCATGGAGTGGAATGAATGCTCATCCCTGCATTTAGGAAAAGGGTATTCTTTTCCTTCTTGTTTTGCTATTAAAAGTTGTCTCACCCTTTAAAAGAATCTATTTGTTTCAATAACCAGTTGAGGAGGTTCCCAGCCCTTGGAAATGAAGATGGGTGTGCTTGATGGTTAGTACTGCTAGCAGCCTTCACCAGAGCAGGTAAGAGATAAGACATGAGCTGGAATGAAAGCACTGGGGAGGGCAGACGCCATACAGGTATAACATGCCCTGGACTGGGCAGCCCAGCATAAAGGGGCTTTCTGCTTAGATATGAGCTAACTAAGACTCTCTATGTTCTGTGTCAAATTTATTTATTTATTGTAAGTGACAAGCTCAAAAAAGCCTGCAAAAAACAACTAATATTGACAGTCTGCTGGAGATGTGTGACAATTACTGTGTAAATGAGCCCATGATGCTGGTGTCTGCCCTGACCCTTTTAAAATGGGATCTTCTGGAGTTCTGTCTTTCTTTCATTCATCTAGGGAGCTTTACATTGTACCAGCTGTCACCACCGGTAACAGGATTCATTTTGATAGGATAATCTGCCACTAGAGTTCCATCCAGCTTGTTACATCCAGAACAACCAATCCTGCTACAGTAACAGGCTGTCATATGAGTGTGCTCCTTCCATAAGTGCATGGGCTGTGCCCTAACTAGCCTTCAGAAAACACTTTCTAGCCAGTGTTAGCTTACATCATTTTCACTCCTCTCTCCAATTATCAAAGTCAAAGTTACCACTTTTCATTAAACACATTTTAAGCTTGTTAATATCCCTCATGTATAAAACTAAATCTATTGAAAGGTATGTATATAAAAGTTGCAATGCTATCAGTGCTGTTTCTGTGGTCCAGCATGTACAGGTCTCTTTGAGAATCAAGCCCAAATGAATATATAATAACCCATACCTTATCATTTCATTTATAGAGCGTCTTTCATGTGCAAGCATCCCAGCACTTTACAAAAATACATAGCTAGCCAAAAGAGCTCCAAACTGCTTGCTAGTGAAAGACCACATCAAAGAGAGATATTTTGAGCTTAGATTTAAAAATACTCAAAGACTCCGGATAGAATTTGGAAGTGAATTCCAAAACGAAGGCGCTCAAAAAAATAAAATAAAATAAATATTATAGTAGCCAAGACATAAAATAGAAATCTATATTTAAACTGATTTCTGGATGTAACAAAGCACCAATCACCAAAGGTTCAAATTGTCAGAAGGCACCCAAGATGCAAGACTGATCCCCACAAGAGTCCATGATCAAAAGAGGTGATCACCACCAGCAGCATTACTACCACAACAGAGACAGAAGTGAAAAGCCAATTACCGGAAAGCCAGCTCTCCCAGGGGGGCCCTGAAGAAAGGGTGAGAAAAATCAACACAGTCCAACACAGAAAGAGTCAACAGAATCTAAGCACATTATACAGACTACTTAAAGAAAACGCATGCACACGCACACACCAAAGAACACAAACCGTTGCACAGAGTCAAAGACATTGTTACTAAGCTTAGTGTACATTAGCTGCTAGTCTGAGAATGAGCAAAGTCAATGGGTAGCTGGTCCTGCAATTTGACCACTCCCTTTAGTTCTCTGATGCCAGGCTAAGTTCTATTCAGAAGTTTAGCGACTGTGTTATACATTTCTAAGAGTTGGCTACCTACCTTTAGTTTACTTTACACTTAACATTGTAGTAAGTTTACCAGTAAAGTGATTTAGCCATGGTTGCACAGTAATTCACCAGGTTTTTAATGTGTTTCTCACTTGCTTCTGAAATGTCAGGTTTAGTGATCCCGACAGAACTGTCATTCATTCAGTGTAGGGAATGGCTGAAACACCATGTGCCTAAAGGCTGATTAATGACAGTGACAGCACAGGCTTGGCGGGTCCCTGCCATGCTCACTGCAAGCAGCAGCTGCCACATCTGCTCTCAATTTGAGGAGGGGGGCTGCTGGTTTTCACGGGTCCAGGAGGATTTGGGGTTAGGCAGGTTAACCAAAGTCAATGTATCACACAGACACCGTGGACACACTTGAAACTGAATAGGGAGGAACATGAACCCTGACCAGTCCCGTTTTGGAGTTTGAGTTCCAATCCCCCCGCTGGAAGTTTAAATCTTAAAGTTATTTTTAGCTGAAAGTGGAAATTTGATTTTGATTCTAACCTATGGGTCTGTGTGTGTTAGAAAACTACAGAGTCTGAGGCTGCCAAAAACCTTACAATAACATCCTGAAGTAAAAGCATATAGATTCATTCATTTCTTTTTTTTTTTTTACACAAATACTTTATACACCATGATGGTTTATTTTAATGATCTGAACAGTGGTGGATCTAAATATGGGCTGCTCTTTAATTCTGTATTAATCCTTCTGTTTTCTATTAGTTTATTGAGCCACATATTAATATTACTCCATAGTAAAAAAAAAGAAAGTGAAATGAAATTGGTTTTAGAAATATAACAGCACTAACATACAGCCACCTGTTTGCTTCCTTTAGTGAAACTGATGGTGGATGGATTGAATAATCACGTCCAAATTAAAAAAAAAAAACTTAACAAACCATCAAAAAGAAGAGTCTTGAGGAGAATTCCCAATTTCATTACAAATATTAATATTACAAAATAAGGGTTAGATATAAGTACTGCCCTGGTTTAGATAATCAATGCAGAGCCAGGTTGTGTGCACTGTCTCTGCATGTGAGTCTCTTTGCTGTATTTCTGTCTATACAAATCTGTAAAACACCAGGAAGGGTCTGGTTCACTATGCTTTAATATCCAGCCCTGTGGTTTACCTTTTTTGCTATTGCTTTACTACATTTTCACTTGCTGTGCTTTTACCACAGAATACCACAGAAAATATGTAGTTCATGTAGATTTAGCAGTTCCATAGGCAGAACATGCATTGAACTTGTTAGCAATGGGCATACATACAGCCCAAGAGCTGGACAAGATAATCTGAAACACTTGTCATAGCACTGTCAATAGGGGAAGAGTCAATGAGTCAGCAATTCCCTCAGGAAAGTTTTACAGGCAAGGTTGGGCTACATATTGCAGGGATGGAAACAAGACCCCTATTGCTTAGCAGTTTCACCCATTCCATGTTTTACTATGAGCTTGATTAGCCACATTGTGTATAGGTAACAAGATCAGGTATGTCTTATTAAACACATAATGAAACCAGGAATTGACTAAACTGCTATGTAATGGGAGTCTTATTTCCATCTCTGTATTGCAGGTGTATCCAACCCCTGTGTCTTTGCTCCATTTTCACCATATCCCAAACCCACAATGTAAGCATGAGTAATGCAACCACACAATAGTATTAATGATTTAGCGCCACCTGTCCTGCACAGCAAACACATAGTGACAGCATACAGAATCAACAAGCCACTTTACCACAACCTCATGAGAGAGCCAGACTGAGATTCTTCTACTTACAGGTGGTCCTGAAAACAAAACACAGAAGAGAGAGAGAGAGAGAGAGAGAGAGAGAGAGAGAGAGAGAGAGAGAGAGAGAGAGAGAGAGAGAGAGAGAGAGAAAAATCATTAAGGAATGCACAGACATACCATTTAAAAGACAGCATTACATCAATTATACGCTAATGTCAATGTCACTATTAACCTGTGATTTGCTGAATATTTCCATTGAGGCTTTATTGTGATTGCTGTGCTGTTTTTCGTCACCAGTTTCTAAGACCTCCACCAGTCCTACTACTAACCTGAGAGAGGATGCTGTTGGTTGAGTGGAACTGTGTTGGGTCCAGAACAGGGGTAAGCCACACGTAACCTATGTTATAATTTTACCTTTTTTTATTTTGTAGTTCCCACCATTTTTTAATTTGCTCTCTTCCTTGTTAAATTATTATAAATCCTATTTATTTATTGTTTTAACTTTATAAATGCACCTGTTCCATGTGACGTTTCAGTGCCACAGCATGAAAGTGGAATTGTATGTAGAGAGGGACCTGAGAAGGTAAATATGGGTGAAAAGCAGTAAGTGAGGGTGGACTGGGTAACTGTCAGAAAAAGTATGAAGAGGAGAATGACACCGAGCAGTGAACATAGAGAGGAGATTGGTCTAGCTAATGGATTCCATGCACTGAGCAATGATGACCTAGTGCTGGATGAACACAGGGGCTAGATGTTGTTAGTAAGTGATTCAATTCTACACTATGTCGACAGTGATTTGAACCATAAAAATCCCGTAAATAAGGTTGTTGCCTGCCTCTCTGGAGAAAAAGTAAAGGATATTGAATCAAGAGTGCAGAGATTATTAAATCACAAAAAGGAGTCTGTAGTCATTGTACATGCTGGTACAAATGACATAAGGAACAGAAAATCTGAGCTTCTGAAAGAGGATTTTAAATCCTTAACAAAACAGCTTAAAAAGTTAGGATGCAGAATTATTGTCTACTATCTGTTGTTGGTGGTGGGGATGAAGTATTCAGTAGAATTAGGGACTTAAATACTTGGCTGGCTGGTTGGTGTGTGCAAGAAGGGCTAGGATTTATAAACAACTGGGATTGCTTTTGGAAAAGAAATAGATATTCTAGGAAAGATGGACTGCGCCTAAATATGTCAGGGACAAGCAAGCTAGCTTACAACATCAACATCAACTAGCAAGGTATTTAAACTAGGACCTGGGGAGGGAATCTAAAGAGGCATGTAAAATTCAGGTTAAAGTATCCTGCCATTCCCGCTACCCACTCAGTAAACACAGAAGTGTGTCTACAGTAACCTTCGTCAAATTCCTATTACCCCTGTTCTTGATTGGACCAATTTACGCCTAAGTTTATTTAATGTCAGATCTGTGTCTAATAAGGCTCAGTTAAATAGTGATTTTATTCAGGATTACAACATTGATATTCTCTAACTGAAACTTGGCTTGGACCAAATGACAATGTTTCCCTGATTGAGGCTTCTCCACCTAACTATTCTTTTTATCCAGAAAGCTCGCTCTACTGGGCGGGAAGGTGGACTTGCTACTGTTTTCCATAGTGAACTTGGAATCAAAGAGGACATTGTTATTTATCTTTTTAAATTTTAACCTTGACATTAAACAGTCATATTTCCTGTTTATATTGTAATTATTTATCGACCACCTGAGTGAAACCTGCTATTTCTGACTAAATATGGGGATCTGCTATCTATACTGACAGTCAAATATGATAGTTCTTTTACTGGATGATTTTAACCTTCATACATTGAGTCTGATTCTAACTTCTACATAATTCCTTAGATTATATCCTGCATGTCAAAGGTCTTACACATAATCGTGGTCATACTTTAGATCTAGTAATTTCTCATGGTTTAACTGTTAAGAAAGTCATAACCCTAAATCTTACTATTTCAGATCATCTTGCCATTCTTTTTGAGGTGACTCTGTCAGTATCTACAGTGCCGACAAAAGATTGTGAACGCCTTAGGATTTTCACATATTTCAAACTTAAAGTGTTATTAGATCTTAATCTAAGTCCTAATAATAGATAAAGATAACCTGATTAAACAAATGAGAAAAAAAATGACACTTTTTCAACATTCAATACCCATGTGTGAAAAAGTATGTGAACATTTAAATTCAGTAACTGGTGGCACCCCCTTGATCAGTAATGACTTCAACTAAGCATTTCCTGTAACTGTTGGTCAGTCTCTCACATTGGTGTTTGGGAAACGTATCAGATTTGACACGTTGCTCTAACGATGATGTTACGAAGTTCGTCTGGCTCAAGTAATTTTTGGGAAATGGCCCCCAGGTCCTGAGGCAGCAAAGCAGCCCCAAACCATCACACTCCCACCACCATGCTTGACGATTAGGATGAGGTTCTTCTGTTCGAATGCAGTGTTTGGTTGTCGCCAAACATAACGTTTCTCATTGAGGCCAAAAAGTTCTACCTTTGACTCATCTGTCCAGAGAACATTGTTCCAGAAGTCTTGTGGATCATCTATGTGCATTTTGGCAAACTTCAGATGGGCAGCAAAGCTCTTTTTAAAGAACAGTGGTTTCCTCCTGGCTATCCTTCCATGAACACCAATCTTGTTCAGTCTTTTTCTGATAGTTGAGTCATGAACACTCACATTAGCTAGATCCTTGGATGTTACTCTGGGATTCTTTGTGACTTCCTTGATGATTTTCTGGTTTGTTCTTGGAAAGATTTTGGTAGGATGACCACTCCTGGATAAAGTGACTGTGGTCTTGAACCTTCTCGCTTTGTAGACATCTGTCTGAAAGTGGATTGGCAGAGCCCCAAATCTTTAGAAATGTTTTTGTAACCCTTTCTAGACTGACGAACATCAATAACTGTTTTTCTGAGGTCCTCAGAGATTTATTTTGATCCCGGCATGGGGTAAGTTTGGGACCTCCCAAACTCACCCCTGAAGATCTATCTAATTATTTAAACACCTGATTCTAATTATCCCCTCAATTGAGCTGATAAAACCAGGGGTTCACTTACTTTTTCAAATACCCTGAATCTTAACTACTCATTATTTGTCTAATTCATACATCATTTTGTTTCAAAAGAGATGGAATTGGTTAATATAAACCCTACTGCATATTTTAGAAAATACTTGTTTTGATTCAAGAAGGCTATGGTAAAACTACAGAATTTCCATAATTATCATTGGGGTTCACAAACTTTTTTTCGGCACTGTACAAAGACTCTGGACCATACATTTAAATCCCAGGTAATTAATTCTTCAACTGCTGTCAAGCTTTCTGATATATAGAGCTCATTACCACTCTCTGAGTCCTTATCAGTAGATGAGCTGGTTAATACAACACCACCTTGACTGGTATCTTAAATTCTGTAGCGTCAATCAAAACAGAGGATGTCTTTTAAAAAATTCTCACTGTGGTTCAATGATACAACTCGTAAGATGAAATATAAGGGTCTTAAAATAGAATGGATATGGTGGGAATCTAAATTGCATGTTCATTACATCACATGGAAGGACCACCTGGTTAAATATACGAAGGCTCTGACATTGGCTAGATGATCATATTAATCTAATTTAATTGAAACAAATAAAAATAATCCTAGATTTATTTTTGTTACTGTAGATAAATTAATTAATTCTTCCCCCTAATAGCCCTACCCTTGACATTGGCTCCTCTCACAGCTGCAATGACTTCTGATATTTTTTTTCAAACAAATTATTAGACATCAGAAATGAAATTCCACATACATCTTCTATTAAGGAGCACTCCAGCACAATTTTACCAACTACAGCTATTAAGGCTACTATGGGGGCTTTTCTTTGATTATCTTACAGGAACTGACAGAGCTAGTTTGACATATGACAGCTACTAGATGCTCCCTTGATCATATTCGTACAAAACCATTAAAAGATGTTCTTGGTGTTATTCATATCCACATTTTAAAAATGATAAATGGTTCACTTTCCTCCAGTACAGTTCCCTCAGCACTCAAGGTCGCTGTGGTAAAGCCTATGCTTAAGAAACACAATTTGGACCCTAAGTCCTCAATAATTATAGGCCAATCTCCAACCTACCATTCTTAGATAAGGTTCTAGAGTTGTTGCAATTCAATTACAAAATATTTGAACTCTTAATGGTATACTCACAAAATTTCAGTCTGGTTTTCGCGCTGCATACAGCACCAAGAAGGCCCTTGTCAGAGTGAATGATCTGCTGATAACCTCTGACTCAGGCTTTCCATCAGTATTAATTCTTCTTGATCTAAGTGCTGCCTTTGATACTGTAAACCATTCTATCCTATTGAATCATCTTGCGAGCACAGTAGGTCTGTCTGGCCTTGTCCTATCCTTATTCAAATATTATCTTTCTGATAGGTTTCAGTTAATCTCTATTGGGGAGGTAAAGTCAGCATTATCGGAAGTTGTCTGTGGTGTTGCACAGGGATCCATTCTAGGTCTCTTGCTGTTTTCATTATATATGCTAATGTTAGGTGACATTATCTGCAGACACGGAGTGAACTTCCATTGCTGTGCTGATGATTCCCAGCTGTATTTGTCCCTAAAACCAGGAATTTCTTCTTTCTGGGTGTTATTAGCTACTTCCCTTACAGATATAAAGCATTGGATGTCACTGAATTTTCTAATGTTGAGTTCAGGTAAAACAGAGATTATGCTAGTGGGCTCACAGAACCAACTAAAAGGAAATGTGGGACTACATGAGCTCGACCCTTGCAGTCTCTCATCAAAACTAAAAATAGAAATGAAGAGTTTGGGGGTCATCTTTGATCCTGATCTATCATTTGACACTCATATTAGGGAAGTTACTAAAGTATTTTTTTACCATTTCAGAAATATAGCCAAACATAGACCAATTCCGTATCTGATGCTGAGAGACTAATGCATGCCTTTGTTTCATCTAAAATTGATTATTGTAATGCACTTTTTTCTGGTGTCCCAAAATGTGTGGTATCCCGCTTGAGCTTGTTCAGAATACCGCTGCTAGAATTCTAACTAAAACCAAGTAATTGAACATATTACCCCTGTTTTGGCAACTTCCATTGGCTATCTGTGCAGTATAGAATTGATTTTAAGATTTTGCTGTTAACTTACAAGGCCCTGAATGGATTAGCACCTAGTTATTTGCAGGAGTTACTGACCATATATCTTCCAAACAGCACACTAAGATCACAGGATGAGGGGCTGCTGGTTATTCCTAGGGTCAACAAAAGCAACACAGGAGGTAGGGCTTTTCTTGTAGAGCTCCTAAATTATGGAATGCTCTGCCTTTGTTTGTCATGGATGCTGGGAATGTTACAGTTTTCAAATCAAGACTAAAAACGCACTTTTATAAAATAGCTTTCTGGTTAGTGGGTTTTAATTCAACTTTAAATATATATATATATATATATATATATATATATATATATATATATATACACACACACACACACACACACACACACACACACACACACACACACACACACACACACACACACACAGTATATATATATATATATATATATATATATATATATATATATATATATATATATATATATAGTTTACCTTACCCAGCCTAATAATTGCTATTTTGTTTTATAGGCCGCAGCATGTCAGTCCTACTGTCGACGACTCCCAGTCCATTTATTCTGCCAGCACACTATAGATTCACATCCTGTGCATCATGTATTAGGACCCCTGAGTAGCACAGACAGGTGCTGCACAGGGAATGCATCTATAGAGTGGTGGTAGGCTACATCTAATTAATGTAAGTAAATGACACAGAAATTGTGAGAAATTTGGTATGATAAGGAGTGGTAAGTTGTTCTGAAAACCTTGATATGACTCCATTGTGCCTGAGAACTGTGTTGTGACAGTGTAGGCACCAGGCTCCTGAACTGCCACTCTGACACTTCTTCCTGAAATGCTTTACTAGCTGAGATCTCAGAGAAAAGAGATAGACATACAGACAGCCATGGCACATTTCATCCAGACATGAGCTGTTGTTTATGGATTTCAGCACTGAGAGCCAGCACTCAATTGAACTACATTAAATGAAGGTAGCGATGTGAGCCCATCTCCTTATAAATGTTTACCATGGTAAATTTGCACAGTAATTTCCCCATGCTTTTCCCATGCTTTATACTATGTGTTTATAATGGTTTGCCATGTTTTAAATATGCTTTACTGTACCTCTTTCTACTTTGCAAAGCACAGTAACTAATCTAGGAAATAAATATAATCTAGTCCCTGGTTCAAATCACAGCTCAGCCACTGACTCATTTTGTGACCCTGAGCAAGTCACTTAACCTCCTTGTGCTCCATCTTGCGGGTGAGATGTTGTTGTAAGTGACTCTGCAGCTGATGCACAGTTCACATACCCTAGTCTCTGTTATTGGATAACTGAGCCCCTGTGATCAGTGTCCATCAAGTTCTGCCAAATCTACTGTCTTGCCCATTGTGACTGAAACTTACGTGCAGTAATGCAGTTTTATATATTAAAGAGTGTGTCAGGTATACGGTACCATTTGCATGGATCAGTCTGTGAGGGACTGGCCAGTTCCACAGAAGTGTGTGCTAAATATTGCAGTTTTTTCCCACTCTAACTCCTACAGATGTCATAATTATTGATAATTGATTGAAAGTAGGTGAACCGCTGGCCTTGCTCAATGTCATGGTATATTTTCATCTGTCTTTCTATTTTATATATCTCTGAGAAGGAGATATATACTGTATGACCTGTCCAGCAGGCCCCCTTTATTAAAACATCAGATGTAACTCATGAGACTAATCTGCCAAAGCAACTGAAGCTCATTGTTAAAAGTACCCAGCCTGGCAGAGAGGTGTTGGGCAGGAAAAGCATACCTGGATCCCCATTGCGACCTCGCTTTCCTCTCGCTCCTGGTGGCCCTGGGTTAAAGATATCCGGCAGTTAGTCAAGTTTTAGACTACCGGTTCTAGAGAGCAGTATCCCTTCATACCGGTTGTGTTACTACAATACTACAGAGCTGGCTTGTGCATCACTCTTGTGAGTCTGCCGTGTTTGAAATCTCAGATACACATTCAGTAGCACCCTTTAGTAAAGATTGTCAATTTAGAGGCTTCCAAGTTCTCACGACAGAAAACTCATAATTACACACAAGAGAGTAACAGCAAAGGGACAAGCCTCTAAAACAGGTCTTCCAATTGCACAGCAGCTGTACTCAAGCCCCTTGCAATTTCTTATTGATCTTTTGGTTTTGGAAACTTTGGGGCTGATTCTCAAAGAGCAAATTATTCATAAGTTAAAGTTACAAAATCAGAAAAAACACAGCAGACGGTATTTAATTTAAGGCAGAAGTTAGGGTGTTTATTTACCATTCTATAACGTACAAAAAAAGGTTATTTTATTTAAAGCTTGATTTGGTCATGCCTATATATCCTGCCACAATACTATCAGTTTACTTCCTTTACATCAGGCATCCCACATTCTCACAGGGGCTCACTGAAGGAACGCTCAGAAGGGAGGGGTTAGGAGTCTCAGCTGGGGGTAGTCCAGCACCATGGCAACTGACCAGGTAACACTGAATTGGAGACCCGCTTCTCTCTGCTCCTCCAGGTTAAAAGGTGTGGTGAGGTGGGGCTCTAATACCTGCTGCACAGGAAGTGTGGTGGCAGGATACTTTGACTATAGCAGAGGGAAAATGGAAAACTAAAATTAAGTTCTTATACTAAATAGAAAAACAAATAAGCCTTACATAGGAACATTTGCACCATTGGGAGCAAAAGCTAACTGAATCTGGCTCAAGAAGCTACCATGGAAATGGAAATGCACAGACTTATATTTGTCGAATTCTTGTCAGCCTGTTGTGTGCAGTATGTGTAAGAATGGGCTATGCTAGAAAAGACCAGCTCTTGTTACCTTGCTAGCCGTACTTTTGTGTTGAAAATTCTTCATTACCGATTGAAAAGGGATACTGCCCCGTTGCTGAAATATGCTGCTGCTTAATTTATAATGACTCTGTTTTTTATACACAAGTAAACCAGTGAACGGGACATGCTCATGCCAAGCAAGCATTGAGAGCTAAGGGTGCAGTAAATTAAAGGCATGCAGGAATGCTCACATTAAGTATAATATTGAGGACCACAATAACTCTTCAGCAGGAAGGCTGCGCATGCAGTGACACAGGCAGCATTCCCTCTTAGGCTAAAATGAGTGCATTTTTCACAGTAACTTGCAACAACTTCCGCACTCAGTTTACTAACTTTTGCAAGTTATTATCATAAATATCAACCTCAATCAAGAATCCAGTCTCTTGGGGTAAACCTATTATTTTGAGACCATTCTTACAAAGCATTAACATAAGCACATTTGTATATGTCTTGCAACAGATTCTCTGATTTCCCTCTGCAAACATATACGTCATATTAGTGCAGAGCTCGCTCAGGCACCAGCGAATCTACTGGTACAGGGTGGGCGAAGCAGGCATCTGGCGATTCTCTCGTGCGCATGAACTTTACACTTTTTAATTTGTCGTATAATTAAATACTAAAATCAGTGAAGCACAATCTTCCTGCATTAGTTAGAAGTATAAATACTCTGGTAAACATAAATAAAAATCACAATACTCACTCTGACGGTTTTGTTTTGTTTTATTTCCCTTTTAAAAAAACATCCATTTCAGAAATCATCTCAAGGGTTTTGAAACTGGTAGTCGGAAATACACATTTAAGTGTATAGTAATTGAAGACATACCATGTCCATTTTTTCTTTTTTGCGAGTTTATTTATCATGTGACTTCACTCCATGCCTCTGCTGAAACTCAACATGACAGCTGCATTAGCGAAGAAAAAAAAGCAACATTTTAGTAAGACAGAGCTAAAAAAAATCGGATATCTATATGATGGTGCTATAGTATTTTTAAAGTTTTGCTGTAATTCATGTGTTCATGTAGGAGTCAATACCATATATCATAATGCCAGTCGTAAATACTTAGAGAATAACACCTCGTTCACACTTGCAGTTTAGTCCGGCCCAGGGCTGCCTTATCTCATGTGTGAACATTCAAAAAATGAAAAGGCTGCCCTGGGCCGGGTGAAATTTAGACCAGCTTTTTGATGCGGCCTAATGTACCAATGCCGCTTTAGGGCCGGCCTATCTGCATGTGTGAAACCAACGCAGGCCCTGGGCCGGCCTTAACGCATCAATGCGGTGACGTAGCTCAAACCACTCCCCTACTAGATTGAGCGTAGTAGATCAAACAATGTCAGTTTTAAGAAGTAGCAGCTGGGACGATGCAGAAATTAACCCTTAGCGGTCCATTTATTCAGCGCTTGTCAGGCGCATCAGGTCCAATTTATTTTCACAAGCGCTGTTTTAAATATATATTTTTTTCAGAGTAAAACAGGTTTAAAAGGTATTGAATCGAAAAAGGACAGTCCTGCATCTCCAGCCAAGCCCCACCCCTTGTTCGCTGTATTTTTCACATAGCTCTTTATAGACGTAGATACTGATAAATCCTCTCCCGATCACTCGTTTTATCACCAAACTCCTCAATAATGCGATCAGAGTCATTATTTTATTACTATACTATATATCGGAAATACTCAGCAGCAGGCCAGAGATAAACCCACCACGGATCCTAAGAATTTAATATAACATACAGCGATCTCCAGCCCGGAAAATAGCAATGGGGAATGCATTGAATACACTGACACTTTTGACGATGATGATGATTTTACAGCTTTCATTAAAATGATAAAACTTGTGCTCTCTTGCTCTCTCTATCTCTCTATCTGTGTGTGTATAATATATACACACACACAGACATTTCAGATTGTAGCTAAGATTGTAAATCTCAATACTGATAAATAATGCATACAACGTTGCATATTCAGTCACCATTAATATAGTAATCTCTATTGTGACTAATGTAATGTACACGTCCTTGTTTGCTGCATTTACGCATGATCCAATACAATCGCTTCTTTCCACAGTAACCGACTGCACTGTCAACACACGCCTTTATCATATCTTATGCAATAAGTACAGCACCAATAGTGTTGCAAAAAATAAGATTGCCACATTTACGTCTGCAAATTTCCCAGCTCAATCTCTTATGTTGACTTCCGGGAATGCAGTGTTATGTCACTGTTTACATTCCCGACAAGCACTTCGCCACAATTTAGGCTTCCTTTTCAGCCACATATGTGAACGCACTTAGGCCCCCTATAACGTCAACTGTGAACGAAAATTTTGAGGCGGCCCAGAAACGGCCCAAGCCGACTCAATAAGTGTGAACGGGATGTAAGAAAGTAAATAAGATGGCAACAGTGGCAAAGCAGTGCATTCTATGCTGAAAAACTAACAGCTAAGGTACTGCGCTCAAGGCGGAGCTTTCCCAAAGTAACTAAGCTAAATTAATTGTGTATTTCATTATTGTTTAGTTTATTTCCTTCCACACTACCTGTCTTTAATGAAGTTATAATTAACAATTTTAAACCATGGCCTGTTCTTAATTGAACTATATTTTTTTACGATGAAGAAAAGAGCTCAGAAGTATTTTTCTAGCTATATAATCCTAAAGGAAATTGATCACTGTACTGTGGAAAGGATGTAGTCACTACACTACACACCGTTGGTTTCATAAAGACATTCTGTCTGGAGACACACCTCTTTTTAAATCTTGCAAATAACACTGCAGAATTAGGAAAGAAACAACTGAGAGGATTAATTATGTGTTTACATTAAAAGGGGGCGCTTATTTAAATTACAATCGGGTAATACATAGCAGTGAACCTGTTCTAGAGCAACGAGCCAGTCAACCCTACTTTTCATAATTCCAGTAAAACGCTAAACTTCATTTGAGGAGTACTGTACATAGGATTAGTCTCACATGACATTGCTGGATTGTTACTAAACTGTTTCATATTTCTTATTGTTATAGTAAATGAGATCAATAAGCTGAACAAAACACCTGTATTTGTAGACTGAACTACTGTGTTAGTGGAAGACTGTAAATATGATTCTCACAACTTGCTGGACATTTGGTTTTCTGAACTGTTGTAATATAATTCTTAGGTTTTTCTGCTTATTTTAATGCCAG
This sequence comes from Polyodon spathula, assembly GCF_017654505.1. Lineage (NCBI taxonomy): Eukaryota > Metazoa > Chordata > Actinopteri > Acipenseriformes > Polyodontidae > Polyodon > Polyodon spathula. The sequence continues at coordinate 23,023,352 of NC_054546.1, forward strand.
AAATGAGCCAAGTGATGTCTATAAACACTATGAAAGGTTTGAAGTGTCTTTAGGTGCTTTACTTAATATTACAACAAGAAGAGTCTGATTAAAAAAACAACAACAACAAAAAAAAAAAGATTTGTGGTAATATTTATTAAATTAACTTATTTTAAACTATCAACATTATATTTACTTATTATTATACTTATTAATACGTTGATGTAAAGTGCGAACAAATGGAAATGGCCATTTTTGAAAAACGGAATTTGGTATTCCCAAGAATGGAACAATTAATAGCCCTACAGAGAGTTACAATTGAAGGCAGTGCAGATGCCAGTGTTTTATGCAGTAGTATAAAGCAATTTTATGCAGGCCACCAGTTAAGCATGCAGTCTATATCTATGATCACAATCGACAGGGCTGCATAGGATCAGGGGATGATTCAAAATCAGAGGCAGAGCCACAATAAATGTTTTGTTTAAAGTAAAATTATTGAGATACTTGCGTTGGAATATTGTTTCAAAATTGTATAATGCAACAAAAATATATTAAAAGCGTTAATGCATGGCCAAAGGTTTCTCACTGATAATTTACCCTTTCTCAGTCAAAACAGCAAGTTTCTCAGTAACTAAAATGCTTAGAGGGAACACGGACACAAGGTTTCAGAGATTATTGAGGCTGCAGACTATGGGGGCTGCAATATCACAGGCTAGAGGCAGGAAATAGGGCCTTCTAGTGGAAAATGGTTAAACCAGGTTTCTAGAGACAAAGAGTCCATTGCAGTGCTATTCCCATCTATTAAAGAATACTGCTGCTAAATCACACCCTCTTTAAAATACTATTTTGTACCTTTAAATAATGAGCAATATTCCATGGCTCAAGAGACAGCTGCTCAGGATATTAGGTTCAAAGCACACTGTTGAGGTATTTGTAGGTTGCCTGACTATTGAGTCAAAGATCAAGAGTATGTGACTTCATATCCGTGCACAGCAATTATGTTGAAAGGTCTAAAAGGTTCAACTCAAGTCCGGATGTTTTATATATTTACATATATTCATTTTTTTAAAAACCCTCTGTGGAGGAACCAGCTACCAGAGAACTTCAGGACTGCTCCATCTGTCACTGCCTTCCGTCGCCTCCTCAAGACCCACCTGTTTAGACTGCATTGTAGATCTCTTGATCTACCTTGCATACTCTGCACTGGACTTGCCAGACGTCAGCACCACATTACTGGATCCTCAGCTAACTTGTTTTAATTCTAACTTGTTGCATCCTACTGTATTTTAGTAGTATTGTTACACTTACTGTATACCATACTGTATGTAAATATTAATATTGCATTGTAACCCCATACTGTCATGTAACACCTTGGATAAATGTTTCTGCCAAATATATAATAATAATAATAATAAAAAAAAAAAATAATAATAATAATAATAATAATAATAATAATAATAATAATAATAATAATAATAATAATAATAATAATAATTCATTCACTTTTAATAACATGAATAACAACACTATCAACATCTCTACTAGTACTAGAGGTTTTATTATCATTGTCATGCTTTGATTATTTTACCGGTTAATAGTAATAAAATAAGTGGTATATTATTTTAGCTCTATGCTGGTAATCTTGGGCATTAAATCCAGATTTGATAATATAAAGTAGCCTGCAACTAAAATGTAATTAGAATCCCCCATACATACAGAAATTGAACAGCTATCTAAATTAGAATACATTCATTATTGAAACAATTTTCTTTTCGCAGCACTATCTTGAGTGGTTTTGGTATCAGGTGGTGTTGTGCCAGTAATAGCATGTGGTATTCAGAGCTGTAAATAAAACTGAATGATACACATTCCCTTCTCCCTGAGTCCGCCTCACTCAACTGTAAACATGGAGGTTCCCAAACAGAACATGAATCACACTAACGAAACTTGAATACAACTTTACTAGGAACTGTTAGATAATAAAGCAGTGTGTCATATTACAGCACGTATGGAAGCTGGACCACATCACCAGCATCATCACAGTGCAGGGTTTCAGTTCTAGAGCAGGTAGCTGTAAAAAGGGTACAAGTAAATGTTTGATAGTGGGACCAGCTTTATGAAAAGTTCAGATGTGAGTGATCTGGGGAGACCGTGGCTGCAGAGTACTATGACTTTCCGGTGCACAAATGGGCATAGTTTCTTATGTGACTATAGTTGAGATTGAGTTTTACAAACTAGTTTTATTGTGTAGATAGAATCGTGACCTTACAATATTACAATCTATCTATGTCTACCGCATACTGGTGACTATGCTTTGCTGGTGCACTTCAAAGGGTCATTGGCAGGGTTAGATTGTTTTCAGTATCCAAGCTCCAGCGTTCAAACCCAAATATAAACATTTAGATTAGATACAAGTACATGAACCTTTTAGATATGGCGTACGTCTAGTATAAAACAAACGTTTCAGCCAGCAATGTGTCGTGCTTACTGTACATCTATATTAGCTGGGACTTGGAAAGTAGCAAAGCTGTCAACTGCAATGTTCATTAACAACCTGTAGATTGTAGTGCCCATACAGGTGAGCTAAACATGCCTTTGTGGAAACACATGTCTTGTTTCCATCATCCACTCAGACTGAACGGGTTTTGAAATCAATCCTATGCATTTCCATCAGCAGCAGACTGAGATCAGACCACTTTCAATTTGGACTCAGTGAGCCCCAGTTAGCATCACAGCTCACTGGCAGAAGTTGGTCTCTCCAAGTCTCTTTGAGTTTGCAGATAGGATTTTGTGGCAAAAGATTATTTTATACTACATCTATGTCCAACAGTTTTTTGTATCACCTTATACAACCCTAAAATTCTAGGGGATGCTTTTTTGGACATGTGTCCCTATCACATGTTTGTGATGGTGAATTCAAGACTACGTCACTTGGTCACGATATAAAGAGTATTAAAAGTAAGATGAAAATAGGATCCAAAGGTATTAAATAGACAAAAAGATGTTTCTAAGAAGGATTGTTCCATTAATGCAAGTGACAGGTCCTTTTCAGGTATTGCTCCTGAGATTTGATATGAATACAATTGGCCTGGCATTGCTATTGATAGCTACCACTGACTGAACATTAACATGAATGTGGGAGTTACCTCATTTGTCTAATGTCTGCTTGACTCTTGATTATAGTTAAAAGGATTGTCCTGTCAATCAAATTATCACGTTTCCAGGTGTTTTTAAAGTTTCCTGTCTGAAACGTCTAAGAACCTTACTGTTTACATTCAAAGCTTTCGATGAACTTCCCACAGTATCACATGATCCACTAGACACAAGATGAAATACAGGGTGGTCCTTGTTTGGCCCATGAAGTAGCCCAGAAAAAAATGGCAGTTTATATTTTACAATATGCTCTTCATCATCATAGAAGCTTCATGTGCAGAATGACAAGCTCTCTGTGTGACAGATGTGAGCAGCACCCCCTGCTGTGTGTGTAAGCCTCACTCTCACAATCTGACCACAGCACTGCTGCTCCTCACTCTCACAATCTCACCACAGCACTGCTGCTCCTCGCTGTCACAATCTCACCACAGCACTGCTGCTCCTCGCTCTCGCAATCTCACCACAGCACTGCTGCTCCTGGCTCTCATAATCTCACCACAGCACTGCCGCTCCTCGCTCTCACAATCTCACCACAGCACTGCTGCTCCTTGCTCTCGCAATCTCACCATAGCACTGCCTCTCCTCATTCTCACAATCTCACCACAGCACTGCCGCTCCTCGCTCTCACAATCTGACCACAGCATTGCCGCTCCTCGCTCTCACAATCTCACCACAGCATTGCTGCTCCTCACTCTCACAATCTCACCACAGCACTGCTGCTCCTTGCTCTCACAATCTCACCACAGCACTGCCTCTCCTCGCTCTCACAATCTCACCACAGCACTAAGGCTCCTCATTCTCGCAATCTCACCACAGCACTGCCGCTCCTCGCTCTCACAATCTGACCACAGCATTGCTGCTCCTCACTCTCGAAATCTCACCACAGCATTGCTGCTCCTCACTCTCACAATCTCACCACAGCACTGCTGCTCCTCGCTCTCACAATCTCACCACAGCACTGCTGCTCCTCGCTCTCGCAATCTCACCACAGCACTGCTGCTCCTCGCTCTCGCAATCTCACCACAGCACTGCTGCTCCTCGCTCTCGCAATCTCACCACAGCACTGCCTCTCTTCGCTCTTACAATCTCACCACAGCACAGCTGCTCCTCACTCTCACAATCTGACCACAGCATTGCCGCTCCTGGCTCTCACAATCTCACCACAGCACTGCCGCTCCTCGCTCTCACAATCTGACCACAGCACTGCTGCTCCTCACTCTCACAATCTCACCACAGCACTGCCGCTCCTCGCTCTCACAATCTCACCACAGCACTGCTGCTCCTCGCTCTCGCAATCTCACCACAGCACTGCCTCTCTTCGCTCTTACAATCTCACCACAGCACTGCCGCTCCTCGCTCTCACAATCTGACCACAGCATTGCCGCTCCTGGCTCTCACAATCTCACCACAGCACTGCCGCTCCTCGCTCTCACAATCTGACCACAGCATTGCTGCTCCTCGCTCTCGCAATCTCACCACAGCACTGCCGCTCCTCGCTCTCACAATCTCACCACAGCACTGATGCTCCTCACTCTCGCAATCTCACCACAGCATTGCTGCTCCTCACTCTCACAATCTCACCACAGCATTGCTGCTCCTCACTCTCACAATCTCACCACAGCACTGCTGCTCCTCGCTCTCGCAATCTCACCACAGCACTGCCGCTCCTCACTCTCACAATCTCACCACAGCACTGCTGCTCCTCACTCTCACAATCTCACCACAGCACTGCCGCTCCTCGCTCTCGCAATCTCACCACAGCACTGCTGCTCCTCGCTCTCGCAATCTCACCACAGCACTGCCGCTCCTCGCTCGCACAATCTCACCACAGCACTGCTGCTCCTCACTCTCACAATCTCACCACAGCACTGCCGCTCCTCGCTCTCACAATCTGACCACAGCATTGCCGCTCCTGGCTCTCACAATCTCACCACAGCACTGCCGCTCCTCGCTCTCACAATCTGACCACAGCATTGCTGCGCCTCGCTCTCGCAATCTCACCACAGCACTGCCGCTCCACGCTCTCATAATCTCACCACAGCACTGCTGCTCCTCACTCTCGCAATCTCGCCATAGCACTGCTGCTCCTCGCTTTCGCAATCTGACCACAGCACTGATGCTCCTCGCTCTCGCAATCTCACCACAGCACTGCTGCTCCTCGCTCTCACAATCTCACCACAGCACTGCTGCTCCTCGCTCTCGCAATCTCACCACAGCACTGCTGCTCCTCGCTCTCGCAATCTGACCACAGCATTGCCGCTTCTCGCTCTCGCAATCTCACCACAGCACTGCCGCTCCTCGCTCTCGCAATCTCACCACAGCATTGCCGCTCCTCACTCTTGCAATCTCACCACAGCACTGCTGCTCCTCGCTCTCACAATCTCACCACAGCACTGCTGCTCTTCACTCTCGCAATCTCACCACAGCACTGCTGCTCCTCGCTCTCGCAATCTGACCACAGCATTGCCGCTCCTTTCTCTCACAATCTCACCACAGCACTGCTGCTCTTCACTCTCGCAATCTCACCACAGCACTGCTGCTCCTCACTGTCACAATCTGACCACAGCATTGCTGCTCCTCACTCTCACAATCTCACCACAGCACTGCTGCTCCTGGCTCTCACAATCTCACCACAGCATTGCTGCTCCTCTCTCTCACAATCTCATCGCAGCATTGCTGCTCCTCTCTCTCACAATCTCACCACAGCACTGCTGCTCCTCTCGCACACATACTGTAGGTTTGTTTATATGGATCGAGGCTCCTTTGGTGTCAATTTTGTTGTTTGACAGAACAAAAATGGATACCAGGAGACAAGTTTTGTCATAAGTACCCATTCTCAAATTTTTTGTTTCAATTTGGGGTGAATGCTTACTGCTGTTTAATGGGTCTACTTTAATGATCTAACTGGGTTATTTTAATTATCTAAAATATAATATCTTCACAGACCTCATTTCACTGTATTTGTGTTGTATGTTTTAATGTTAGTTAATGGGTCATTCAATCTCCCCTGAGGAAACTCTAGCTGGATTAATACAGAGTTAAAGAACAGTGTTTTGTTTTTTTTAAATCTAGCACTATTTAGATCATTCAAATTAGACCACTTTAGGGATTAACTTAATCAGCATTACTAAATTCATTAGCAACAGAGAGATGTGAAATAGCAGGTTTGAGTTTTCAGTAGGGCTTAAGACTTGCCAATGTTTAGCTTATAATACCAAAGCCCAGTACCTTCTATTGTAATCACACTTTGTTTTGCTGTCAGTAGCGACATGGTGACACAAAGTGCTATGTGTTGATATGATGTGTTAGTCCAATAATACAGCCCAGTTAAAGCACGGTGGGGATGGATCAATGTTTAGCCTTTCCACAGGCTGCTGTTTCCAGTATGCTCTGTGTTTGCAGAGGCAGTTAGGGTAAGGTTAGGAGGTACTTTATACTGACTGGAGCGAGGTTTATGGGATGAGAAGCAGCACGGTATGAAAGTGTTACAGGGCTTTGTACTGCGGAGGCAGTAAATGCCAGTTTAACGACCCTGAGAACCAGATGTCTTCAGAAGTTGCTGGTGACCAAGGAGGGACAGTCTTGATATGGAAACCTCTGCAAATAGCTTAATTTATATTGAAAACCAGACTTCAACGGAACTTTATTATGAAAAGGGTACTATACAGCTTGTAAAGAAACTGTCTGAAAGAGAGTGGTTTGTATCATTAATATGGTCAGGGGGTGCTAAATTACAGGGGAAGAAGAGCTCAGTGGTTTGGGTTTTGAATGTGTGTGTGTTTGGAGGGGGGTATTTGTATTGCATTAGCAGACTTTCATATGATGATTCTTTACAGTAGGGGTATGTATGTGCATTTACTCTCAATAGTTACAAAGATGTTTTCTCTACGGCCTCGCCACTGACTCCGGCTGTTACAGTATTTAATACTGTGGCATTGGCACTGACAGATCATCAGTACAAGCCCACAATACAGAGGAAAGAAGATGGGGACTTCTCTCCTTTCCTCAACAAAAGAAAAAAAAAAAACTTTCACAATTGCAGTTTGTGTTCCTAGAAACCCAAACCGCACTCTGTCATAATTGCCAAAACAGAAGAAAAAGTAATGAGACAAACATTTTTTTACCACCAGCCCCTGGACCAAGAAAGTACTTAACAAGGGATTAAGTAATTACACTTTGCTTTTTACAGGAATTTTGGACAAAGACTTCTTTGTCCCCGTGCCAAAGAAGCCACCATTGACTTGACTTTGCTTTTATTCTACTAAATTGCTCTCTGAGGGGAGACATACATTGGAAACTTGAAATGATCCTCAGTTCGACAAACATTGTGGCTTCTCCACCTCATTCCTTTCACAGCCTGCATTGGGAGATGCATTTTGCCGTATTAATGCAAATCTTGTGTAAAAGTGAAAGCAACCCATGAATCAGCAGCAATACAGTAGCAACTGGGTTGTGGTTGCAATTGAATCAAGTTGTAATTATCTACTTGTCACCAATTACAACCCGGAAATCTGATCTTAAGAGAGTGTCCCTGGAGTGAAGTTTGTTATCTCAAAACCCAGCAGAAGTGAATCATGTTTTTTTTTTCCTCTTGTATATAGACTAGACAGTCAGGCTACTGCAACTATTTAAACGTCTCGTTCTGATAGCTCTATATACACGTCTCGTTCTGATGGCTCAAGCCAACTTCAGAAAACTGAAAGAAAGAATACCCTAGGACAACTAATTAAACTGAAAAAATAAATACAATTGTATTGTACTAAAAAATAAACTAAAATGCTTTACTATAGCCTATGCTTAGCCACACTTTCTCTGTGCCTGTCCCTACACTTTACTACACTTTGTAATGTTTTTACAATGCATTACCACAGGGGAGCCAGTATGACATTACAAGGCAGGCCTTGGTAAAGTTAAGTCAAACACCTGCGATGTAAGTAATCTCTGTGTTGTGCCGCGTGTGCTGTGCGTATTAGCAGGTAATGTCAAACAGACATGAGCAGGACTGGGACTGCACAGTGCAGGGATTGAAATGAGCATGACTATTCAGAGTGCAAGGATTGAAATGAGCAGTACTATTCAGAGTGCAAGGATTGAAATGAGCAGGATTATTCAGAGTGCAAGGATTGAAATGAGCAGGACTATTCAGAGTGCAAGGATTGAAATGAGCAGGACTATTCAGAGTGCAAGGATTGAAATGAGCAGGACTATTCAGAGTGCAAGGATTGAAATGAGCAGGACTGTGCAGAGTGCAAGGATTGAAATGAGCAGGACTATTCAGAGTGCAAGGATTGAAATGAGCAGGACTATTCAGAGTGCAAGGATTGAAATGAGTAGGACTATTCAGAGTGCAAGGATTGAAATGAGCAGGACTACGCAGAGTTGAGGGATTGAAATGAGCAGGACTATGCAGAGTTGAGGGATTGAAATGAGCAGGAATGTGCAGACTGCAAGGATTGAAATGAGCATGACTGTGCAGAGTGTAAGGATTGAAATGAGCAGAACGATGCAGAGTTGAGGGATTGAAATGAGCAGGACTATGCAGAGTTGAGGGATTGAAATGAGCAGGACTGTGCAGAGTGCAGGGATTGAAATGAGCAGGACTATTCAGAGTGCAAGGATTGAAATGAGCAGGACTATTCAGAGCGCAAGGATTTAAATGAGCAGGACTATTCACAGTGTAAGGATTGAAATAAGCAGGACTGTGCAGAGTGTAAGGATTGAAATGAGCAGGACTATGCAGAGTTGAGGGATTGAAATGAGCAGGACTATGCAGAGTGTAAGGATTGAAATGAGCAGGACTATTCAGAGTGCAAGGATTGAAATGAGCAGGACTATTCAGAGCGCAAGGATTTAAATGAGCAGGACTATTCAGAGTGCAAGGATTGAAATGAGCAGGACTATTCAGAGTGTAAGGATTGAAATGAGCAGGACTATGCAGAGCTGAGGGATTGAAATGAGCAGGGCTGTGCAGAGTGTAAGGATTGAAATGAGCAGGACTATTCAGAGTGCAAGGATTGAAATGAGCAGGACTATTCAGAGTGCAAGGATTGAATGAGCAGGACTATTCAGAGTGCAAGGATTGAAATGAGCAGGACTAGGCAGAGTTGAGGGATTGAAATGAGCAGGAATGTGCAGACTGCAAGGATTGAAATGAGCATGACTGTGCAGAGTGTAAGGATTGAAATGAGCAGAACTATGCAGAGTTGAGGGATTGAAATGAGCAGGACTGTGCAGAGTTGAGGGATTGAAATGAGCAGGACTGTGCAGAGTGCAAGGATTGAAATGAGCAGGACTGTGCAGAGTGCAGGGATTGAAATGAGCAGGACTGTGCAGAGTGCAGGGATTGAAATGAGCAGGACTATGCAGAGTGCAGGGATTGAAATGAGCAGGACTATTCACAGTGTAAGGATTGAAATGAGCAGGACTGTGCAGAGTGTAAGGATTGAAATGAGCAGGACTGCAGAGTTGAGGGATTGAAATGAGCAGGACTATTCAGAGTGCAAGGATTGAAATGAGCAGGACTGTGCAGAGTGCAGGGATTGAAATGAGCAGGACTGTGCAGAGTGCAGGGATTGAAATGAGCAGGACTATTCACAGTGTAAGGATTGAAATGAGCAGGACTGTGCAGAGTGTAAGGATTGAAATGAGCAGGACTATGCAGAGTTGAGGGATTGAAATGAGCAGGACTATGCAGAGTGCAAGGATTGAAATGAGCAGGACTGTGCAGAGTGCAGGGATTGAAATGAGCAGGACTGTGCAGAGTGGAAGGATTGAAGATGTACTGTTCATTTTCCTGAAACTACAGCTGTCACTCAAATGAAACAATGCAATTGGACAAGTAGGGGGCAGCACATCCCTCACAAATTTTAAAAAGCCATGCTTATAGAAAGCTATCTAGTTTTTATTCTATATTACACTAGTCAAGCGAGCACCCAGTTCCCAGAAAAGATCAATCCAACCAATCTATAATGAATTCTGTTGACAAAAAATAGCAATAAATAACTAATAAATAAATAATCATTATGTTAAGTGATCCTAAACTATGGAGCAACTAAAACAACAAAACCACGTGCAGATACCTCATATTGTACATATTGGATGTTGCAATACGGCAGCATTCTGCCTGGAACTGATATGGTCTGCACCACTGTGATAGTAGTTGGTTTGTCAAAATATAAAATAATGTCATCACTGTGGTACCATTCTCCCGATGGCAGCCTTATCCCATTGTAGCTGCCTATGTGTTCTACCTTTGCCCATTCATATTGCAATGGCAGTGCCACAATACTGCCATTGAAAGCAATTTTCTTGCTAAAGGTCACATTAAAATTGCCATTGCCTCTGGGTGTATCAGTGGGAGGAGGTGCATTGATGCTAGTAGCATTTTTTATAGAAATCCTGGAATGTTGACACCAATGGGTTTACCATGAGTGCCTGGAAACTGGCCAGCAAACACTGTGCCTCATCCAATGGCTCAGGAACTCAGGACCAGTGATGAATTAAACAGACCTAAGGAATACACAGGATCCCACAAGCACTTGGTCTATCAGTGTTCACTTTTACAAATGTGAAGATACAGCCCTGGTTTACATTCATTTAACCTCCAGTATTCCCATATTCTAATATATTAATTTGTGAAAATAAAACCTGTCAAATCATACAGTAGTCAGATCAGTTCCATGGGCAACCAGATTCTGAAGTGTCTGAGTCAGTTAGAAATATGTTGAGCTTTCAGCAAAGATTTATGAAAGACATTTAAGTAAAAGAAGCTTGAACCCAAGCCTTTTTCAATTACATTATGTTAAGGTAACCTGTGTGGGTGCTAAGCAGACGAATTGCACAGGCGTGCGCGCTGAGACACACAGACTGGGAGGCAATATGCACTGTGGTATGAGCAAAAGTCATCCAAAATAACTTGTGGAGGCCTCTGACCCTGTCACTGTGTTTTTCCTGTCAGAAATGAACGTGTGCCGAGTCCTTGAAGTGTTCTCACAGAAAGTTGAGCCCAGGATTGTAACCAATTGCATGTGTGGCAGTCAAATACAGGGGAACTAGAGTCCCAGGAATCTGGATATAATGCCCCCCCCGCACCCCCCCATTCCTCCCGCACCACATTACTGCAGTGTAGCATCAGACTGCTTTTTTCAGGCATGTAAACTTGGATGCCATTAATATTGCATTACTTTAAATCACAGGGTTGAGCCAAAGTTGTTTTATTATTGAAGTTTAAGATCAATCAAAAACACTTTTTAAACATCCATTTTTCAGTGTGGAAAACAACATAGGTTATTTTGTGCCACTGACTCCACAAGTGATTCTCAGTGGTCCCACCCTTGGCTTTGATCCCTGCCTGGCACATTGTCTGTCTTGGCATGAAGGCTGTTCTGTATGGGTTTGAATATTCTGATTGCCAAGTTGTTGTACTGTATGTATTATTGAGACATATTTAGGTGTTAAAACTAAAATAATTGCTTTGTAGTATCAGCCACTGAAACACTGTTTAAATAATAGATGCTAGCTATACACACACAAATTATACAGAACTAAATAAAACACAGTAACGAACAAAAAAGACTACTAACTCAGTAGGCACAGATCAATCATTGAGGGTGATGCATGAATAACTATAGTATGGTGATAAGATTGGCCTACCAAATAAATGACAGGGAATGCTGGGGATCAGTGAGTACTTGAGAAGTCTGGGCTGAGATTCAAGCTGGGTTTTTGTTTCCTGCTATCATTTCTAATAAAATTCTGTCTTCAGCACAGACTTGGCCAAAATCTTTCCAACGCCAATTTCTTGATTAATTATCTACTGACTCTAGTAGACTACAGATTGCACCTAACACTGGCTGCCAAAAGAAATATAGAACAAAATAAAATGTGTGTTTTGTTGTCGGTTGTATCACTACTGTGCCACTTCTTTAAGTGGGGGGTATGGTGTCTGTGTTTATATTGGGGTTAGTGCCTCTGTTACTCATAGCAGAGGTTTTTACCTACTATTTCACTGTTGATGCAATATTATCTTAACACTATACAGTCTACTTGCTTTCATTTCAACTTCTGCATACTGCTCAATTCACCTTGACCCTAGCCTAGGCTTAACTCATCCAGCATGAGAGAGCATACTCTCCAGCACATGAATGCTGTTCATAGGAGAGCAGAATCTCTAGCATAGGCATGCTGTTCATAGAGCCAGGGACAATCTGAACATGAACATCATTTTTATATTTTACTTAACATGTAATCAAAGAAACAACTAAATGATATTGCAAAAGCCATAATAGTAGTACAGTAATTCTATAAGGTGATGCAAAACTTTTGGCCATATCTACACAGCTTGATACACTGGCTTATCAACCCACATGGTGGGAGCTAGTTAAGGTTCAGATAACAAAGTGCATGCTTTTTCCCCTATGTCATTTCTACCATGTAATGGCCATTAACCCTACTTTTGTGATCGACTTGGCTTTGGCAATATGAATGTTATTTTTTTCAACGTCTGTGTTTTTCAAATATGAATAAGAAAACTCATAACAAGATTATTATTATTATTATTATTATTATTATTATTATTATTATTATTATTATTATTATTATTATTATTATTTTATTATTAAGTGATAATATGTTTGTGGTAATAAATGCACACTGTTGAAAGCTTGTTAAGAAGCTCAGATTGTTTACTTACACCAGCACTGGAGAGCGCTCTGTCATATCAGGACTAACACAGCATATTTTCAAAATCTTTTCCAAGCATTTTAAAGAACATACTGTATGGTAACGCACATTTTTGAAATGGTAAACTAGGAAAAGCATGGGAAAACTGCAAAATGAGTGGCAAACTTTTCTATGGGCTGCCCTGGCCTCCCTGTCCCTGCCTTGTACTTCAGTGATAGTGCAGAGTGTGTAGATAGTGCAGTGAGCCCGGCAGGTAGAGTCACTGCTGGCCCACAGCCCCTCACAGCAGTAGTGCTCTCAAATCCACAGCACATGGTGCTGACTATGTCAGGGTGAGAGACTGAAGCTGCATTCCAGGGAGTCGCTGAGAGAGTGGCCTGAGTTGTCATGCTCTCTGTCAGAGAGTTAGCCTCCATTTCTGTTAGCATCTCACAGTCTGGCAAAGAAGACAAAGACTGTGCTCCCTTCAAAACTGCCTGATTCACAAAAATTCCAGGGGCTGCAATTCAACATACTACAGTGTGCTATCCTGCACAGAATACGGTTACAGGAAACAATGGAAATGGCTGAAGTGAATTAATAAACCATGCACTCATAGAGGTGTACTGATGTGATAATTATCGTGATATGCAATGCATATTGCTATACATGTTATGCTTCTAATGGGCTACCTTGTAGGATGTGTAATACAAATTGAATGGTTATTAATCATGGGCAGTTAAAAGACAAAGATCAAATGACAGAGCATAAAGGGAGTATGTACTATATTGATACCAACTGTAAATCATATATTCATCATTCAAGAACTATTTGGTGAACTATGCAAAGCCTCTTAAGGCAAATCACGATCGAATCAGTACAAAAGATACATATACACAGCATTTTGAACTTTTACCTAAATTCTCACATGGAACTGTAAAAGTAAATCACCTTGACTTAGACTCTGAAAGGGAAATCATATACCAAACCCCATCCTTACTGGAGGAGTGGTTTTCAAGAACGTCATATGCATGCATTGCAATGGGCTCTCAATTGTCACAGGAGACCAGCTCTAAGCTGTTTTTCACAGTGCATCATTACTGAAAAACCAGAGAGTTATTTAAACCCTAACATGTCTCAGTATGCTGCAGAAACCCAAGCTCACCAATTGAGGAAGAGCTGAGGCAATGGAGCGCAAAGGGGCCGAGTATCAAATGCAACAAGTGCAGAGTAACTTCCTTTCAACACAGTGATAAAGCTGCTGCTGCTGTCTGGACAACTGGCACTGAGCTCAAAGCTGCAGTGTTCCACAGTTAACTTCAATTTCATACTGAAATATACATCTGCCTGCAGCATTCTCCTATAGCTTAGGTCAATTAAAGCTGCCGTGTCCCACAGTCAAGTTTAGTTTAATATAATAATATATTTCCTTATATTATGTCTGTTTCATCAATTCTTCCAAAGTTAAGTTTAATCAAAGAGTACAAAATATAAAGTGACTATGTACAAGTATATTTCAAATTGTATAAAAATACATTCAAGGGGAATACGTGTTAATATTCCTAGTGCAAGTAAAAGGCTTGCTTCTGAAAAGACTCCTCAGGCATATTGCAGTGGGAAAGCATATCAGTGACCTTTTGGGTGAACAGAGGTTGGGGACTTTCTCCTGGTTTCCCTTCCGCACACTCTGCTAATCATACAGAGCGCTGGCAGAAATAAAACGACATCTAATAAAGCAGCACAGTAAACTCTGTTTGAAAGAATGGGGGTGCATCTCGAAAAACAATGCTGCTCTTTTAATTAAGCTGTAAAGTGAGTAAACCTCTTAAACATTGATGATAGTGTGAACCAACAATATGCACACTCACATGTTTGTGTGTCTGATGGTCTGATGACATTTTAATTCTGTAATTGGGACCTTCATTTGCTCTAGATTAACTATCTATTTCCACCGGTGCTTAAAAGAAAAATAGCAAAAATAAAAAAGAACTATACTAATTATGTTATTTGAGGGTTTTATGCACTTGACTGTTTCTTGATAATCTGTTTTTCCAGAAGGGGATGACAGATTCGATGCAACAAAAACTCTTAATGGGAGCCTGTGACAGAAATACAAGAAATCTTGGTTGTAAATCTACCTCCCGACCTGTGAGAGGACTAAGCAGTGAGGACACAGTTCTTTGGACGGGCTGGCCTGACAGTTCTTTCCCCAGGTCGGGAACTTGAGTGCTTGAGTGGATGGCCACCACCGTATCACAGCTGTGGGAGTTCTGAGCAGTGGGGGTATAGCTGCCATACCAGCAAAGAGACATGAATTTAACCAATGTTCCCTCCTTCTCCTGTATTTGTTTTATGCACCCAACAGGGGCACCAGGCCAGGTCATGTCCATCAGCAATGGAGTGTGATGTGGCGGCGTGCAATCGGGCATCTGGAGCGAGTAAGCGTAAGGAAAATGGTCGGGAGGGGCTTTGTATTGTTAATGCAGTTTTAGGCAAGGCGACAACCTATGGATTAGTGGACACCGGGTGTGAGCAGATGTTAATTAATGCAGCTCTCTTGGGCGGTATGTCGTGGCAGCCATGAGGACAGGTGGTGATCTCCTGCATCCGTGGAATTACAGTGACATACCCCACTTTAAAAGTATATTTATCGGTAGGACAGATAAAACACCACCTAGTAGTTTGGTTGGCAGAAAGGCTACCACATCCAATAATTATGGGTTGAGACTGGCCAAATTATAGAGAATTGGTTAAATTAATGGCAGTAAAAGTGGCAGACAAAAAGAAAAAAAAATGAATTGATGAAGTGTTTCCTTTTCAAGCTGAAATGTTTTCCCCCATTTTCCGTCCTAGAAAAATGAATAAAGAGAGAAGGACTGCAAAATGGAAGGGAGCATCACTAAGACAAGGCTGGGTTCTGGTGGGACAGCGTTCGGGCGGTAACAAACAGCAGTCAAAAAGTGTCAGAACGCAATGTGACTGAGAGGGCGAGGTTACTGCGCCATTTATTAGGGGGCAGATTCTGCTCCCGTCTCTCTCAATATACCAGACATGTGGTACTCAAGCGCGGACATAGTGTGGGGCCAACATAATTACCCGTTACTAGTGCACACTTGAGATCCAGTCTATTGAAGGTAAGGATGTTGATGGCGCTGGGGCGCTAGTATATCCACACTTCAGTATCAAGGAGCAATTACTGTATAGGGCAACGCGATACACGGAGGCAGTGCTTTTGAGGTCCACTAGTGCCGCTGCGATAACAACAGAATTAGCGCAGATTATGGCTACAGCAGAGATCCACAAGGAGATCTTGACTGATCATGGAACCAACTTTCTGTCTAACACGCTAATAGCAGGTGCATAAAATATCAAAAATACATCCCATCAGGACGTCAGGTTATTATCCACAGACGGACGGTTTGGTGGAACACTTTAATTAGACCCTGCAGTCAATGCTGAGATGGTTTATAACGCAAAAGCAGAAATATTGGGCATCACTTTTTCCCTACCTCCTTTTCGCAGTGAGAGAGGTGCCACAAAGTTCGACAGGGTTCTCTCCCTTTAAGCTCTTGTATGGTCGACAGCCTAGCGGCATCCTCGATCTACTGAGAGGGGTGGGAGGCGCATAAAGGTTCATCCAAAAATGTAGTGAAGCATGTGCTCCTAAAAGAGATGGATTTGGTTGGATTTGGTTGGTCATTTGGCCCAGTACAACCTCAAATCGGCTCAGCACCGACAACAGCAACATTGCAATAAAAATGCACAAATTCAAACCTTTTGACTAGGAGACAAGGTAAAGCTGCTACTTACCTCATCAGAATTGAAGTTATGTGCTAAATGGCAGTGAAGGGATTCGAGCTATAGGGAAGGTGAATTATGAAATTAGACAGCCTGATTGCCATAATGAGTGTGAAATATGCCATGTAAATTTATTAAAGCCCTGGCAGGAAAGAGAGGTCTTATTGATAGCCCAGGCAATGTAGAGGGTGATTTAGGCCCCTGTCCAGAGACTCCTAGCACAAAAATCATTTTGATGGGGGAACAATTGGTTCCACATCAGCAATGGGAATTGTGTAAGCTTATTGAGGGTTCAGCGATGTTTTTTCTGACATGCCCGGCAGGACTAATTTAGTTGAATATGACATTATCTCCCCCTCTTGTGTCACAGTACGAGAGAGACCTTTCCGGATCCCTGAAAGTCGACGAAGTGATGTTCGCAAAGAGCCTTCCAGTAGAGAATGGTGAGGTCCTAGAGCCATAGTGGCCAACAAAGATGACACCAATCACTTTTCTGTGGACTTCCGGAAAGTAAACGTTATTGCCAAGTTTGATGTGTTCCCTATGCCTCTGGTCGACAAACTTCTAGATAGACTGGGAAAGGCAAAGTTTATCTTGACCATGGACCTGACAAAGGGTTACTGGCGATCCCCTTAACTCACAGCTCTAGAAAGAAAACCACAAAAAGATGCTACCTCAGGAGCGCAATTACTCCATAGTCAAAAAGGAGTGTTTGGCCATTAAATAGGCTACTCACTCTTTATGATACTACCTGCTGGGGCATTCATTTGATATTGTCACAGGCCTCGACCCAGTCAAGTGGTTAAGCACAATGAAGGATAGTAATGCCTGGATAAATTGGTGGTATCTGGTATTGCAACCCTTCATGTACCACATAGTACACCATGTTGGGAAAGACAATTAAAGTGTGGATTATTTTTCCCTGGAGGGGGGAGTAATGGAAAAGATAGATTCAGCCAAGTGACCCTTCAGTTCCACTCTGCGTGGTGGGATATGTGACAGAAAAACAATGATTCTTGGTAGTAAATCTCCCTCCTGACCTGTGAGGGCACTAAACAGCAAGGACAGAGTTCTTTGGACGAGCTGGCCTGACAATTCTTTCCCCGGGTCGGGAAGTCAGTCGATCTGGAAGAAGGCGAGACTCCGTTGCAAGAATGTGTTGACCCGGAAGGGAAACGATGTAACAGCTGCAGACTGTAAAGGCAGTTGCACTCGTTTACCAAGGGATCATGCATGACAGCATATAAAGGGGACCGAGAATCGTAATCTGTTCCTTTCTAGTGATTAAGAGCATGAAGGATAGTACACAGTATATATAAAACTGAAATCGTGACTGTTGTGTTTTGGTTTGTATGTAATTGCCTTGTCTTGTACATTTCCAGACAGTTAACACAGTTCTGGAGCTGTCGCCAGGGGCCAGCACAAAACCAGACAACACTGCACCTTTGTCACAAATATAAACCTGTATCACCCACCACGAGCACTACTGCATGAACCCAGGACTGGTGACCATGTTGGTATTATTGTGGGATGGATATTGTTTATAATTTGGGACTGTCTGTTCTTAGTGTATACCCAGGGCTGTACACATTGGTGTGTACTGCCGGGGAACTATTGTTTGGTCGTCAGACCTGGGACTAAAATCAAAACATTTCTAAAACTGGATTACAATTATCTCTGTCTTCTTCTTTCATGCACTGCATCATCCCTGCACCTGTGTACAATAAACCACTTTGCCACAGAGTCCCATTTAGAAAAGGTTTGTGAAGTGTTCATATAAAGTAAAACTTTCTTTAAAAACAGATGGTTTTCATTTCTCTGATCTGGCAGCTTCCTGTTTGCTCCTGTCCTTTACATTGGAAATGAACAATAAATGTTCTCGCTCTCAGCCAACAGTCTTTATTGGAAGTGGACAGAAGACCACAAACCAAGCTCACAATGCAAGTACTTAATTTTGTTGTCTTAAAAAGCCCAAAGGACACAGATTATACATGGGCCACAGATATTGACACTCCAGTAATCCTGTGTTTTCTTACACAGTTCGCATGCTGTTTGACTGGTAACAGGTGGCACTGTTTCCTTCTTCTAAAAGACATGAAGCGTATGAAAACAAATCAGTACTTGTCTGAACTCAGCATGGTGTAATTAACCTCCTGCTGCCCAACACAACAAACAGATTTAGGAAAACCTTAAATACCTTAGGATATACAATATTACACTGTGCACACCTAACTGCAGTGCTTGAAGAATTCAGACTATACTGAGATCCTACTTAAGTATCAAAGAAATTAAGAAATTCACATGTGTGTCCAGTTATGTTTAAGAGGCTATGGGGTGGATATGCAATAGGTTGTGATCCCCCTATAAAATGAATTTGCAATCTGTTTTAAATCAGATTTTTTTTTTTTTAAATCTCAAAGGCATTGCACGTAGCTCTTGGGACAGGTAAACTTCATAAAAAGGTAAGGGAGAGGTAAAGATATATGCTGAGTTATATTATTTTTCATATAGGGTGACATGGATCAAATAATTTAACAAACACAAAAAGAAATTGGAAGAGATTACAGCAGTACAGCTCCAATCCAGACTATATTAGACACAGGATTTAGGAGTAACTACCTGTATATTTTTCTTTAATGATTAGTTATGAATTTTGTTGTACCATATCACCTACTTACTTTTAATGGCTACAAGCAAAGATAAACTGTTTGTGGAAAATAATAAATCGAGCAAAGTTAACACATTAATATTGAGAAGCTTTTATAAATGTAACTTTAAGAAAGTTTTCCCCCAATACACCCCAGAAAACCACCTGCTGGCTATTAGCTCTATTTGCATAATCATCACCCTTCTAGTTTGGATTTGGTGTCATACTAAGAATCCCATAGTAGTTTGTTACTCACTTCTTCCAAGCCCACAAAGTTGTGGATTAGAAACAAGCCGTGCTTTCAGTGAAGTGACACCCTGCTGCTCTTGCTCCACCACGTCTGGTCTCAAGATACATTTGTAACAAAAGACCCCTTACATGATACTTGGTTAGCATGAAACATAACAAAATAACTATGTACATACACTCAAGTATCATTTAGAAAAAAAAAAAAAAAAAAAAAAAAAAAAACAATAGTTACAAATTTTAGACCAAACCTAGAATCATAAAAGAGTATTTAAAAAATGAAGTCAGTAAAGACCGGCGTGAGACCACTCACCTGCCCGAGATGAGCTTACTGCTTGGGGAATCCAACATTTTTAGAGCAGTGGTTCCCAACCTATGGTCCACAGACCACTTGTGGTCTGTGAGTAAACTTCAGGTGGTCCGCAAACAAGTTCCAAAATTTTGTTAGAGTTCTTGCAAAAACCCATTTCTACAGAATCACATGTTGTGCTACAATATGTATTACTAAGCAACACAACAAACAGCTTTAACCACATAATATATAATTAAAAGATGTATGTGTTTTATTTTATTACGGGTGTATTTATATAAATTAATATTTATCACAGTTCCCTTTGATGCAATGCCAAGCATTGCCTTGAAAGCCACCATTAACTAAAACAGCTTTATGTGAAACAAATACTAACTAAACAACTTACACATTATGATGGCAAAGTGTGCCTTGTCAAAATTACAGACTTCTTTTTAACCAGCATTATGTAAAAATCTACTAGCATTCACTTCACAGGGCAGGAGGCAGGCTACCTGTAATGATCTTGCCTGACTTCTCAGAGAGCTGCCCACCATTAGGACCAAGCCCCTGGCAGGACGAGGTCAGCATCGTGGTGAAATCACCATCACAGATTATGAGAGGGCTGTGTCGTGATGCAGTTAATTCCAAGGCTGTGTGCCCGACACCCTAAGGGACACAGAGTTAGTAAAGATTGAAAACATATAAGGAGCGGTTCCACCATTTGGCCCAACACATAGAAGGGCCATCCCTGCTGTTTGTGGGGCCTTGCAGATAAATCGAGGCTTGAGAATCTGAAAGGATGATGACGTGAATTATAGACTTCCAAAGCTGGGGCGGAGACGCACCCCCAGGGAACCTGAAATGAGAATATTGCCTTGTGTTACAAAAGAAGAGCTCCTTCTGCGAGGTTAGCTAGAATCTTAGATCATGAGATGCTAAAGGTTGGAGTTTGGCCAGGGGTCCCCTCTGACTCACTGAGTGAACCTCCCTCGGTAGGTAAAGAAAGCATAGCTTGCACAAAAGTCGGGGAAGGGTGACTCACTAACCCCCCCAAAGGATGGACCCCCGGCTCCCCGCTAAAGATTCCTACAAGTGCAGACAAAAAAAAATGCCAATGCGTATACAAAGAAAAAAAGAGAAAACATTTAACACAACAAAGAAGGTTAGTAACTGGCTCCGTACAAACTATGTGAAGACCCTCCACTCTCAGCGGAAAGGAAAAACATCATTTCTTATTAGGAGGAAACCCTTGGATGTACCAGCACAAGGGTAGTCCCCACTCTGGACAAACTAGCAATAGGCTGTTGTGCAGAAGATATCTCAGATGGGGAAGAACATATGTATGATTCAACTGCTGATGAGGTCCAGCGCCCCATATTTTTAAATAGGTGCTGGTTAATCTTTGCTCTTGATGTTGATGTGCCTGCCCGATTCTGAATGAATGAGGAGTATAGAATTGCGGGGAAACTAACGTAAAGAGCTGAGATATGTACCAGTGTCTGGATATAGTTCAGCTTGAATTGATGAACAAAGGGTCAGAATTTGAAATAGGTTTGAGTTGTGCAATATATTTCTGCATGGGCGCATATGGGCATAGAAGAGAGTCCATTTTTGATAGCTGAATAAATTGACCTTGCCCAAGTTGATCCATTTTAGAAATGCACAGGAAGAGGATAAAGTGTGAATCTAAGATAAACGTGAGATCACAGCAGCAAATTCCCAGTACAGAAAAGCTGTCAATAGAAGGAACATATTCTGAGAATCTTAAAAACCAAAAAACCCAGTTATAAATATAGTTTCCATTATTAGGTCATCAAATGTAGAGAAGCAGCCTTGACAGAGGATTTAATTCAAATTGCCCAGAATATCTATAGAGGCAGATGAGAAGGAGAAGTGGTTGGGGCGCTCTTAGAGATTCTGCACAGGAGGAGAGAGACAGCTGGTATTGGCAGGAGAGTTGGGGAGGTAATGGACATCAAGCGAAATTGGTATTGTATTCCTGACAGATAGGATTTGATTGTAGCTATTGTAAGATGTAAAGAGTCCTTTGTATGGATGATGAATGCCATAATCCAGTCCTGGTTGAATGGGGACAGATTAATCCTGCTTTGGAAGCAGAAAGTCAAATAGATGGTCCAGCCGGTGAAATAAGAGGATCTGGTGGAAGGAACAAGTGCTGCAGCCATGTACTCTTGCACTGTTTTGAGCAGTCCACTGATAGCTGGGTTCAGTTGAAAATTATCTGGTTGAACTGGGGTGTCACTGCTGGAGTTGGCAAAGCTGTAGGAACCAGATACTGAAATCTGGAAATGTGCAAATGAGAAAGAGCATCAGCCACATTATTTCAAATGCCCAGTAGACAGTGGCCTTGGATTAGAAAATGATTTGATACTGAAGTCTATATTAAACATCCCAGCAATTGCATATTAAGAAGTGAACTGGAATGGCTTTTATTGATAATATGAACTTTAGATTGCTTTTATCGCAAAAGAATAGTATTGATTTCTTTGACCAAAGATGACCCCATAGATGAGCTGCTACGACTATTGGGTACACTTAGAGAAGAGATGTGGATTTTAGATGAGGTGATAGCTTTTCGATTTCTAGTGGCCATGCACTAGAAAATCATTGATTGTTTAAAAGACCTCTGAATCCTTGGAATGAAACATCCAAAAATAAAGTTGTGAGGTGCTCAAATGAAATCATCATAGAATATAGACATGCCGTTCCAATGCTGTATGAGAGCAAACAAATTTTTACTGACTTTCC
This sequence comes from Polyodon spathula, assembly GCF_017654505.1. Classification (NCBI taxonomy): domain Eukaryota; kingdom Metazoa; phylum Chordata; class Actinopteri; order Acipenseriformes; family Polyodontidae; genus Polyodon; species Polyodon spathula. The sequence goes on from NC_054546.1 coordinate 23,045,896, forward strand.
TAGCTTCTGATGAAATATTGATGTTGGCATCCAAGTTTTTTGCTGTCAATGAAAAAGCAAGTAATCGAGGCACAAATGTCCATCCATGGGGGATAATGCGAATTGTAAAATTGAAATGGCACAGCAAAGAAGATGTCTGTTTCCTGATTATTTTACTGATCTGAAAGTTCTGAATAATAGAATGAATGTGGTCAAGTTTAAATACAGGAAGGCTGTCCCATATGATTCCTAGAAATTCCAGTGAATGAAGGGGGCTGATTTCTTCTGAAAGCAGGACGCCGACTTCTGAAAATAAACTTTTAGGATTGGTGATTGCTTCTGCTAGTGGATCTGAGGGAGCAAAAATGGAACAAGATATGAGCTGGAGAATTATCCAGCATAAAGCTTCTGAAAGAGTATTAAATATCTCTGGGTTGCTGCGGCAGCTAAAAGTTAACTGTGTAGAAAAATTTTAAAAATTTTCCAAGCATATCCCGAACAAGTGACGAAGAGATGGATGGATTGGAATTACTTTAAATATATCTGTTTTTGCTAACCAGGAGCCATGATCTGCTAATTTAATTGAATGAATTGTGTCTGAGATGGTAATGTATTGTAGAGAAAATTAAATGTGAGGAATGAGCGAGTTGATGCTACTGTTGCTAGAGCCCCGCGGTGCTGACAAGTCTATGATGAGACGCTTTTTCCCGACATTTTCCCAGTGGCGATGCTAATAGGATTGATCCTGTAGATTGGAAATGAGGGAGCTGAAAACAGGCAGACCGTAAATCCTTTTTAAATCTATTTTTGGATAAGAGACTGCACTGTCTCGGCTCTTGAATAGCAGTATGGAGGTTTTTGCTTTGGAAGGACGAGGGAGGGATTTGAAAAATAATTTCTCTAATCCATCAATTAAGTAGCTGACAGATATGTTGTCTGGATGATTGCAAAGTTTATGTGTTCAAATGGAACTATTCATGGGGGTAGAGACTTTGAGTGTTAAAGCTACTGGGCAGGTAACTTTAGAATTAATGTCCCCACAGAAACTGTTTTTGCACTGCCTGAATGAGCAGAATTATACCGGAGTTGAAATTATTACAGATTTGCCTTCCTCCTGTATATTTAATTATTCACCCAAATTTGTCTTCCCTTGTGGATTGAACAGGTGAGGCTGAAGAATGGATGGAGTTAGGGATCGAGATTCTGTTTGCAGAAGCAGGGAGGAGTGATGTAGACTGCTGATCTGAAGGAGGTTGATGCAATGGCAGCTGTCAGGTAGCGAGAAGTTGAGTGGCCAGTATAACCACAGACCCCGCATGAGTTAGCTCTGACCACTGAAAATCCTGTTGAATAGGTCTAGATCAAGTTGTGCCCAGTCACTGATGTGGTTATCTGATGCCAGAATGGCTGTTGCTTTTGCTAAAAAGGATTTGTGGTAGTCAAAAAATATGGTCCCTCCATATCTGACAGACAGCTCCACGTTCTTGCCTGCGGTTTGGGTATACAGATCATAGCACATATATGTATATAGCGAAAGCTAGGATGAATTCCCCCTGTAATCTTCAGTAATATGGGGTCTCTGGATTTCAATGTGACTGATAGATCAACTCTATTGTCCAGGAACTCAGATGTAGCCATCAACAGTGAAGCCAGGTTAATGGCCTTACCTTCGATTATGCTTTGCTGAATCTGCAGGGATACTGAGTGACAATGGGCAGTGAAAGCATATGCTGTGGCAGTTGCAAGGTTGTAGATCTGAGGCTTGACTGTAGGGACCGGGGTTGGTATAAAACTGGAATTGACAATAGCTGCTATAACGGTGGCAAGTTTACAGCAGAAATGGAGGAAAATACTGCAAATGCAGAACCTAGCTTCTGTTGCTCGATGTCAGATATCTGTTTATCCAAATTGCTGAGTTTGGTACTGACTGAGGATAAGGTATCTGCGAATGGTTGCATGCATTCTTTTAGTTCATTAAAATCCAGGCTCCTGCTGAGTTTCGCTGACTGGAGCGGCTGCCTGCTGGCTGCAGGAGTGGCTTGCTCTGAGACAGTCTACCTGTTGTCTAACCTGGGCTGCTGAACAACCAAGTGTGGCTGGGGAGTTTTCTTGAGTGGAAAATTGGTTCTGACAAGATAGGATCACAATAAAAAAATTAAAAGAGATTCCCGATTGCACCCTGCTGGGATCTCGCTGCTGTTTTTAAGGAGGGTCTTTATCAGTTTATTGAGAGTCCAGTCTTTAAAGTACAGATGCTCAGGAGAGTTATCCTGGGTCTGGAGCCACTTTGATCAACTTGGATTGACTCCTTGGACAGCAGATAGTGGTACTCTGTCCAGCTCAAGAGGCACCTGTTTGGATCTTACAGAGAGGCCTGATAGAGGGAAGAATGGTGGGCTGGCCAAACCTTGAGTTGAAGATATCAGAGAATGTTCTGATACAGACAAGAAGTTATCTTTGAAAACCTCTGAATCCGAGGAAGAGACGTGCGGTAAGTACTTCATGCTTGTTTTTTCTTTAATCTTTATGCTGAAAGAAATTAGCTGGGGTCTTGCAATCTGCTTAGGTTCAGAACCAAAATGAAAAAACACAAGACAGAGATATAGGGTGTGACTAATGGTTTAAATAAGAAGTAGATTTGATTGATTATAGGAGATCAAAGGTTAGGGAAAAGCCTAGCCTTCGCCCCTCAAACCACACTGAATAGGTTAACATGTAAATGCACACCTTTCTAATCTGTGGTGATTCTACTGCGTGTTTTCACTACTCAGAAAAAAAACAAAAAAAAACTAAAATGTAATCTGGCTGTCCCAGTCTTTTCACTCTGCATAAAAGTAATAAGAACATAAGAACATAAGAAAGTTTACAAACGAGAGGAGGCCATTCGGCCCATCTTGCTCGTTTGGTTGTTAGTAGCTTATTGATCCCAAAATCTCATCAAGCAGCTTCTTGAAGGATCCCAGGGTGTCAGCTTCAACAACATTACTGGGGAGTTGATTCCAGACCCTCACAATTCTCTGTGTAAAAAAGTGTCTCCTATTTTCTGTTCTGAATGCCCCTTTTTCTAAACTCCATTTGTGACCCCTGGTCCTTGTTTCTTTTTTCAGGCTGAAAAAGTCCCTTGGGTCGACACTGTCAATACCTTTTAGAATTTTGAATGCTTGAATTAGGTCACCACGTAGTCTTCTTTGTTCAAGACTGAACAGATTCAATTCTTTTAGCCTGTCTGCATATGACATGCCTTTTAAGCCCGGAATAATTCTGGTCGCTCTTCTTTGCACTCTTTCTAGAGCAGCAATATCTTTTTTATAGCGAGGTGACCAGAACTGCACACAATATTCAAGATGAGGTCTTACAAGTGCATTGTACAGTTTTAACATTACTTCCCTTGATTTAAATTCAACACTTTTCACAATGTATCCAAGCATCTTGTTAGCCTTTTTATAGCTTCCCCACATTGCCTAGATGAAGACATTTCTGAGTCAACAAAAACTCCTAGGCTAGGTGAAAAAATGCACTACATTGAATAAACAAATTGGTTAGAATTACTAAATGGAACCAATGCTTTAGAGTGATGCATTGCTCTGCAGTGACATCTCCTCACATCCCTTTTATACCTGGAACAGCAGGCATGCCCCAAGATCTCACTGACCCCCTCATTAGATGGGTCTCCTCTTCAGAACCAGCTCCTTTGCCCCAGGTCTACACAGCACCCTTTGAATCCCCCAGGCTATAAAACACAGCGGCGACTAAACCAGCTGTACAGAAGCTTCTTCCTTCTGCTAAGAATAAATAGACATTTTTTTCACAGCGCTCCTCGTGTCATAAGGTCTTCACAGTTAACGCACAGTGTCAAAGTGTCGTAGTGACACTGAATGGATCTGACATGTGGAGGTCTGCCTGGGGTTGATGCTTTTAACTAGGGGTGATAGATTCCCTTTGTGTTTCAACACATCTGAATGTTAAGAATTAAGCATATTGCGAATGTCTATAAATTGCAAATTGCAAATACTGTGAAGAAATATTAAATACACCAACGCTTACGTGCAGAGCTGTGAGAAAAGGCAGTCAGACTACAGGCAGTAACACTGTCCCTTCCCTTTGATAAGCAATTACAATTTAATTAAACTAAATAACATTTCAAAATACTCCCAGTTCAGGTGTCCAGGAACACAGCAAATCTGCCAGCACAGTTAAAAGTCCTGTACGGTATCTTTAAGATTAAGTCCCCAAGTATTGTCCGTTAACAGTAATGTTTGCCAGCTCACAAATCACCAAACTGTAACATCAAACAGCATTCCGCAAAGCTGTATACTGCAATTATAATCTCAGGTGAAACTAAGACACTGTAAACCCTTATATTAGAAAGACCCTTATATCTATCTGCAGTGTAAATAGTAAAAGCATAATTATATCGTTATCAGTTTCCCAGTCGTTCATCTCATTTGTACATCAAAGCATGACCCGATACCAAGTGACTCTTCATTGCCCTTCCAGATTAGTTATTAATGGTTTTAGTTTTTAACCCTTCTTGTCCTGGATACACAGTTGCTGCAGTAGAGGATTGAGCCCCCTTTGTAGCTCCACTTCTATCATGAAAAGATGCAGTCAGAACATTAATCATCTTTATTGTTGAAAGAAAAATGCACTCAAAAAAGAAACAAAACCAGAAAAATACCACTTAGACTTGTAATTGTGTGGTATGTGAGTAGTCTCAAGTTGTTTATTATGAGTTTATCATTTTCACTGCTGTTTACCCTTTTGGTAAAATCTGTGGAAATTATAGCTTTTTTTTCTTTTGATCAAGTTAATGCTTACTACTTTACTGTTTCAATTAAAATTTACAAAACATATGGGGAAGCAATACCTTGTTTTAATGCAACCATTTTGCACAGAACCAGTTCCCACTAAAGTTGCTACGGTGGCATGCCCACTGACTACCATTTTCATCATGGTGCATTTGACTACAGCATACAGACTAGTGCATGTGATGACCAGGAAGGAATGTATATTCTTGATCAATATTTCGTTGTATTTAGTTACAAGAGCTACAAAGGTCAGCCTACAAGGGCTGGAGGTCAGTCGAATCTACCTGTTGCTTCATTCCACTAGCGCCGGGACTGGATTCTGTCACAAGCAAATCTGAACAATTTCAGAGATGTTTGGGCTGTTTCATTATCCAGCTTTGGGCTGTTAGGCTGTTGTAGACATATTGCTGCAATATAATATCCCTGAAAAGCATGTATGTATATTTTTGGGACAGAGAGCTATTAAACCACTATTAAATTAGTACCAAACACACAAGGACTGGCACTACAATCCAGAACTTCAAACACATCATAAATCTTGAGGAAAAGGCAAGGCAAACATTTAACACTGACAAAAGCATTCACAAACATGTTTTACTACCTCCGTATAATGTTTGACTAACTTTATTACGCTAAAAGTCACCGTTCAGTTTTGGCCCTCCTTTTCTTTAGACCCTAGCTGAGTCTACACTTCTCTTTATTAATTCAGTTGGGGCTGATTGTAATACCAGTTGTAAAGTCATGCTGTCCTGGGTGATACAGTCTCCAGGTGAAGTTCAGCATCTTCCATCTTCAAAGCTATAATATGCTGATCCCCAGCTCTCCTGAAATAGAAGTTATATCGGACCTGCTGCAAATTCTGACACACCTAAAAATGTCAACTACAATTATAAAACTGGTATATTGTTAGCTTTGTTTCTTATAATTGGGACATATACAGATATAAAGCACAGGAAGTTATCAGTAAAAAATAAAATTATATACAATGGCTCTTGGACTTTTTTTGTGTTGATCAACGGCAAAAACTCCTAATTAAATCCATTTTGATTCCATGTTGTAACACAATAAAATGTGGAAAAGTCCAAGGGGGGTGAATACTTTTGAGAGCCTGTATATAAAATAAATATACTAAAAGCAGGTAGAGATTGGAAAGGGATCCAGTTTCCCAGTTTATTTTTCAAGCAGTGATCTACAGGCTGGATTGGGGATTGGGGGATGGTAAGAGGGGTGTTAAAAGCTACGTGAAACACAAAGAGGGCTATAAAGCAGTGTGCACCACCGATTGCGCCATGTTAGGTAAACACATGGGCCTAATTGCTTAAAAAAACAGCTGAAGAGGATCAGAGAGCCAGCAAGAGAGGGGACAGGACAGTGGAGAGGACAGAGAAGAGAGATGAGATCATTCTAATTGATGTATCGTACTTACTATATGCTCTTAATGGACTTTACTCATATAAGCAAATATTTTTATATAAGTTAACTGCTCTTCGTCAAATTCACTCTTAAATGTAATTATTTACTGTGTTCTTTATTTTGCTCTTATTTGAATTTGATTTTGTTTTCTACTGATTTAATTCTTATCTGTAATATGATACTGTCTAATGTGATACTCTGTAATGTGATACTTTGTACTGTGATATCTGTAAAAATTGTAAGTCGTCTGGATAAGGGCATCTGCTAATAAATAATAAAAAATAAAATAATAATAATAATAATAATAATAATAATAATAATAATAATAATAAAGGAGAGGAGAATAGAAATGAGGTGAGGAGAGGACAGCGAAGAGTAGTTTTTTTTTTTTTTGTCATGTTGCCATATTCCAGAAGGCACAAATGGACAGAGGAGGGCACAAGGGAGGAATTCAACATTTAAAATTAAGAAGTAAATATGCTAGGTGAAAATCATAATTGAAAAAAATATATAAAAATATTAATAAAATATAAAAGAAAAAACCTAAAGCAAATACCAAAAAGCATCCGGGTGTTAAAAATCTGAGACACTTTTATGGATTTGATAGTTTTATTTTATATAAATTTATGGGACACCAAGTGTAAAAAAATGTGTACTTTCAGATATAATTTGTAAGTCTGAAAACATTTAGCAAAGTTCCAACATTTAAATCCAGGATGTGAAATAAATCCAAGAAAAAAGTTCCAGTTTTTAACCCTTTTTTAAATCCAGGATGTGAAATAAATCCAAGAAAAAAGTTCCAGTTTTTAACCCTTTTTTAGCTAGCTAGTTAAATCTTTGTTGCTTGCAAATAAATATTTAATTTCAAAATAAATATATAAGTTGACTGCTAAATCTGGACATGCATTTTTTCAGATTTATAAATGGACCTGTTTGTAAAAATTTTTCAAATCTTTATATACTATATATATTATATATATATATATATATATATATATATATATATATATATATATATATATATATATTATATATATATATATATATATTCTTCTGTGGTCCATACTTTCCCAGAATTGAGAGCTCCCTGCTCTGCACTTAAACAGCTGTTATTTTAAGGGGTAGGAGGTGGAGATGGAGGGGGACAGGGAGGGGGGGGGTCCTATTTTTGTTGTGATTGTTTGTAAGTTTGAACACTTTACAACATAAACATTACCAGGTCAGCAGTGAATTCCTGGCTACTTATTGATGCTACTGTGCTGACAATTTACTGTTTCCAATTACAAGCAACTCTCCTGTGCCAAACACTGGCACGATGCTGCTTCTGCTAATTTCATTATTTGCGCAGCCAAGCATTGCTGTACAGAGTCTACAGAAGCACAACACTATAGTTAAAAAACACAAAACATGCTGCTCCTTCCTGGTACCAAGTCACTTCATGTTGCTGTAGGTCACATGATTTGATAGAGGAGCATGGAGCATTAGGTTTCTAGACTTCTATACTGATGAGCTCAGTAAGCTCCTTTATGGCTAGTCTCGGTGAAGTTAAGCTCTGTAACAGATGTTTCAAGACCTTTTTGCATTACCAAGGCCAAGTAGCTTTTCCCTTTCACAAAGCATAGTGTTCAGAGCCCTGTTATCCATTTCCACACACAATCCCTTTATAAGTGATCTCTCGGTCAAAGGCTGAAGCAAGCTGTTTGAGCTTCTCGCACATGTAATATATCTGCCATGTAGATTGGCAGTAGGCTTTGGTCTGCAGCAATGCTATTCTTAAACTGCTTCCCAGCCCTAAATTGCAGGAAAGAATGAACTCCAAATAAGAGAAACTCTTAAGAGAGCAGCAAGCCCACAAGAATTAGTGGTGCTACTGGAAATACATTACAGAAATGCACATAGAATAGTAGTGTTGTAAATCATACCCTGACGTTAACATCAATTATTGTGCAAATTCGAATGACGATGATGGACCATTATCAAGTTAAAATGTTTTTTTTTTACAAACCTTCCCTCACAGTAACAGTTTAAAGGGACAATAAGTCTTCTTTTTATAGAGTATGGTATAAAAAACTAAATTGTCTCAAACTCTCAAACTCTCCAATTTTTAAATTAAGAAAACAAACAAGAAAAAATCAAACCCACTGTTGAAAGGAGAAATAAAACAAGGTTTGAAAACCAGATTAACATCATGGCCTATTCACATGGAAATAATTTGAACTCTCATTTGTTTTTTATTTGGTGTTGGTTACAATTTATGAATTACACGGCCCACCTTCTGCTAATGAAAGCAGCAGTCCCTTCCAGTGTGCTGCAGCTAGAGATGCATTTCACTTTTTGCTGTCATATTTTAATCAAAACTTTACATGACTTTGCACAGCCACTTAGATTTGCATTATTGTCAGTGACTATAACTATATCAACATTTTTCCAAACAGTACATTAGAGGTAGCCTACCCTTCCCTGCAACGGAACCTGCGACAGCGACAACTCTGGTTGATAATTTGATATTGCGTCTCCATACTAGAATATGTAGAATATCCTTTTCATACATCTATGTGGATTTATTATTAATTGCCTTACTGCCCAATCCCAACCAAGATTTGTAGAATATCTCTTTCATACATGTAATCAATCTACATACCAAGTCGCAACCAAAAATGCGTCACATACTGGAGTGCTCAGAAAAGCGTTTCGCCCATGTGGATTCGCTTATACAGTAAATAACTAAGGCCCTACCTATTTCACGGTACCTACCTATTATTTTATGTACTTTTACCCTTCACTTAAATCCAATTAAGTTATGTGTATCGGTCCAGGTTCCTGATGTGATTATAAACTTGTTTCAATTTCAAAAGAAAACTGGACAGGATTTATTGATTGACACTTAACGACAGCCAATAACCACTCTGAAACAGGGGCATGTGACAATGTAGTAATGTTAAATATTATTAGTTTTGCTCAAGACAGACAGTTACAGTTGGAATTAATTTAAAACTTTAAAATGAATATTAATAAAATACATTCAGAAAGCAGGTTACTTTTGATGTCTGCATCATCATCCTGTATTTGTTCAGATACGCATTCTCAGTAACCTTTAGAAACAACAACACAGACTACACCTTTGACAGTAAAATAATACATACAATTTTAATTTCATGGAATATTCAATTTCATTAAAATATTGTCGATTTGTTATCATGGCTTCCCAATCGATAAATAATTTGATTATTATGACTGTTATCATTACAAGCCTATAGAGTAGTATGCTGTAGGGATTCATATTAGAATGTTTTGGTTTATTTACTTCAGATGATCTCATGGGTCTTTTCCTGCTCAATATCAAAGCTGCCTTCACTTTAACCAGGAAACAACTTACTGTGTGTGGGCTAATTCCTTACATGTCATATAATAACAGAGGCTGTGTATCATGATACATAACCAAAAGCACTACAGGAATCAGCTATGTGAAGTCAAGCAAACAGCTCTTCAATGCTGAAAAAATGTGATTTACAGTTTGGATGAATAACTGCGCCACCAATCTCATGCAAATAGTCCCAAAATCAACCAGTCTGCCTTAAAAAAAAAAAAAAAAAAAAAAAAAGTAATATTTGAACAAACGTGCTTAAAATGTAATATGGCAATTACGACCATGTTCATGTTTTTTTTTTAAGTAACAGAATGTATAAAGGACTGCATCAAGGTATCACACAAAGGAAACCACTGCATGAATAAGGTCTGAAATAAATAACGAACCATTTCCTGTACAGTTTTTCTCCTTTCCTTAATAGGTACTGGGTTTTATTTTACTCCTTACTGTAATAAGGTACTAATTGTACTTTTGTTTTCCTGGTAAAATTAAAGAATAGTTAGATATCTGTTTACATTTTGAAAGAATATATTTGTAGATGCAAAAACATGTTCATCCCAGCACTACTTCCAGCTAACCAGGTCTATCCCTTCAGCATGTTTTGAATCAGCACTGCTATCTGTCTGTCTGCATGCCTGCCGGTCTGCCTCTCATTGTGTTCTAATGAGTGCCTGTAAACTGAAACACAATCCATCAGCAGCAGCCAGTTAGCCTGGAAATGAGGGAGTTTGGGGACCTGTGGTTAGTTCTTCCAGAGAAAGCTCAAAAAAAAAAAAAAAAATAGTGCCAAAATATTTAGTTTGCTGTCGTCTTTCACCCTGTGTGGAGTTTTGTCTGACTGGAGTTACAAATAGTAAATAAAAATATAGTGAGAGTCAATGAAAAGTCCCCACAAATATAGGAATGCAAACGTGTGTGTGTGTGTCAGTGTGTGTGCGTATGTGTGTGTAGAAAAATTAGGCTATGGGAGTGCAATATACAACTCCTGTGAAAAATATTGAGGATTACATACATTATACAATACATTATCGCACATTTTCAAACAAATTTCTGTGCTGATTGTGCTGCAACACGTTCATCATCACTCTACAGCCAATGAGATTATTGTGTGATAAAATATTATTGCGGGATAAAATATTTTATGTTCTAACATTACTTTAGATTGAGTGACATTGTCGTTGCAAATTATACAAATTATGACTGTTTGTTTACACGTGATCTGCAGTGTCAAGACATTCGAACCCTGGAATTACTGCAATATACACTGAGTGTACAAAACATTTGGATCACCATGCTAATATTGAGTTACACCCCCTTTTACCCTCAGAACAGCCTCAATTCGTCAGGGCAAGGACTCTACAAGGTGTCAAAATTGTGCCACAGGGATGGTGGCCCATGTTGACTCCAATGTTTCCCACAGTTATGTTAAGTTGGCTGGTGGATCTCTACTCCGAATAGCTCATTCCTTCTCATCCCACAGATGCTCAATTGGATTGAGATCTGGTAAGTGGGCAGGCCACTGCAGTAAGCTGAATTCACTGTCATGTTTGTGGAACCATTCCTGGACAATTCTAGCCTTGTGGTATGGGACATTATCCTGCTGAAAAAATGGATGCATGTACTCATGTGGTTTTCTCCATACCCTAGTCCTCCCATCAGAGTGAAACAGCAGGTACCGGGATTCATCAGACCAGGCAATGTTTTTCCAATCCTCCAGTGTCCAGTGTTTTCGTTCTAGCCAACTGCAACTGCAGTTTCTTGTGTTTTGCTGAAAGAAGTGGAACTCTGTTAGGTCGTTGGCTGCCCCATTCGTGTCAAGGTACGATGAGTTGTGCATTCTTTTATGGGTCTTTCGGAACCAATGTGGTACTGGACTGTCAGTTGACTAACTGTAGCCCATCTGTTGCTCTGCACAATTTGTGTCAGTCTCCTTTGGCCTCTTTCATCAATGAGCCGTTATCGACCACTGGCCTGCCGTTGGTTGGATGTCCTTTGGGTGGTGAACCATCCTTGATACACACTGGAAAATGTTGAGCGTGAAAAACCCAGCAGAGTTGCAGTTCTTGACACACTCAAATCGTCACATCTGGCACCTACTACTATACCCTGTTCAAAGGCACTAAAATCTTGTCTTGCCCATTTACCCTCTGAATGGCACACATGCACGATCCATGTCTTAGTTGTGTCAGGGCTTAAAAATTATTCTTTAACCTGACTCCCCTTCATCTCCACTGATTGAAGTGGATTTAACAGGTTACATCAATAAGGGATCATAGCTTTCACCTGGATTCACATGGTCAGTCTATTTCATGGAAAGAGCAGGTGTTCCTAATGTTTTGTACACTCAGTGTATTTTTTCATGTTCATACATGTATGGAAGAAATACTTGTGCAATATGGCATTCCATTTTAATCGTAACATACACTACTGCATTTATTGCTTTAAATTTACTGGCTAAAATCCATCCACATAACCAATAACCTCCAACACACTGTTGTGTGAAGCAACTTGAGTTCACGCGTGACATAAACTCACTCTTATAAGGTGCCTCTTGTTTCTGACACACAACCCTCAGAATGAACAATCCACTGCAACTACAGCTGGTACTTCTAACGGGCACAAAAAAAGGTTTATTTTTTTTATTGCAATAAATCTGTTATTATTGGCGATGAGCCCAGTCCTGTTAGCAGAAAGCAGTCTCCCCATAGATCGCTCTGAACACCTCGCTCCTGATGCCCAGAGGAAGTCTGAAGCGGCACACAGCTCTGCATGCTTAGGACAGCTCAGGGAATGTGCAGAGGCAGCCTCCAGAAGCTCTGCATACAGTTTTTAGTTATATTGGTAGATTATATACTTTAGTTCATTAGAGGTTTCTCTATTATTATTTTTATTTTCCATGTCAAAGTCTCAATCAGAACCCTTTTTTATACTTCTTATCTTTAGAAATGCAGTGAGGGAAAGTACAAGAACTGCCCTCTGCTCCACCAGCACAGAAAGAGGACATGAGTTCAGACTGCCTGGTCAGGCACAGCTTTGGCTAAACCAGACAGCAGTGACTATTGGTCCCCATTTGGTTCCAGGTCCCTAAAATGAAATGCTATACCTGCAGGTCTCCTCCGAGGACCAGGCTGCCTACCCCCCCCCCCCCCCCCCCCCCCCTTCCTCTTCTAAAGCTGTTTTACAATTCTGCCATTCTATACTGCACTCACAAGTTGTTTTTGTCACACAGCCCTGAAAAAGATAAATTACAATTATAACTACTGGTATTTCCAACAGGAAACAGACTTATTTTCCCAGTTTTAATCAAATCTATTATGTTGGCCACCTGCCCAGTTTTATTAACTTTGCACTTTTTACAACCAACTGTTGGTGTATTTGCACCTTTGGCATGTTTGATTCTGATTTGATTATTTGATTATAAATAAGTTGGTTTTATAACATACACATATAATACATACAACTCACAATTTAAACCATGCAATTGCAGTTTTCTAATCCCAAAACAACATACCTAAACAAGGCAATAGGCTAGACTCTAATCAGGCAACAGGCTAGACTTTAATCAGGTAACTACCTAGACTCTAATCAGGAAACGGAAGAGACTCTAATAAGGCATGGGCACCTCTGTCCTGAAGGGTGCTTCTACACCAGGGTTCATAGGAATACAAATGACTTACCTGGTTTAAGAGCTTGTTGTTGGTTTCATTGGTTCAACAATTAGGAACCTGGCTGTAACAAAGGCTGTGCAGGAAGGGCAGAGATGCTAATACTTGCTCCAGTGGTTGAGACTATGTGCTGTGCAGTATAGGAGGCTCAGGGCATTGTCATAGACTGATTAAGATGTGCAGTGCTGTTAGTCATGTGGCATTTACTCACAAATCTGTATTTGCTGCTATTTGTTCCAATGCCTATACAATATATTTAATATGTTTATTACCGCACTTTAAAATACTTGTTTTCTTTGTCTCTGTTCGACTATGCTTTACTACATTCTGCATGCCTTTACAGTATATTGGTATAGTGCAATAAACTGTTATAATGAATGGGAGGGCTGGCAGTAGAGAGAGAGAGAGAGAGAGAGAGAGAGAGAGAGAGAGAGAGAGAGAGAGAGAGAGAGAGAGAAGGATAGAAAGCAATAGAAGAGCCCTCTCCAAAAGCATTTAAGCTTTAAGATTCTGCTTCCGGAAGGGGACAAAACTTGGCTGTGAAGGATCTACAAACAAAATACTAACAAGTGGAGGATGGAAGCGGAGCTTTGGAGCTGGATCAGAGAGAGGGGGATCGAATGGCGGCAGGTTTTCTGGTTGCAGGGAGACTGTTATGCGTATACCAGATGTCTCTCTCTCTCTCTCTCTCTCTCTCTCTCTCTCTCTCTCGCTCTCTCGCTCTCCTCCACCCTCTCGGATCAACACTGTACAGGCCGGGCCTCTCCCTGTAGGCTGAGAGAATCCCAAGTAAGGACACAGGCTGGCAGCTGCAGTGTAAACTAATCACAGGAGAGGAAAAGGGATACACCAAACCCTCTTCCTGTCAGCAAAGACGTCAAGGTGAACTGGGACACCTTAAATAACCAACAACCCCCCTACTCACCCCCACCCTGCAGTCAGAGATTAGAGCACACGACCCCCTACCTAGCACACAGAGATTAGAGCAAACACCACCCTACCTGGGACACACAGATTAGAGCACACAACACCCTGCCCCAAACACACAGATTAGAGCACACAACCCCCTACCCCGAACACACAGATTACAGCATACAAACCCCTACCCGGAACACACAGATTAGAGCACACAACCTCCTAGCTAGCACACAGATTAGTGCACATGACTCCTACCTTGCACACACAGATTAGAGCACACAACCCCCTAGCTAGCACACAGATTAGAGCACACAACCCCTTACCCAGAACACGCAGATTAGAGCACACAACCCCCTACCTGACATACAGATTAGAGCACATGACCCCCTACCTATCACACAGATTAGAGCTCACAACCTCTACTGGCTATAACTACTGTACATTAACGTTCGTGAGGGGGGATTCTAAAGACAGAGATTGGATGAGTGGGCTTTGCTGAAGCAGGATCACTTCAGTGCCACCCACACAAGCATGTATGATCCAGCTGCTTCCTCTTTGTTGTCAATGCTAAAGCATACCAAATGTTCTAATTTGTACAGTAGAGTGATATTGGTCCATGACCCTGCAGGAGACAAGCACCTAATCAACAAGCTGGCAGAAAGATTTTTTTTAATGTTAAAAGAAAAGATGTTATGATTGGGGGTTGATGTAGGAATGACAGGCATACTGCAAACATGGCAAATTAATTAAAAATAATAAATATTTGTAAAAACACACTACATGTGTATTTTATTATTGTAAGATACATTTATTCATAGCTTAAAAATATTATTGTAATTGTGGCCATTAACACTGGCTTATCCACATACTATATTGCATATCTATAGACTACGTCTAATTAATTGGATGAAATGCAGGAATCAGAATGTATCATAGACGCTGTCTGTCTGATGTTATGATCTAGCCTTATTATCATGTGACACTACTATTGAAAATGTTGCCCTTGTGTTGCCTGAAAATAATGCATCGTCCTAAGTGGCAGACATGTTGCCAGTGTGTTGCCGTGGTGTTTCCGGGGTGTTGACAAGGGTGGTCACATGAGGCCACAAGTCAGCAAAAAGTCGCCTGTGTGACTAGGTCTTAAGAGAGCAGTCTGTCTCCCCTGCTTCTGTGTGCTGTGTGTCTGAGAGAGTAGTCTGTCTCCTCTGCTTCTGTGTGCTGTGTGTCTAAGAGAGCAGCCTGTCTCCTCTGCTTCTGTGCTGTGTGTCTGTCTGAGAGAGCAGTCTGTCTCTTCTGCTTCTGTGTGCTGTGTGTCTGAGAGAGCAGTCTGTCTCCTCTGCTTCTGTGTGCTGTGTGTCTAAGAGAGCAGCCTGTCTCCTCTGCTTCTGTGCTGTGTGTCTGTCTGAGAGAGCAGTCTGTCTCCTCTGCTTCTGTGTGCTGTGTGTCTGAGAGAGCAGTCTGTCTCCTCTGCTTCTGTGTGCCGTGTGTCTAAGAGAGCAGTCTGTCTCCTCTGCTTCTGTGTGCTGCGTGTCTAAGAGAGCAGTCTGTCTCCTCTGCTTCTGTGTGCTGTGTGTCTAAGAGAGCAGTCTGCCTCCTTTGCTTCTGTGTGCTGTGTGTCTAAGAGAGCAGTCTGTCTCCTCTGCTTCTGTGTGCTGTGTGTCTAAGAGAGCAGTCTGTCTCCTCTGCTTCTGTGTGCTGTGTGTCTAAGAGAGCAGTCTGACTCCTTTGCTTCTGTGTGCTGTGTGTCTAAGAGAGCAGTCTGTCTCCTCTGCTTCTGTGCTGTGTGTCTGAGAGAGCAGTCTGTCTCCTCTGCTTCTGTGTGCCGTGTGTCTAAGAGAGCAGTCTGTCTCCTCTGCTTCTGTGTGCCGTGTGTCTAAGAGAGCAGTCTGTCTCCTCTGCTTCTGTGTGCTGTGTGTCTGTCTGAGAGAGCAGTCTGTCTCCTCTGCTTCTGTGTGCTGTGTGTCTGAGAGAGCAGTCTGTCTCCTCTGCTTCTGTGTGCTGTGTGTCTGTCTGAGAGAGCAGTCTGTCTCCTCTGCTTCTGTGTGCTGTGTGTCTAAGAGAGCAGTCTGTCTCCTCTGCTTCTGTGTGCTGTGCGTCTAAGAGAGCAGTCTGTCTCCTCTGCTTCTGTGTGCTGTGTGTCTAAGAGAGCAGCCTGTCTCCTCTGCTTCTGTGTGCTGTGTGGCTCTCTGAGAGAAGTCTGTCTCCTCTGTGCAGAGCTATGACAGGCATGGCTGCTCTGAGTCTGGGCCAGGCTCCTGTTACAGACATTGTGCCAGTTCCCATGGGCTGAGGTCCAGGTAAACTGTCAAATCTCACTTCCACCTGCCCAATGCTAGGGTTGAAAGAGCTGCTAGCCCTCAGTCAAACTTTTGCTCAACCTCCAGCTCTTTTTTATTTATTACAGGATCAATGGGAACCATATTCCACAATGGGGATGATTGTCATCAACCAAGTCAAAATTATTTTGATGAAATCATTTATTAAGCATTTAAGAAACACTTTTTTTTTTTTTCAAAAAGCATGCTAGGGTAGTAAAATAATCAAATAGTTAATTGCATTTACAATATCAAAGAATGGTTCCATCTTTATCAGACCAAAGAAGATTTTTTTTTATTTTTTATTCTAAAATCAATCCAGAAATGACAACGTACTGATAGAGACGACAAATACACAATAAATTAATAGTTGGTGTTTAGGTACAGCAGTGGGGTAGCTGTGCATCTCAGCATTTACCTCAATGTATCTGTACTGTTATTCAGTGTCAGACCCAAGGCTTTTGAAACTGAACACCTCAACATTTCAACAGTTTCTGTAAAAGGCCACACAAGCCCATTCCCTAAATATTGAACCCCTCAGTATATCACCCCCTGAACCATCCCAGCTCCTCCTCAGTGTTCAGAAAATAATGGACGGACCTGTCCACCCTAGACTCACAATGAGGAATGGAACCGTAGTCTGCACAAGCAGTTCTTGTAAACCAGAAGGAAGAGCTGCCTTTGCTGCATTATTATTAGTATTATTAGTATATTTGGCAGACGCCTTTATCCAAGGCGACTTACAAGTGTTAAGCATATTTGTTGTATAAGACGAGTTGCTAGGAGTCACACTGCCCATACTCCCACAACCTGATTGAGTGTGGTTGGCAATAAATATAGAAACAAGCATACTTTCACAAACAAAGGTTCTTGAGATTGTCCTTAGAAACCATACAAGCTGACGGCTGTCCTCCCCACCAAGGCCGCTGCAACATCCTGGAGTGCTTTCTGTGAAAAGATGCTTAGAACTAATTCTATTGTGCACGTGTCCTGGAACTGAACAGCTTCCAAACAGATTCATCCATCTGACTTACATGTACACTCAAAAAATGAACTTGTCCAGCTGACACCCAAAACCTTGCCAAGATTCATGACAACACTAAAATACTCCAAACAACAGTCAAAACCCTTCTAGCTTCAAGTCATCAGTCATTTATAACAACAATAAATATAAAGAAATTGATGAATATTATTTTCAGGTACTCAGCACAATATGATCAAGCAGAATTATCAAACAAACAAACTAGTAACATGCATGCATGTGTGTGCTGACTAATACCCTCTTGAGACAGCAAGACCTGCAGCATAATTTCATGTATTAAACTTTTATTAATGTACCTTTACAGAGAGACAAAGTAAGCAATGAAGGGATTTCTATCAGCTGCTATAAAAAATTATGGCAAGAATCTGTGCTTTTTAAATATTGTCAAAAAAAAAAAAAGGTATAAGGGATGTGCAGGAAGTCATCTGGACCCCAAACCTTTTTTTCCATGCACTCAAAAAGAAACAAGAATTGAGGTTCAAAATAGAAGCTGAAGAGTCAGTGATCAGGTAAGTAAGAACAAAAAGGCATGTTAAAAGCAATAAAGAGATGATATTAGATATGTTTTTTTTTTCTTTGTCTAACATTATGATTGACAAATGGTGATCTCCTGAATAAAGTAATAGAAAGTGCTGGAATGTGCTCTTGCACATTGATAGTTTTTATAGCTCATGGCTCCAGAACAAAGTTACACCATTAATGATCAGTATTGGTGATACAACAGCACATTAGTGTGGTCAGTATAAGGCACTGTGGTGCAGAAAGCAGTGCTCTCCTCAGTGGCACCATGCAAGGACATATGTTTGTGTCCGTGTTCAGAGAATGGGCTTTAACAGGATATGAATATGTACTACCGGAAAGCAACCATCTCTAATCCTGACACTGGAATAAACTGACTTTTACATTACCTTCCTCTTGTGTCTTTAGTTTATCTTACAAATTGCTTCCTCAGTAGTCAGCATTAATACACTTCCACATAAACCAGTGGTCCTCAAAGTAATTTGGGTACGAGCATAAATTAAACTTACTTGGCTGTTTGCGGGCATGCTGACTATTGCATAGGTTCTTATCTTAAATATTGCCTTCCTGTGATATATATATATATATATATATATATATATATATATATATATATATATATATATATATATATATATATAT
The DNA here is from genome assembly GCF_017654505.1 of Polyodon spathula. NCBI lineage: Eukaryota > Metazoa > Chordata > Actinopteri > Acipenseriformes > Polyodontidae > Polyodon > Polyodon spathula. The sequence continues at coordinate 23,064,564 of NC_054546.1, forward strand.
ATATATGGTTTTTTAGTGGGAGTTATTCTTGGCTCACTCTGATAAGGCCAAGTCTCAGGCAGTAATTGTGCATGCTGCGCTTATTCTTTAAATAATTTATATAAAATACGCAAAGAAAATATTTTTAAATAGCATGTTTACACAGATAACCATGAATAAACAGAAATAAAAGAGGATAGATGGTGTCTCGCTTTGTTTCAATTTGGCAAATATGTCAACACTACTCTGTTTTAAAGATTGTCATCTCCAGTACAATTATTCAGAGAAAGTGGATTCATAACTAAATCTACTACAGTGTTTCCCTTGTCTGGTAAAATTAAAAATATATATATAGAGAAAATGTAATTATAAATAATGAAATGTATTATTTTTCGCAATAACAATCGGCAAAATCCAGTGCTTACCCGGCATATTAACACCCCGGCTCTGCTCACGAATGATTGGACAGCTGTCAGATCTTTTACTTTCCCATTGGCTACTCACTTGCCTTTAATTTTCATGCAGAATACTGTGAACTGCCTCTGCTTGCTTATGATTGGACAGCTGTGTAAAACTTGGCAGATAATTGACTCTCCTATTGGTTACACTTACTGTCAGTACCTACAACTGAAACAGACACAGTTTATGTCCCACCCAGCTAACTTACAATTGGGCTACCGCAGAGAAAATGCAGATTTTCAATCGGTTGATCGAATAGCAGAAGCCCTTCAAAAAAAAAAAAAAAAAAAAAAAAAAAAAAAAAAAAAAAAAATATATATATATATATATATATATATATATATATATATATATATATATATATATATATATATATATGTCGAGTACGTACAAGCACAGCATAAACGAGCAGCGCTGTCAACAGACTGCTGTGACGCTGTTGTTGGAAAACGTGTTTAAAGCGTCCTTTATTTTCCCATGCTACGACCCGCTTGAAAAACCGGGATATTCAATGGTGACTATTCAAGATGCAGATGCAGTCCCAGACTCAAGTCTTTGCCTCACAACAGCCTTTACACCCTAGCAGCACAACACAACTCTATTGCCATGATTCTTGGAGAACAGGCCCTGGATTGAGATAACATGGAATCTGTTCAACCTTTCCACCACAGTCAGGGTAGGGCTACCATGAAGCAAGCTAGTTAGCCAAAAGAAAAGTTTAGCTTGACAAATTACATTTATTTTATTACATTTCTATTTTGTAAAATAGTGAAGCCCTACTTTTATTTCAAAATCAAAACTAAACAAAGCAGACCTCAATCAGTCTGTCCCTTACAAATAATCAGCTTGACAATAAGAGCTTTAAAATGAATTACACTTAACAATAAGAACTTTAAAATTAAATAAACACGCTCAATTCAAAACTGTTTGGGCAACGCAATTCCAAAAAAAGACGCACTGAAGTCACAGAGCTCTGTTTAAACCCCCAGCTATGCCTTATCAATCCCATTATAAACAAAGGACAACTGCTGACATTACAGTATTCAGATATATGCTACAAAATTCAAAGGTTAAGTCAAGCAAACTAACAGGTAGCAATTAATCATGAGTGATGCCGCCATCAAAACTACATTTACAAAGTGTTATTAAAACTCTGTGGCAGGTTTCAAAAAGCTGCCAGTGCAGACATTAATCTTTGTCAACATCTTTCCTGGAACCAAATGCTAATCAAAGTTTACCCAAGCTAATATACAGATAGATCTTCTATTCCCCAATGTCATCAAACAATGGGGCCCAGTTCCTGTGTCTATAAAGAGATCCTAAGGCTCTGGACTAAGCTATGTGTTAGCTGGCACTGAAAATAAACAAAGCATGGGAGTCATCCGGACACTGCTAAGTGACAGACAGCAGACAGGTGGACAGGCATCTGACAGCATCCACCCCCTGTCTCCCCACTACTGCTAATAGCCAACAGCAAGCAGCACTCAAGAGCTGCTGTCCATTCATTGTTTGGTCCATTTATAGGAAGGTGCATGATGAACAGACAACTGTAAGCAGGTGGTTAATTACCTACATGGAGCACTCCTAAAAAAGGATTTTGCAGAGAAGGGAAGCTACGTTGTTTCCCGTTAAGAGATAAGACAACCCTGTAGGAACACTTTCAAACAAGTTTCAAAATCCCACCAGGACCCATTACAATCCCAGTGTATAGCCACTAAGAAACCCTTGCAGAACCATTAGCAGCATTACCAGCAAAGGCAATGGATTTGGCACAAACAAACACTGTGTTTCTGACATATAGGCAGTCATAAACTGATCTAGACTGTTGTTGTCACATTTTTTTAATGTTTCTATAATATTAAACTATGTTCATAAACGTATGTATTGAATAAGTCATGAGTTAAAGCTTTGTGAATCAAAGCAGATGTAGTGTCTTAAAACAAGTAGATTTGTCACTTATTTTTATGGTGTGCTGTACCAACGTGCAGTTGTATTTAAGGGAGCTATGGTATTGCTGGCAGTGCGAAGAAGACTTAAAGAGCATTCCAAAAAGATGATGCACAGAATTCAAGAACATGTTGTTCCCTTTGATACTGATGTCAGTAGACTGAAGTTTTTCTTAAGAACTAATTAACATTGATGAAGATCACAGTGCATTTAAAGATTCAATTCATTACAGTACTCAAAGAAATTAAATAACACATTTTCTTAACATCGAAATCTATAGAAAGCATAAGCAATATTGCAGTCATCAGTGACCATCATGAGTGCTTTCTGATTGAATCTAGTCTCCTTGATCATTGCGGTTTAGTTGTTGATGAGAGCTGTAATCCTCATTTAACACGAAACAAACAGCTGCAGGTTCTGACACCAAATTAGAACCAAAGCCTGCGCATGGCCATTTCTGTTCTTTCCCACAGTTGTTTCCGCTACGTATCGCTACTATGAGAAGCACCCTGGCGTTTCTAATTATTTAACTGCTTACACCTGGAGACAGGAGCTGGGAAGCTGGTGAAAACAGTGGCTGCGGGGCAAGAACCAATTTCAAGGTGGAAGTTGTTTTCTGTCAAACTGAATTTATTACATCGTTCCACAGAACTTGCTGGAGATAGACCTCCCACTCCTGTTACAAAGAAAACAATCAAAGTGGAGATCCAACCAGGAGAGACAAAGCAGAGCAACCAGACCCCCTTCCTCTTTACATAATGAAGAGGGGACAATTAAGAAAATACTGTAAAATTAGCTGAGGCAATAGGGGTCCAAAATGCAAGCAGTGAGAGTGCAATTCAAAGTGTTTAAGTCACTAACTCATACCTTCTATCATGTGTTTCATATAATATGAAATTAATTCATTTTTGCATATATATAATATAAATATATAGGAAAGAGAAAATTGTACAGGCCCATGTGCTTCCATTTAAGATGTGATTTACAGCTTTGCCAGAATTTCCCCTGTTTGTTTTTGGAGAGAAATAGGATATTTTAAGGTAAAAATACAATGTTTTAAAAACATTATGACTGTACATGACTAAAGCAGCAGCTACTTAAGAAACTGGCAAAAATGTGAAGGTAAGAAACATCAGTGCAGCTGTGCAGATGGTACTGTCATGCAACCAGGCTTGCTGCATGTGTGGTGTGTGCATCTGCATCAGTAAGTGCTGAATGCAGGACTGGTTTAGGGTGGTAAAGGTTGAAGAACCCCTTTAAAAACACAAATAAAAGGATTTTATATGGTCTTCTATCATTGAACACCAGTTTTGAAGACATCTGAAACATGCTATTGTCTAATAAGACAAATGTATCAGCATCTTAGCCCTCATTATACTGCTAATAAAACTCATTTTCTAGTGTTCCAAACATGTTTGACCTGCAAGGGATGCTAACCGATGCCTATTTCAACAAGCACTTCTTAAAGAGGCAAAAGGAGGCAAATATAACAGAGGGTGGGTGATGCACTGCGGGATCTGGTAGCTGCAGAGACACTGTTTGCTAATTGTCTGTGTGACCTTGGGATAGCTCTATTCATAGCCTGGCTGTACCGTTGCATCATATACCTCAATGACAGCACCAATTTAACACAAAGGGAAACTGACAACGCCAGGCTCCTGAAAGATATTTCCACCTGCTGCTGCTGCTGTGTGAAGCAAAGATGACCAAGCCAAGCTACCACGTGCTCCATTTCAAAACCACACACTTGCACACTGTAAGCGTAAACTTCACTGACACAAACAGATAAAACATATAATGCATCTTTAAAAGGACATGCAGATTTCTGGACCTTGCACAAGACTTTGAAACCTATTGAGCTAGAGTCTCAAAGCTATTTCAAATCACCATTTGCAGTTAAAAACCTCAACGCTTGCAAACTCCAACATTAAATGTCTGAGGCCCAGATTTATAAAACGATTGCGCATGTTATGCGACCATAAAACATGCGCTGAGAGTTCTGAATTCTTGGATGGGATTTATATAACACACACAATGGCATAAACATGTGATGTTATTTGTGAGGGCAATGGCTCTATGCACTTTATCTATTGATGCATTTGGTTTCTGAACGAAACCGCTAAAATTAGGAGGGGATTTTGCAAATGAGGTCCCTAATAAATTCTCAGTCTAATTTCTTAAGCTGCTGGTAATTGTGGGCCTCGTATTTGCTTATTATTTTAAGAACTCTGAAAAGCAGGCGTTAATTTGCCACAGTCAGACAGTAGGCTATATAAAAGGCAAGGTGATGTGGAAGACTTGTCTGCAGCAAAAATGAGACATTGTTTCCAAGAACAAAGAAACATTTAATAACATTTTGCAGAGCTCATTTTTTAAGCCTTCTGATCAAGTCAGTATATAAATTACGGTTTATAATACAGGTACTGTATTGTTTTGCAAACTCCAATTTTCAATACATGTTCCATAGCTTACATATCAAAACAGAAAGTTTGCAAATAGAGAATATAGAATCAATGTAAAAAAAAGGTTCTTGGAGGCACTTAAAAAGCAAGGTTCTAACAAGAGCCTTTACTTCTTAAAAGAACGGTGGAGGAGAGTAAGAAAAGATCGATATTCTGAGAAGAGCAAAAGAAAAAATCACATACAACGAGCTCATCCTCCAACTTTATTTTAGTAATGTCTATAGAATGTATTTTTTGTACTATGATATTCTGATATTTAATCAGGCAGTATTGTTAAATTCAAGTTGGAAAGAAAATGGTAAAAAAAAGGATAGAGGGACAGATGACACAGTTACAGTGGCTTGCAAAAGTATTGACCCCCCTTGGCATTTTTCCTATTTTGTTGCCTTACAACCTGGAATTAAAATGGATTTTTATTTGGATTTCATGTAATGGACATACACAAAATAGTCCAAATTGGTGAAGTGAAATGAAAAAAATAACTTGTTTCAAAAAATTCTAAAAAATAAATAACGGAAAAGTGGTGTGTGCATATGTATTCACCCCCTTTGCTATTAAGCCTCTAAATAAGATCTGGTGCAACAAATTACCTTCAGAAGTCACATAATTAGTTAAATAATGTCCACCTGTGTGTAATCTAAGTGTCACATGATTTGTCACATATATAGTATATATACACCTGTTCTGAAAGGCCCCAGAGTCTGCAACACCACTAAGCAAGGGGCACCACCAAGCAAGCGGCACCATGAAGACCAAGGAGCTCTCCAAACAGGTCAGGGACAAAGTTGTGGAGAAGTACAGATCAGGGTTGGGTTATAAAAAAATATCTGAAACTTTGAACATCCCACAGAGCACCATTAAAGCCATTATTAAAAAAATGGAAAGAATATGGTACCACAACAAACCTGGCAAGAGAGGGCCACCCACCAAAACTCACGGACCAGGCAAGGAGGACATTAATCAGAGAGGCAACAAAGAGACCAAAGATAAGCCTAAAGGAGCTGCAAAGCTCCACAGCGGAGATTGGAGTATCTGTCCATAGGACCACTTTAAGCCGTACACGCCACAGAGCTGGGCTTTATGGAAGATTGGCCAGAAAAAAGCCATTGCTTAAAAAAAAAAAAAAAAAAAAGCAAACACGTTTGGTGTTCGCCAAAAGGCATGTGGGAGACTCCCCAAACATATGGAAGAAGGTACTCTGGTCAGATGAGACTAAAATTGAGCTTTTTGGCCATCAAGGAAAACGCTATGTCTGGCGCAAACCCAACACCTCTCATCACCCCGAGAACACCATCCCCACAGTGAAGCATGGTGGTGGCAGCATCATGCTGTGGGGATGTTTTTCATCGGCAGGGACTGGGAAACTGGTCAGAATTGAAGGAATGATGGATGGAGCTAAATATAGGGAAATTCTTGAGGGAAACCTGTTTCAGTCTTCCAGAGATTTGAGACTGGGACAGGACAATGACCCTAAGCCTACTGCTAAAGCAACACTCGAGTGGTTTAAGGGGAAACATTTAAATGTCTTGGAATGGTCTAGTCAAAGCCCAGACCTCAATCCAATTGAGAATCTGTGGTATGACTTAAAGATTGTTGTACACCAGCAGAACCCATCCAACTTGAAGGAGCTGGAGCAGTTCATCCCAGTGGCTAGATATGCCAAGCCTATAGATACATACCCCAAGAGACTTGCAGCTGTAATTGCTGCAAAAGGTGGCTCTACAAAGTAATGACTTCGCGGGGGGGGGGGGGGGGGGGGGGTAAATACTTATGCACGCTCAAGTTTTCTGTTTTTTTGTCTTATTTCTTGTTTGTTTCACAATAAAAAATATTTTGCATCTTCAAAGTGGTAGGCATGTTGTGTAAATCAAATGATACAAACCCCCAAAAATCCATTTTAATTCCAGGTTGTAAGGCAACAAAATAGGAAAAATGCCAAGGGGGGGTCAATACTTTCGCAAGCCACTGTAGTTTGTAGCTAGAGCAAGTACAGTTTTTTGACCATATATACCAAACAGATATGCTTTAAAATCATACATAGAGTAAGAATTACAGACAAACATAAGAAATAGGAGAGTTGTAACTGCATAAGACTTTAAGAAGATATAAGTTATAACTAAACTGAAGACCGGAATTATTCTATACGAAATAAGAAGGTAGATTAATAGGTGAAGCACAGTAACTGGATGATGTATCTTAATGTATAAGCAACTTACTACAAACTCTGAAGTGGTACATTTGTTTATTAAGAAGCCAGCGCACATTCTATGTTTTATTCATTTGTCCTGGTGATGTATTTTGAGCTTGTAACACATCTTCATCTGTTACAATTACTGCTTGTACCAAAATCTCCAATTATATATTGGTAAATTTCAGTTTTCACTTCCGAGCATCCTCATCACCATGGCTAGTACCAGGCTGAGGTCTTTGTGTGACATTTATTTTCTTTTGGAATGTGTAGCATACACATGCAGGGTTTACCCAAACCCACTATTTAGGTATGCAATTCTCCACCGCTAATTGCGGTATTTAAATTGGTTGATTGCGGAATCGCCTGCTTCACCTAATTAGTCTTATAAAATATGTCGTTATTTTGGCGATGAGTGCGGCCATACTGAACATGCACATTACATGGCTTTTTGCGGTCAGTTTTTCACCTTTATACATTTCGGCCTGAGTTCTTCATTTCTCCTTTCTTAAAACATGTGCTAATGATGATTTGGGGTAATTTGGTAAGAACTCTTAGCTATGAGAATACAGTTTGTTCAACTACTGAACTTTGCATAGGTTACAGTATATATATATATATATATATATATATATATATATATATATATATATATATATATATATATATATATATATAGATTAACTCGGGTTAGTTAAGCTCGAGACTCAAACCTACCTGGTTCAGCAAAATAAAGCCAGTGCCGATCTACAGATGAACTCCCTTATAAAGACACACGATTCTTTAGTGTTGCTAAAATATTGTATTGGGTCCCTTATGTTTTCCTTTTCTCTCCTCTTTTGTCATTTCTTTTTGTGAATAACATTTGTTTTTGAGAAAACAAATGTTTTTCAGACGATAAAGAAGGGAGTGCATATTACAATATATAAACATTCATGGGAGAAACAATCCATTTCTAAGTCGCACATAATCCCAGCAGGAGATATGGGGGTCTATTTTAATAACTGATTCCCTGACCCCTGTATCATAACTAAATACAAATATATACAGGAATACAGCTTTTAGGGCAGCGGAATTTAGTTCATTATAACATCCCCTCTTTGTTTAGCTAAAATCAGTCTGATGAGATTATCAGTGAACAGTCCGGGCTGACTGGCTTCTTTTCTGATCGTAGATTGAACCAACAACATACAGTAAGGGATGGGGGTGTGGGGGTTGGGGGTGTCCTACCTGGGGGGCAGACGCAGCTGTGGGGGGCTTCTCTGGCTTCTCTGGTCCGAGGCAAGCGGGCGGTCAGTTTCTGCAATGAAAATAGAAGAACTTGACTTGCATTTGATGTCTGCTTCTGTGTGTCCTTGAAGTCCTTTCTGTTTCTGGAGAGTGCAGCGACAGCTCAAGCAGTGGGCGAGTCTCTGAGCTTTAGACTGCAGTAGGACAGTTTAAAGAAAATATATTTGTATTTTTATTAAAGTAAGATAGATGTCATAATCTTGTTTTACAGACAGCCCACAAATAGCTGTTATTTTTTTTTTTTTAAATAAACAACCAGAGAATTACAATATATTTGTACAGTTGACATATGAGGCTTAGAAGATCAAGACAGATAAATATATTATTATTATTATTATTATTATTATTATTATTATTATTATTATTATTATTATTATTATTAAAGGGATAGATTTGTCATTATCTAATGCATGTTTAATATTATATAATGTGAATTATCTGTCATTCTCTAAATTGAAGGCCCGTTACTGCTGTTTCATTTGGAATGGATTAACCCAGCACAGTGGTTCAGCTCGATGGTAGGAACTGAAACGAGAGCGGACCCAGAGCTCTAGAGTGCAAGCTTTCCTGACATGAATAATGCAAATTTAAATAGCTCTGCTGATACTGGGAAGGCTTCAGCAGCTGCAAACAGTCAAGTGCCAGCTGCTTCTTCTGCCCTGTATCACAGCAGTATCTAGGTACATAGGTCAGTTAAAATAAACTGGGGTAATGATTATTACCACGTTCCTTCTGGGGCATTGCATTCTCATGAATGACCCTCATTAAGAGTTACAACTTCCTTGCAGTATTGCCAACCACACCTCTGCAGAAATCATGAGACAAACTCTTAGAGATCAAGAAATTTGGCATTCCATTTGCAAGATTTATTTTTTTCAAAACACAAACCAATATTTAAATGCTAAGTGACAACCAATACTTTCAGTTGTTTTTTTAAACCTCTTTAAAACAGCTTACATTAAGTCCATAACATCCCAAAAAACCTCTTAGAAACCTCTATTATTGCTTCTCAAAATGCATAATAAAATCAAACAATCCAAATCATCATTCAGCATTGCAAACAACATGGTCTATTGTCATACTTGTTACTGTTGTGGAGACAGCTGCTGTGAGGACAGCTAGTGTGAGGACAGCTAATGTGAGGACAGCTAATGTGAGGACAGCTAGTGTGAGGACAGCTGATGTGAGGACAGCTACTGTGAGAACAGCTAGTGTGAGGACAGCTAGTGTGAGGACAGCGGCTGAGAGTACAGCTAGTGTGAGGATAGCTAGTGTGAGGACAGCTACTGTGAGGACAGCTACTGGAATGTTGCATGTTCAGCAGTATGAAGGAGCTGGGAAGCAGCTGCTCCAGTCTGGGTTGAATTTGCATCTACAGTGTTTGCCCTTCTTTGAGTTTTCCGCCATGACTAATGTATATCTTTCGAACAGTGAAAAATCTCGAGATCCAACAGTACTGTCGCAAGATTACGAGCAGGTCTTAATTTAATTTAGAAATTGCGTGTCTCGCGATCAATTCGCGAAAGTTGGCAATACTGTCCTTATGACATTTTTGTGCAGTCTTAGATACAGAAGCACCTGCCAACCAAGTGCTTCATACAATTGTATCACAGTCCAGAGTATCACAGTGCAGTATTCATACATTTCAGAATACATTGTCATTTACATCAATCAGTCATGTGAGGGTCAGCACAGGAAACACATTACTGCTTCTTTGTGTATCCTGTGTGGTCTATACCACAGCAATTCTTTTGAACATATTTCTGACTGTTTTGTTATTATTTTATGCACACATTATAGGTAAATAAACAAGGGATTTTTTTTTCTAATGTCTGCCAGAAGAAAGTGAACATTTCTTTTAAACATCATAGTGTACCCAGTTCATGTTCCCTCCTGCAGCAATTCTGGGGCTGATATAAATGAATGGCATATTGTGGGAACAGTGTGATCTGGACACACAGCAATCCTTAGAAGAGATTTTTTTCTTCTGGCAAATGTTCCCAAGTAATGTTGAGGAATGTACTGACCAGCTGATTATGACCCATGGTGTGTGATTAAAATGTAAACAGTCGGCATTATGTTTAAAAAATATAACACTGCGATAAGGACAACATGGGACACAGCAAAGGCAGCACAATATATTGTAAACTTTGCAGGGTGTTCTGTAACAGTTTAACACATCTCAGTATTTGCTTGTTATTAGAACCACAAAGATTAAAGGCTGCCAAACACCAGATGTGATGCGTTATTTTTTCATTCTGCAGCAAGATGCTTTCAAAGCGACATGACCACACACACCAAGCGACACTGAGGCGATGCAACAGGTTTGAAAACTGCCCGATATAACTATTAAAAATTGCAATTAACAAAACTATGATCAAAACTGGTACATAGTCATCAACATGATGTGAAAATTATGTGACTTCTCTGATGGTATTTCAACATATATGGCAATAAATCATACGTACTAGGCTTATCCAGTGTTCCCATATATTGTCTTTTAAATTGGTATCTTTATATTGTGATAACCTTTATCATAAAGCTCTGTTTTTCCATGGCAAGTATTATTATTTCCTTTGTCATTCTGGATACTGCTTCACCCTGCTGGACCACATGCATTAAAGCTGTTCTCTGATTGTTCAATGCCCTAGTTGTCGCACAGATTTAATCCTTTTTATTTCGCGTCGTTCCAGTGTCGCCCTGGTGCCCCTCTCATGTTGCCTGTCGTGTCACCTGTGGTGTGAAAGATGCATCGCTGCAGTTTCGCTTGTCGCATGGTGTCTGGTGTGTAGCAGCTTTAGAGGTCCTTACACACCAGATAAGACACGACATAGCGATGAGAGAAAACCAATAAAACCTCTGCTTTTCAATAGTGCCCTTCACACCAAAGGCGACACAAATTCGATGAAAAAAAGCGATGAAAAAAAATACAACCTGTTCCTACTTTTTGCGAATTAGTCACGCAACAAATACACAACTGAGCAATCAGAGAACAGCTTCATGTCAATGGCTTGAAATCAAGCCATGTTTCACTTTCACTCAAAATGGAAAAGATCACATATGCAGTATCTAATTTCCTATCTATAAAAACGCTGAAGCAAAAAATGTAATATGGGAGTCAATTTCTAATGATCTAGGCGTGCCTGGTTTGTATAATTTCATACATGATGCATATGCATATCGCCTAATATATTGCCATTCTCATCAGGCCCATAATAATAAGAATAATGATGATGATAATAATAAAAGTAATAACAGCAGTAATAATAAGAGCACTTCCTCTTCTCGATCAGCCATTTTATATTGCGTTTGTTTGTTAGTAATCTTACTTTCTTAAAGACTTGGCAAATTTCCAGCTGTCGCGTTGTGTCTGTGATCGCTTTTGGTGTGTATGGTGTTTTCGCAGCAAATGTGTCGTGTCACCCCAGTAAAAATCGATTTGCGTCTGGTGTGTAAATGCCTTTAGCAAACACTCTAACAAGGTAAGGGGACAGTAAAAAAAGATAAGGCTGAGGACACTCAGCTTAGTACTCTGTGAGTCTCCCTCTCCACTCAGCTCAGTACTCTGTGAGTCTCCCCCTTCACTCAGCTCAGTACTCTGTGAGTCTCCCCCTTCACTCAGCTCAGTACTCCGTGAGTCTCCCCCTTCACTCAGCTCAGTACTCTGTGAGTCTCCCCCTTCACTCAACTCAGTACTCTGTGAGTCTCCCCCTTCACTCAGCTCAGTACTCTGTGAGTTTCCCCCTTCACTCAGATCAGTACTCTGTGAGTCTCCCCCTTCACTCAGCTCAGTACTCTGTGAGTCTCCCCCTTCACTCAGCTCAGTACTCTGTGAGTCTTCCCCTTCACTCAACTCAGTACTCTGTGAGTCTCCCTCTCCATTCAGCTGAACTCAGTATTCTGTCAGTCTCCCTCTCCACAGCTCAGTACTCCATGTCTCCCCTCAACTCAACTCTCAGTACTCTGTGTCTCTCCTCCACTCGGTTCTCAGTACTCTGTCAGCCTCCTTCTCCACAGCTTGCACTGTTTGGTGACTAACCCCTGTAGACTATACTTTGTCAGTGTTGCTGACAGCTCTAATGCCAATAACCAGCCAGCTTCAATCTGCCCTTCATGATATATTACATACTTAAAGCTTTAAGTTCAAAGAACAGAGCAACACCAATAAGGGATCCCAATTTGAGGGTTCTAATTATGAAAATTACAGTTTTGGTTCCACATTAGCATCTCTTTTCTGTCTTTTATTTACTTAATTAGCTAAGCTACAATAACAATGGATGCTGTGTGTTTAATAGAACACATTCAAACCTTATTTCTCTGTTACATAAATACACTATAGGTATACTGTATAATGCAGATTATTAGTACAATTTAAAATGTTTTAAATTGTACTAAATAATGTATTAGTAACATTTAAATGTTGACACTGCCCATAAACTCAACTGGGACGGTGTTCTCCACCAGTTAGGAATTTTTGCCCCCCTTATTAAAGTCAATAAACAGGTTTTAGGGCTAACATGTTGAGATGATTAAAATTAAGGATGCACCGAATCCAGGATTTGGTTTCAGATTCGGCCCGATTACCTACTTTTTGAGCAGGGTTCGGTTTCGGACGAATACTTAGGATTCGGTGAACCGAATCCGAACCCTATATCCGCCCAGACCCACATCCTTTTTAATACATCCCTCCAATGTGTGCAGTTGTTGTTTAAATAAAAGACACAAATCTGGCATTGAACATAACTGTTGTATTTAACCCTTTGCTGTCCTGTGTCGGACCAGGTCCAACATTACAATTTTCCGTTTCCAGTCCGATGTCGGACCCTGTCCAACATCATATAAAAGACATCAAGCACAGGTCTCTAGTCATTTTTTCTCCAGAAAAAAAACCTTTCAATGGCCGAATGAAACCAAAAAAAAAGGGTGTATCTGATAGCCCCATGCACCACCGATATAGCACGGACATAAACAAAGGAGGTAGCTGCTTCTGCATCCAGCGCTCAAAAAATATCACAGACATTTGCAGAGCTTTTTGAGATGTTATAGTAATAAAATAATGACTTGGATCGCATTATTGAGGAGTTAGGTAATAAAACGAGTAATCAGGAGAGGGTTCAGTATGCACGTCTATAAAGAGGAATGTGAAAAATACAGCGAACAAGGGGTGGGGCTTGGCTGGAGATGCAGTACTGAGTGTCCTTTTCCGATTCAGTGCCTTTTAAACCTGTTTTACCCTGAAAAAAAAAAAAAATTAAACAGTGTGTGTAAAATAAACAGCGCGTGTGAAAATAAAGTGGACCTGACGCATCTGACAGGCGCTGAACGGACCACTAAGGGTTAATAACAAAAACACATTCGATGAACTCTGCCGCAGCTCTAAACTCCCTAAATTACTGGCGGCGCACACACTAAACACGTCACGCAGCTGCTGAATGAAGACATACCCTTGTATGCAACAGCCCATTCGCATCACACTTTTTTCTGGAGTTATGCAGTAAACCTGTAATATATAGTAATGGCAAACAGTTGTAGACTGTTGTGCTTTGTTGCTTTGTCTGTCAAACGTGTTCTAGAGATCATAGTGAGATTTTTTTTTTAAAAAGCAAAAAAAAAAAATCTCGGTGAACAAAATATATATTTTTTGTAACTTTACAACTGTCAGATGTGCAAGACATTGTTGAACAATTTTGCTATACATTTAAATTATGTTATTCTAATGTGCCAAGCAAGTTGATTTATTTGGGAACTGCTGTGTTTTATTCAAATATTTTTAAAACAATTTTGTAGCCTATTTGATATGTATTACACACACAGTGCATTTAAATCAACAAAAGTTTTATTTCGCAGGGAGATTCAGGTCACTCATCACGGTAATTTGTTCCTCATAGCTCTCAGATAGGGTTGTCAACTGCCTCCAGATCCTCGGGACCGTTTTTGGACCCTGCACTCTTTCATTTAACCTTGAGACAGCAGGTAAAGTTTCTATTTGTTTAATATTTCTTGCTTCACACAGTCCTGCCCAGTCAGAGACTCAGAAAGCCAATCAGCTGCTGTCTGATTGACGGAAACGATCCTCGCAGGTATGTGTGTGCTTTTGGTAACAACTAAGTAAAACAATTTAATTAATTCAGTGATAGTTTACACAATTCACACTCACTTTACTGAATACATTGCAGTTTAGAGAGGTGAGTTACAAAACCTGACTTTCCTTAAAGTGTCCCAAAATTCTGGAGCCTGGTGGCAACCCTACTCTCAGATCAGGTGACACAGGTTGAAACGTCATTAAAGAAAATAGTGGGTTACGGCAAAGATGCAGCTCTCCTTTCTTGTAAAGGTAAAGTAAATGGCATTTTGACATTTCTGTTGTGGTGGGGGGGGGGGGGGGGCTAGCAGTAAATTATGTACGTTTCAAACTGAAATCTTATTTCTGGGATATATTTCCATTCTGTAATAAAAATACTATTAACTAAAAGGCTAAAAAATCTAGATTGTGCACAACAGTTTCCTTCCGTTTTTTTAAAACTTTCTGTATTCGGTATTCGGTTTGGTATCTGGCTGAATCTTTTGAGATGAAGTTGGTATTCGGCCGAATTCCAAAAACTTGGATTCGGTGCATCCTTAACTAAAATAGACCCCAATGTGACATCTGCTACTATAAGACCTCACATTGCTCATGTTTTTTTTTTGAGATTGATCAATTAAGATTGATTGATTGATTGATTGTGCAGGTACTGGGCCTGAACCCGATGCTAGAGGGGTTTTTGCTGCAATGAAAAATATGGGATTGTTTTTTTGGGATGAGTCAGCCCAAGCAGTATACACAAACCATGTAGGGCTTGAGATGTGTCAGTGTTTAATGGAACAAACCTGAAACTCAGCTATAATGTGAACTTCTATTATATTTAAACTTATGGAAACTATAATAAGATCCAAAATGAAAAATTACCTATATGGTAACAGTATCCTGGGAGACAGTCAGCTTGGTTTTAGGAAAGAGAAATTGTGTCCAACTAACCTGCTTGATGTCTTTGAGGATGCAACATCAACAATGGATAATTGCAAAGCATATGACATTGTTTATTTAGATTTCCAGAAAGCATTTGACAAAGTCCTGCATAAGAGGTTAATTCTCAAACTGAATGCAATGCATGCACATGGATTAGGGAGTGTTTAACATGTAGAAAACAGAAAGTAGTGATTAGAGGAGAAACCTCAAAATGGAGCATTGTAGCCAATGGTGTACCACAGGGATCAGTATTAGGTCCTAGTAGTCTGCTCTTCCTAATCTACATTAATGACTTAGATTCTGGTATTGTAAGCAAACTTAAAGTTAGATTTGCAGATGACACAAAAATAGAAGGAGTGACAAACACTGCTGCAGCAGCAACGGTCATACAAAATGATTTAGACCGCATTCAGAACTAGACAGACACATGGTAAATGACATTTAACAGAGAAAAGTGTAAGGTGAATAGCATATGAGATGTACTAAAATTGAAGAAGGAATCTATGAAAAAGATGTTGGAGTTTATGTTGACTCAGAAATGTCTTCATCTAGACAATGTGGGGAAGCATAAAAAAGGCAAACAAAATGCTCAGATATATAGTGAAAAGTGTTGAATTTAAATCAAGGGAAGTAATGTTAAAATTTTACAATGCATTAGTAAGACCAAATTTAGAATATTGTGTTCAGTTCTAGTCACCTTGCCACAAAAAGGATATTGCTGCTAGAAAGAGTGCAAAGAAGAGCGAACAGAATTAGTCTTGGTTTAAAAGGCATGCCATATGCAGACAAGCTAAAATAACTGAATCTATTCAGTCTTGAACAAAGAAGACTACACAGCGATCTGATTCAAGCATTCAAAAGGCACTTTTTTACATGGAAAATTGTGGGAATCTGGAACCATCTCCCAAGTAATGTTATTGAAGCTGGAATCCTTCAAAAAGCTTCTTGATGAGTTTCTGGGATCAATAAGCTACTAGCAACCAAACTATCAAGATGGGCTGAATGGCCTCCTCTCGTTTGTAACCTTTCTTATGATTTTATGTTCTAAGTTAGCTGAATCTGCTAAACAAATAATAGCTAGGAACTTCTGTAGTCCCATCAGGCCAAACAGAACGTGTGTGTGTGTGTGTGTGTGTGTGTGTGTGTGTGTGTGCGCGTGTGTGTGTGTGTGTGTGTGTGTGTGTGTGTGTGTGTGTGTGTGTGTGTGTGTGTGTGTGTGTGTGTGTGTGTGTGTGTGTGTGTGTGTGTGTGTGTGTGTGTGTGTGTGTGTGTGCGAGTGTGTGTGTGTGTATGTGTGTGTGTATGTGAGTGTGTGTGTGTGCGAGTGTGTGTGTGTGTGTGTGTGTGTGTGTGTGTGTGTGTGTGTGTGTGTGTGTGTGTGTGTGTGTGTGTGTGTGTGTGTGTGTGTGTGTGTGTGTGTGTGTGTGTGTGTGTGTGTGTGTGTGTGTGTGTGTGTGTGTGTGTGTGTGTGCGTGTGTGTGTGTGTGTGTGTGTGTGTGTGTGTGTGTGTGTGTGTGTGTGTGTGTGTGTGTGTGTGTGTGTGAGTGTGTGTGTGTGTGTGTGTGTGTGTGTGTGTGTGTGTGTGTGTGTGTGTGTGTGTGTGTGTGTGTGTGTGAGTGTGTGTGTGTGTGTGTGTGTGTGTGTGTGTGTGTGCGAGTGTGTGTGTGTGTGTGTGTGTGTGTGTGTGTGTGTGTGTGTGTGCGCGTGTGTGTGTGTTGTAGATTTCATGTGAACCCTCAAAGATCCAATCCATTGCCCATTATACAAGTTTCCCATAGTAAAAGCACAGAGTAGTGTAATAAAGCCCAGTGAAATCATGGTAAAGCATATTAAAGAACATAGCAAACCAGAATACACTATGGTAAATGCATAGTATAACCATGGAAAAAGCATGGGAAAACTGCACAAAAAAAAGGTAAACTTTTATAAGGGGCAAATGTCCTATTTGAAGAAATCAGTTATACCTACCTTCTGTATTGCTGACACTACTGGAAACATGACTGTGAATTAATTGAATGGCAATCACAAGGTTTCAATGCAAGTTGATGATCACGCATTATTTGGGGAGTGTGGATTGCAACCATTGTGTAGTACAATGGGAGAGAGCAAGGGCTCCTGCCCCACTTCCAATCTTTAATCAGTTTGCTATTCAAACCACTTTCCTTTTCATTTGTACTTTTGTCCCACCATTCCCACCCATCTCCACCTCTGCAACTGCATCTTCCTTTTGGAGGGTAAGGCGAAGTGGGACCCCTGGACAAATCTGACTTCAAGTGAATGGGGTATAAACATCAGCTTACTTCAATCTGGAGGATGCAACAGAGGCTGGAATTTTAGCTTTTTATGAGATAAGGTAAGTGAGCAATACACCAGCTTTCAACAGATGGCTTTAAACTTGAAATTTAAACAAAAAAGCCAAACAGTAATATAACTCACAAATGGAACAAACTCAGAACCCCTGGACTAAGAACACATCATGATTCTACATTACAACAGAAATCCTTTGATTATTTCTAATTGACTTGTTCAAGTTCATTTATTACTATGTTAATGGAACATTCTTTATCAATCCTGCTGTAAGCACAGCATCATGTTTTCAGGGGATAAAATATTGCAAGAATAAATGTGGTCATTCTAAAGTTTACATTTTTTGGGTATAACTGGCTCAATTAATTATTTTGCATAATTAAAGAGAGTATGATTATCATTTAAGGGATACCAAGAACATTTAGTAAGCATGTGGTCTCAGTAAGGTTACAATTGGCAACTAATGCTGGTCGTTAAATTCAAGACTGCAAAGATTTTAAAAGATTCTTGAGAACCAGCTGGCAGTATCAACCACAGACAGCATGCAGCTTTGGAGATCTTGCTGGTATTAGCTTATTAAGCTGTGATGAGTTAAAATCAACTTCCTTTTGGTTATAACAATTAACTGTTTTACAAAGATACAACCTCAGTTACGATGCTGTATCGTACAAAACTGACATGAAACAGTGTTGCTGTAGATTAACCATGAAGCTTTTTATTGTGTTGTGGTCTACACACACCACTCACTCACTTACGACATCATGCATCCTGGCAACATCAAACACAATGCCATAGACCATGCAATAGCCATAGACACAATTATGTTGCCAAACTACAATATGTGGCAAAAAACTGTTCCCTTTATAAAACTGTAATTCCGTCTATGGCTATTGCATGGTTATAAACCATCTATAATGCTTTATTAACAATTTATAACAGAGTTATTAACACTAGAAGCCCTGCGGCGGTCATTGCCGGTTTTTGGTTTTAAAATGTAATCTCCGGTCGTGTAACACATATGGGGCTGTGTGTCTGTGTAGCTCTGTCAGTATGTATTAAATATTCTCACAAAGAATGCTTTATTAACACACTATAACTTATTTATTACATATCTATTATACATTTATAAAACATGAATAAGCAGCACCTCGATATAAAGTTTTACCCAAAGGAGTGTCATTAGATTCCTGAGGAATTCGAAGAGAAGATTTTAAAATGGCAGAGTTTCATTATTAGGCTCTGGTCTAACAAAGAACAGAGTACCAGGTTGGACAGATTGGAAACCATATAGAATGCTTTATTAACACTTTATAACATAGCTATTAACACTAGAAGCCCAGCGGCGGTCATTTTGCCGGTTTTTGGTTTTAAAATGTAATCTCCAGTCGTGTAACAACTATGGAGCTGTGTGTCTGTGTAGCTCTGTCAGTATGTATTAAATATTCTCACGAAGCAAGAAACACGGGAGATATATTACATTATGCCCAAAAGCCCCGGGAGCAGTCACACTGACGGCCACACAGAAAACAACAGTATTTTGATTATACAGAACGCTATTCTACCTTATAATTTTTATTTACAAGTCCGCAATGTATTTATCTGTAAATAGATTTGTCTCTACTCTCTGCCTGAGTGAAAGTCTATTGTTTTCAATCAGCCTTTTAAAGGCTGGCGCCTGCTTGCCAGCTGCGCTGCTTTGGTCAGTCGATTAGCATTGGGACTAGTGAAAATAAATACCAGACACCTTAGCGTTTTATGTAGTTTATAGCAAAATATGGAGTTGATGTTTTGGATCTGATGGCACGGAAGTATTCTGTGAAAGCTGGCTCCCGACAGTGGTCTGTTCAGGTGTTTTACAATGTATTGGATCTAACAGCCATCAACTCCTGGGTACTTTACAAAGAATGCACGGAGAAGAATTTACCAAGGAGAGAATATATTTTACAGTTAGAACAGGAATTTCGTAAGAAGCATTTGCGTGTACCCACAGCTGAAGCTGGCCCCCATTGAGAGCCGCAAGAGATGTCAATACCAGGTTGTCAAGTGCAATAACAATAAAACTTCGAACAGCAGTGCCCTGTGCAGAAAGGCGGCATGGAGAAGGACATTATCTGTGTTGTTTGTGAACAGCCTTAGATTCAAGGTAAAGGAATACCCTTTTGTCGAAAAAAAGAAAAATAAATTAAACATTCAACTCAGAAATTAGACATTCAACTCTGACACCCAAGTCAGTTAAAAGTCTGAAATGTGTATAACACGGTGTTAGACAACTGACCTAAGTATAAAAGTGTTTTTCTTAGATGTTCTCCTAGTTAACTAGCATGTTACCTAACTAACCTTTTGTCACCAATTATTGTTAACAGGTGAGGGTCCATGATTACTATAAATATAGGTAGCATAGGCACAAGTTTGTCATTCCTGAATGTAAGGAAGCAGAAAATGGCAAAATACTCTTAGTTAAGTAAAGAAAAAAGACTTAATTTCTTTAAGAAATGAAGGTCAATCTTTAAGACAAATCGCAATAACTTTGCAAGTATCTGTAACTGCTGTGGCCAAGACCATCAACGATTTGAAGAAACTGGTACTCATGAGGACCAAATAAGATCAGGCAGGCCAAGGGTGACCTCAGAACATCATTCGAATCACAAGTCTGCAAAACTAGCAATTAACTGCCCCTGAAATACAAGCTCAGCTAAATGCTACTAGAAGTACAGATATTTCAACATCAACCGTTCAGAGGAGATTGCGTGAAGCTGGCCTAACTGGAAGAATCGCTGCAAAGAAACCATTGTTAACAGTGCAGAATAAGTGGAAGAGACTTGCCTGGGCCAAAAAACACAGAAACTGGACGTTTAAGGAGTGGAAGTCGGTCTTATGAACCGATGCATCAAAATTTGAAATATTTGGGTCCAACCACCGAGTATTTGTAAGACGCAGAGAGGGTGAGCACATGAGTTCTGCATGTGTGGTTACCACTGTCAAGCATGGAGGAGGCAGTGTCATGGTCTGGGTTTGCTTTGCTGGTGACAGAGTTGGTGATCTTTACCAAGTCCATGGCAAGCTCAACCAGCATGGCTATCATAGCATACTTCAGAGGCATGCCATTCCATCAGGATTACGGCTAGTTGGGCGGTCCTTCATTCTTCAGCAATAATGACCGGAAACACACCTCAAAGTTGTGCAAGAACTATCTGGCGAAGAAGGAACGTGAAGGACAACTCAATCTAATGACCTGGCCTGCCCTGTCTCCAGACCTCATTCCCATAGAACTTATATGGGACGAACTGGACAGAAGAGTCAAAGCAAAGCTACCCACAAGTGCCCTACATCTCTGGGAATTGCTGCAGAAGAGCTGGGAAGACATGTCGGATGATTTCCTGCTAAAACTTGTTAACCAAATGCCTCGTGTTTGTGAGGTTTTATTAAGGCAAAGGGTGGCTATTTTGAGGAATCCAAGATTTAGAGACAATTTTCAATTTTCTTGAACATTGCTTTGATACTCCTTATGTTTTGTTTTCTATATTGTAACATGTGTTTTCAAGTATTTACAGAAACGAATACGACGTAAAACATTGTCAATTATGAAAAAAATCTAGTTTCCGGCAAGTGTACTAGCAAGTACTTTTGACTGGTACTGTATATTGGGCAGGGCTGGCCCAAATCAGGCCTGACTGTTAACCAAAATATTCAAACAGCTGACCCTAACTATCCCTTTAATTGGGTTGAGTTAACTAGGGGGGCAATAACTTTTTCACACCTGAAGATTGCATGTTTGATTACCTTGCACACCAAACAAATGAAAGAAGCATCAAACTTTGGTGTAATTTTTTCTCTCAAACTCCCTTTATATACTACTACAACCCACAAAACGATCTGACCAAATTCAATGTGAAAAATGTGCAAAAATGCTGAAAATCAGACAGTGGTCAAATACTTTTCAACAGCACTGTGTGTATATATATATATATATATATATATATATATATATATATATATATATATATATATATATATATATATATATATATATATATATACACACACACACACACACACACACACACACACACACACACAACAAACATGAGCAAAGTTTAAATTGTCCAGGAAGTCACAAAGACCCCTAGAACAACATCCAGGAATCTGTAGGCCTCTTTCGCCTTGGCTAAGGTCAGTGATCATGACTCCACCATCAGAAAGTCACTGGGCAAAAATGGGATTCATGGCAGAATAGCAAGGCGGAAACCACTGCTCAATAAGAAGAACATGAATCCTTGTCTCAAGTTTGCCAAAAAGCACCTGGATTGTCCTTTAGAGTTCTGGAACAAGGTTCTATGGACAAATGAGTCAAAAGTGGAACTTTTTAGCCAACATGGGCCATGTTATGTCTGGCGAAAACAGAACCAGAAACGAGCTGTTTATGCTCAAAAACCCAGAAATGTCAGTGAGTTGAAGCAGTTCTGCATGAAGGACTAGGCCAAAATTCCTCCATGGCACTGTGAGAGACTGATCAATAACTACAGGAAGCGTTTGGTTGCAGTTATTGCTGCTAAAGGTGGTGTAACCAATTATTGAGTCTAAGGGGGCGATTACTTTTTCACACGGGGGCATTGGGTGTTGCATAACTTTCTTTAATAAAGAAATGAAATAAGTATAAAAAATAAGCACAAATGCAGAAAATCAGACAAGGGGCAAATAGTTTTTCACTGTACACACACACACACACACACACACATATATATATATATATATATATATATATATATATATATATATATATATATATATATATAGAGAGAGAGAGAGAGAGAGAGAGAGAGAGAGAGAGAGAGAGAGAATATGCTTTGGTTGTTCAGATGTTTGTGGCGTACTCAGTAAAATACTATTTACAGTGTTTTGAATACAGCCATCAGAAAGACTGCTGTGGGACTTCTAGGTATGAGTATATCTCTGGTCCTTCTAGTGTTACGCATCTATTATATATTTAAAAAACATTTATAAAACCTTAATAAGCAGCACCTTAGTATAAAGTGTTACCCTTCTTTGAAAATGGCTGCCGGTATGTCATGGATGATTCCAGATTGGGCAATAATGTTTTGGTTTGTCTTTTCTCTGCAGTAAGTCACATTGCTGCTTGTGTATTTGGGTAGTCACATCTTTTGTTGGTGATTGTAATACACATATCACTATAGTGTACTTGAATTTAAGACACAGGCTATTTTTGAGAAGCAAAAAATGGTTCAAAAAGTGTGTCTTAACTTTGAAGGAATACGGTACCTTGTTTCTGGAGACATTTTCAGAATTTTTTATCTGTTGTCTCAAAAACAAATATAGATATTAATCAAGCAAGATGAAAACGGGCCCCCGTGTGCACAGGAAGGGCAGGTGACACGCTCTGTTTTTTCCAGGTCTAGGAGACTCTTCCCAAGCCGTTTTTTGGGGGGAAATGAGATGTCTCATTATTTTGTATACAGGTAGACTCTATCAGAGAGGAAGGACTAAGGGTTAAGGGTAATCCTACACCCTTGCATTGGATTAAACTTCAGTGAATTTCCATTCCACCTAGCCTTTGTCTTTTCAAGGAGCCTGTCCTGAAGCTGTTAAAAGCAGAGACAGAATCAACCTGATAGTGCTTGTTCTTAGTTTGAATGAAGACATACAGAGAATTCCACCCAGGCTGGCACAAGACCTACACAACCCAGTCATCAGTTAGCAAGCAGGGTGCTGAAGTTCTCCCTGGCCCCTCTGACAGCACAGTGTTCAGTACAAAGACGAGGCAGGGAAGGTCTTATTTAACTGTGCTTTAAACCCAGCAGCAGCCTCGTCTCCCACGTGGAACAGACATGTGTCATATTTAAAGATAGAGGTCCTTTACTCACCCCTCATAGAACATGGAACATATATGTATAAAGAAGGTTTGTAAACTTTGTCTAAGTTTAACCTACAATGTTTTGAAACACATCAATAAGATTAAACATTTTTTAGAAATGAAGATATGTTTGCATATTTAAGATGAAACACACTTTTAAAAGTGCTGAAGATATGTTTAAATATTTCTCCACATCCCCTCTTATTTTCACCAAAACTAATACTGTAATTCTTCCCCAGCTAAAACAAAATGGTATTATATGTTTTTTTCTTCTTTTTGTGTTTGTGTTATGAGTTTTGCACTATAAATGTTTAAACACAAACTAATAACATTGAAATAAAAAATACATCACTTTTTAAAAATTATTATTATAATTTCTAAAGATTCTTTTTGTGAAAACTTTTTTTTTTGGGGGGGGGGCTCTCCCATGTTTACCTTTCCCCCCACTCTTGTAATTTCTAAACAATGTATATAACGTTTGTTGGGGGGTCTTCAAAAACTCTATAGCACAAACTATGAGAAGGGGCAGTGACCTCCCACCCAACAAACAACAAGCATTATCCACAGTTGAGAAATTACAAAAGAGCACTACAAAGTGTAAACAAACATTTTATTTTTCATATGACATGTTCAAACTAAATATATTGTAAACTATAATTATTGTAGCCAGGAATGAATATATGTGAGGTGTATTTTCATTTGGAAAGATAAGGCATCTTTGGCTATAATTCGGGGTATCTTTGCAGGCCCCCTGCTTTGAAGCAGACAGTACGTCTTTGTTCCGGATAATCTGTACTTTTAAGAACAAACGATAGTCAAATCTTAAACTCCAAAGGCTTCAATTGTGTGTTTAGGTAGATTATGCAGCACAACACAGAAACTCGGAAGTAGCGCTGTATCCCCAAGCAGCCACGAACTCCCCAAATCAGTGATTTCAGCCAGTTTGCACATATCACGCCTTGACTTGATTTTTTTTTATTTAAAAGGACTCGCCGTATCTCATATGCAGTTTTAACAACTGCAGTCTTATAAACGGTTTGCTGGTCTTTTTAGTAAAGCAAATGATTGGGTCTTTTGTTTGAGTTAGGATTTACTCTGCATTTAAAGAGCGATTAAGTATCCTTGTCAAATACATCCAATAGTAATCAAAGGTGACACAGAAAGGGGTGTTTTCGTTTTGCTCATAGCAGTAGGTTACTTTAACAGTGTTTGCACATTATGTGCCTTTGTTATCTCCAGTATGTTGTATTGTGGAAGGTGAAGATAGGAAGTGTTCCGAGGTACTCTGCTGTTTGTCAAAGCAATAAACAGATACACATCTGGGGACTGCTTTAAGAGTGTTGTTTTTAAATACAAATAAATGCATGCATAAACAAACAAACAACTAAATAAACAAACAAATAAATACTGCAGGTTTATATATATATATATATATATATATATATATATATATATATATATATATATAATTTATTTGTATATAATATATATAATATATATATATTATATATATATATATGTGCACCGTCCAAATACCATTGTAAGGTTTACGCATGTGACACATTCCAAATAGCATTTTCTAAAGGTTTACATAAGTACATCGTGGCAAAAGTATTATTGCACTTGATGTCTCGTTTGTCAAGAAGTTAGTCGCACTTTATACAGGAAACAAAACTACTAGACGCACTTGGGAAAATGTTTGAAGATTTCTATTTTACATGTGTGTTTTATTATTGCACGTTTCTCTCTTAGCGACAGATAATGGTGGTGATAAAATAACAACGTGATACTAAATGAATGAATAATGCAAACGCACGTTACCTACTGTAGTACTTAGCCTATTATAAATTATATCTGTTCTGACTTGGGGCGCCTTAAATCTCAGGATTCAAAATGTAAAGGATAAGTCGGTTTACAAGAACCTACTGTCCTTGTACTTCTATTCTCAAAAAGATAACAACTAATGATTTAGGTTGATTTTAAA